>NC_090933.1:521015594-521323776 GCF_040938575.1 Ambystoma mexicanum
ATACATCAGCGAGACCATTCATTGCTAGTTATTGCTAGCAATTAATTATGTTTTCAATACTAATATTTAAACAATGTACCAATGTCAGGAGCTACTACAACTAATCCCAAGAAGAGGTGTGTTTTAATAATAATAATAATAATAATAATAATAATAATTCGGCTTTTATATAGCGCTACAAACCCTCAGGTATCCGAGCGCTGCTTATTATTACCCACGGTGTGTGGTGCTCATTTATCGACCTCGGAAGGATGAAAGGCTGAGTTTTGAATATGATCTG
Source organism: Ambystoma mexicanum (assembly GCF_040938575.1). Classification (NCBI taxonomy): domain Eukaryota; kingdom Metazoa; phylum Chordata; class Amphibia; order Caudata; family Ambystomatidae; genus Ambystoma; species Ambystoma mexicanum. The sequence goes on from NC_090933.1 coordinate 521,015,875, forward strand.
AAGATAATAATGAAGATAAGCCTGACCAATGAAAATGGATGGATTGGGGAAAGATGGTATTTCTTTGAAGAGGTTTTTTCCAATCATATTTGGGGATGGGTGTTAATAAAAGTGTATACGAGCGTTTTTTTTTATTGTTGCAAAAGTATATAATCTGGCAACTGATGTTGTATTGTTGAGACTTGGGTTAGTTTGGTCCTGCAAAACCATCTAACCACTCCCCAGAGCTTTGTACAATTAACTTGCATTATTTACAACTGTGTACTTGCTTCTTGAGTGGTGGGCCTGTTTTGGGTTAAGTTGATTAAAGGTCCACCACCACACTTACTCACGCTAGACAGCCTTAAATACACAGTTCAAACATTGGTCCTACCCCAACTGGATGGAGGCAATTCCCTCCTCAAATGCCTCCCGTCGTCCTCCCATGTGCCCCTAAGAAGTGTCCTACACGCCTCATCAAGCGGCTATGCAGATACAACCACATCACCCCGGACCTCATCGACATTCAGTGGTTCCCACTGTATGCATGAATCATCTTCAAGTCTTGTTGCATCATCTATAAGGCAGTCGCACTCGGGTCACCCAGCTACCTCGCTGAGAAAATCAGCATCTCCAGCGGACAGCAAACCACCAGAAGCCATGACCTGTGTAGACTTGAAGTCCACAGCTGCAAAAATGAAAGGACTAGAAAACAAGCCGCATCTGCTTACGTCCCAAGACTATGGAACCTCCTCCCTGTCAGCATCAGACTTGCCCCCACGCTCCTACAATTCAGAAAATAACTCAAGACCCACCTCTTCAAGGAGTCTCTCTTCCTCAATACCTAGGCCATCACGTCACCCCTGCGCCACCTGACTCGCTAGATGCCGCCCGCCCCTCTCCGCCACCCGACCCCTCCTCTGTGCCTCTCTGTATCCTACCACCACTGTATATCTGCTCTTTTGTTACCTTTGAAAAGCGCTCTGTTATGTATCTGTTCTGTTGTATACATCTGTAAAGCGCTCCATTGCTTCTTGAAGCTAGGTCCGCAGTGAATAAATACCATCATAATAATAATATTAATGGGGAATGGAGAAGCAAATATTGTGGAGACCTCTTCTGTAAACGGGCAATTTGAAATCCTTTATGTCACAGGGTTCATCAAATGGAAACCAAAAACAGACATTTCAGAAGCAATTGAAATCCCAAATTTGAAAGAAGAAAAAGGCAAGTTTACCACCCAGGTCATTTCCAGAAAGAAAACACTGTGAAAAAACACTAAGCGGGGATGGTACAGCTAAAAGAAAATAGCCTTGCGGAATGGGGAGTGGTTGCAGGACTCAACCGCTATAAGGGTAAACAGACTGTATGCAATGTTATTGAAAAATCCCCTTGAAGGGAATGGGGGAAGAAACTCCTCATTAGTCTCTAACAGGTGAGTATGATTTGGCTCACCGTGGCGAGGGAATACATTTGTGACACCCAGCACTTTGGAGTCAATCATTGATGTGCATGACAGTGTGATCAAGACTGGTCATATTTGCTAAAAATAGTCTCCCGAGCCCCAGCTGTATATCCGATGGAAGGGACAATAGTGCAGACAGAAGCCAACAGGCACTATTACTGAAACTTAGATCCGGAAGGGTGGTATTAACCCCTTGTTAGGCAAAGTTTGAATGCAGTACCCTCTGGGACCACTACAGACAACTATGACTAGACTATGAAGTAGCCAGGCTTATCTCAAAAGGGAATGTGAGCTGTAATGATGTTACACAGAGGTCTACAACCACAGGTGTTCAAATAAACTCTTGATCAAGTTTTATTTGGTTAAAAATACTTATTAATTTATTAACCATTCAATTATAAAACATTCAATAGAAGGAGGCAATTATATCATACACACAAATACACTTCAATACCAATTCAGAAATACCTTTCAAGGGGAGTAAAAGGTAAAGATTATTAGAACATGAAAGATTACAATATTCTTTAGATAGTGCAAATATTTAGTGTCCACCAGAAGAGTCAATTCAATTTAATAGGCTAGGTCAAAGTCAATGGGCTAAAAGTCTTGGATAGCACAAAGCAGTTCTGGTAGTTAAACGGAAAAGTCTCTGTAAAAGTTCTTAGGAATAGTTTGGCGCAAGAAGAATCATTTGTTGGGTCACAGGCTGATTAGCCCTGTGAGTTGGGAAAGTTTCAAGCACTTTCACCACGAGAGGTAAGTACTCTGTCTGGTTTTACAGTACCTTACAAATGAAGAAGAGGCAGCTGATGACTTCTGTTGCTGGCAGTTCCTGCAGATCCCACTGTTCCTGGGCCTCAGCCGTGGGGACAAGAGGGAGGACATCTGGGGACTCCTGCACTGCACTGGGACTGGTCAAAAAGCTTGCAACTGGCAAATCTTCGATTCCGGTAGCTGTAAGTCAAGCCCACTAACTGGTGTCCCTCTCCCTGGTTATTCAGTTTCCTGCACTCTGAGGAAAATATAACCAGCTCCGAGATAAGGTGTCCAGGTGGCTTGTGGTTGAGTTGATTGGTCCCACCAACTCAAAGGGAGAAATCGTCCTTGTGGGGGCTTCTCTGTTGAGGTGAACTTGGCGATTCAGACCTGCAGCAGGGCTTCAACGGGCAAACCAACGGTCCAGGAGTTGCAGCAGCCGTCCCCTTCAAGCTGGTCTTTAGTTCTTTCGTTCCAGTGGTCGACTCTGCCTTCCAAGCCAAGAGACTGGCTTTTTATTCACTTCTCTCCCATTAATTCCAGCCTAGCTGTCACTCACCCAGCAGGGTGGCTGTCCTTGCCGGACAGTCAGCCAGTCAATCACCACAGAGTGCATTTGGGTCTCCTAGGAGACTAAGCACAGGGAGTTTCAAGCACCTCCCTCACTTCCTGCCCACCCCAGACACTCGGGCGCCACTCCTGAAGCCCGCCAAAGGCAAAGGAACAGAGGGACCAAACCTGTTTTGGCGCGCAGAGACAAACTCTAGAAGGACCTTTCCAAAAAGAAATGGCAAAAAAGGAAAACCGGGACCTGTTTAAACAAAGGGGGCTCAGATGCCATCTTGAAAAACATGGCTCGCACGATTTAACGCTAGCGGAGCTACGAATAGTTTGCGGTTGGGAAAAATCATGGTAGCTCATTGTAAATCCACTGCCACCAGCTATTCTGAGAGGAAAGGGTAGCATTTGACTGCTACATGAGTATCTAGACACGGGGGATACTAAGTAACCCCTCCAGCACTCTATTGAAAGATAGGGTGTGTGGGGCCAAGGAATTTAAAAAGACTAGTAAAGTCAATTTCACATTACTTTCTCTGGGAAACCAGTAGTTTATCCCAGAGAAGGTATTTAAACCTTGGGAAAAGCCTGAAAGGCTTCCCTGTGCCACTTCACTGAGGGTGCTGTGTGACACAAATGAAAAGATGATGCCTATGGAGTTGTCTAACTCTCCATAACCAAAGAAAACACAAGAGTAAAACAGATATCAAAATACATGAGAGAGTGGGAAAAAGGCTCACGCTCTCTCCAGGTAAAAAATATCAAGTCCTAAAAATCCAGCAAAGTTGCTGAGGGTCTCTAAGGTGAAGGGAGTTAGAACATGTTGAGAATTCTCCCTAATACCCCCTACCCAGCTCAGCAATCTTTCACTCTGGAGGACATGTCATACCATCTGGCGGAATTGGAGTTGATAAGGTTTCACGCTGCTGTATCATACGTGCTCAAAGAGCATGGAACAGGCCTCTCAAGGCATCTCTGGGTCCTATTGAAATGTTGGAATTACGTCTCACAGGTCCCACGATAGCATAAAACACACTAAGCGAATAAAAGGGAAAACATGAAAACTACCCCCTGTAAGAATGAAGCAAGCAGGTTCTGGATCTCCTGTCCTCCAGATTGGAAGAGAAACAGGTTGAGGCAAAATCCTGTTTGACAAAAAATCAGGAAAATGTTGCCCAACCCCAGCAGCAACCGAGCATAAAGCCTTGCAAGAGTTGCTAGCATAGGCAAAACAAACGTGAAGCCAAACATTGGCATGGGGCAATCTAAATGCCCTTTCCCCCACTCCTGGGACATGAGCTTCTGAAATGTCCCCAGGCAGAGGAATTTAAATTCCAAACCTCTAAGAGGCAATCGAGCAGAGACACAGTCTTCAGTTAGGTCTGTTAACTACAAGACCCCTGTAGACTGATATAAGCTACTAAGCTCCAAGGCCCTTCTCCCTGCGAGCACCAAGGTAGGGGTGTGATTGAAAACACAAACTGGGAAAAAATGTGGCTGCCCTACTAAGGGAATGGAGAAAAGCGATACTCATGCGAACATGAAAATGTTATCCCTGTAAAGCTGAAGAAAGGATGCCGCAAGGACTTTCATGCTGAGGGCATTCCAGGAGTCGAACCCATGACCATGGGAACAGACATAGATTCCTGTGGGGGTTGCCTCAGTCTCCTGAACCACAGACCCGGCTGCCCAAATTAGGTGAGATGAGGCACTTGCCCATTATGCGAACAGCGCAGGAAGTTTCTGACCAGGGAAGGTTGAAGATTTGTGGAGGCCCTTTTCAGGATAATGTTTGCCCCTTCCCCCTCTCTTACAAAACGCTCGCAGGCACCTGTGGGCTGCTTAAATAATAATGGATAAAAAGAAAAGCAGCAGGCATGTTAATTGCTGGAGATTATCACGGGGCGGGCAGCCAGAGAGTATCAAACATTGAATGTTCACTGAAGAGCTAGTAATTACTTTTTGTCAGGAAGGCAGGCAACAAGGAGATGCAAACAATGCTGGATGCTGGGTGCAAGTAAAGGCACCTTATTATAGGTGTTCCCTAAAGCGCCTTTAAAATCTTGAATTAAAATGACAGTAGCCACAAAGGCAGCTACTACAGTGCGCACAAAGCACACAGTAAATGTCATGAATTTAAAAAAAGTCATGTGCCGCTGTGTAGTAAGACTGCCACCCGGGAGCAGCTACTCGGGACCCCCCTGAGGCTCGGCCCCATTTCAAACTAAAAGATTCAAAGGCCCTGATGCGGCCCCTTGTCCTGACGGAGAACACCTTCATGAAGAGAATGGAAACGATGAAAAAGTGATGCAAATTCAGCCATTTAAAGAATATTTATTCAGTAACACTGGTCAAATCTACTAGCCGCATGGCAAAGTAATTCATCAAACTAGCCCACATTGGCAAAAAAGTGGCCCACCTTGACCAAAAATGCTGGCCCACACTACCATTTTTTTTTTTCCAGGTATTGCCCTATAGGCCAGTTCAAGCCTTTTATGCACACACAAACTCCCAGGGATGTAACGACGACCTGCTCGGACACAGGACAGCAAACTTAACTGGAGAAGCCATATCGAGAATACTCAGGAGAAGGCATCAGGAAAGCTGGCAGCGCTGTACCCACTCCTGAAGACCAAGTCCATGTCCCTCCTGACAAAGATGAACATCTACAAAGCGATCATCAGACCTACCCTGACGTATGCCTCCCTAGCATGGATAACTTGCCAGGAGCGACATCGGATGAGTCCTCAGATAGTTCACAACAAGGTCCTGCAGGTAGCGGCTGGAGCTCCACTCTTCACTAGGACAGCTGGCCTTCACAGAGAACTGGACATCAAGATGTTAGATGAACATCTAGCGAAGCTGAGCAAGAACTTCTGCCAAGGACTGGATCAGAACGCAAACCCTCTAATCAGGAGATTCCCTGCCACCACTGCAAACCCTTTTGACTGCTACCTGTGGCCCATCACATTGAAGACCCTGTGAAGCAGGGGTGTTGCTAGGTCTGGAAAAGACCAGGGGCTAAGCTAATGTCTGGACTGGCGGGACTCGGGGCTAGCTAGCCTTTTGGTTGTAGCACCTGAGCTTCTATCCGGGGCTACAACCAAAAGGACCGGGCTATAGCCCCGTCAGCCCCCCCCCCCACCCTGCTAGCAACGCCTCTGCTGTGAAACCAGCCTTACTGTGACAAGACCACACAGACCATGAAGAAATCCAACCCACGACTACACACTCAACCCGAGAGGTTGGAGTAATGAGGCTTTAGCCTCGGTATCCAATAATCACGCTAATGGATCAAATCTGTCAGCAAGAAGAAGAAAGACGCTCAGGGCCTGCTCACTGAGAGACAACGGGAGTGAGATGCGGGAGGAACATTTCTTGGAAAAGGAGGACAACTCACAGCAGGACACGATTTGCAGAGCAGGAGCTGTACAGCACCAACACAGTACTTAGTTGCTGTAATGTAGAACTGGAGCTGGGACCTCTCTGGAGACGGTCCCCATGCCAGCACACCTGTGTAGAGCGGCAGCGGGAGCGAGAGGATGACCCCCAAGTGCAAAGCCCAAATGTTTTTCAGCAAGATAAGAGTGCTGCGATGAAATTAAACACAACATTTCAGGGGAAACGCACCAGTATATCGCGGAACACATCATGAGTAACATGTTTAAAATCCGGAGTAGATATCGGCTGAAAAGAAGAGCAGAAGGACTGATTACAGGGGCTTTGTGTCCTGACCTAGTGTTTGTGCTGATTGGTTGCTCTGGGGGTAGGGCCCTGCCTCACTAAGAGCTTTCATTTCCGGTCCCCCCTGCATAACTGTAATGCAATAGAAGGGAGAACCGTACTGCAACCAGAAACTCTGGAACTAAACACTACTTACATAAACATGCCCCGGTGGAGATGATAACTTAAATATGCTATCTTTTTTCACCTTTAAGCGCAGTTTGTCCTCGAACATTTCATGATATTAATTTGGCAAGCAAAAACATACCATAATTAATTATTAGTCTAAAATCAATCAACCATTTTGTTGCAAAACGAATTGTATTGAATTCAGCAAATATTTATAATGAACAGGGATAAATACAGAGAAATATTTCAGTAATTAAACACAAATTATATAAATAGACAATTTTTAATAAAATGCTTCTAGTCACTGTTCCAAATATATCAAAAGAAAAAAGATAAAGCAATACTAGTTTACAAAGTTGGTTACGTTGCAGCCAATGGACATATACTATAGCAAATATAAATCTAATTCGGACATGTTAAATTACATCAAACTGAAATATGCCAGTGCCTATCGGCATGTATAGGGAATATACGCAAAATATGCCAGTGCTTATCGGCATGTATAGGGAATATACGCGAAATATGCCAGTGCTTATCGGCATGTATAGGGAATATACGCGAAATATGCCAGTGCTTATCGGCATGCATAGGGAATATACGCGAAGTATGCCAGTGCTTATCGGCATGTATAGGGAATATACGCGAAATATGCCAGTGCTTATCGGCATGTATAGGGAATATACGCATTCATACTGGTGCCCGGTTTAGGATGAATCAGTCCAGACTTCTTATGGAGGTCGGCACAGGCATATTTAGCTGCTGCATTTCGGCAATCCACCAACCAATGAACAGCTTCCTCAGGGCCAGAGACCAATGTGCACCATATTTTGTATCGCCGTTTTCTCAATAGATGAGGACTGTTGTTGTAGACGCTGTAATGGATCCAATAAGCCTGTGGGAAAAAATGCAATTACTTTGCTGAAAAAAGTAAGTACATTTTGTTTTTATATGATTGCCTAGATTTAGAATTGTCTCACCTACACTCACCTACACTTGGGACTCAGAAGGGCAAGCATTCGCTTATATCTTGCTCCTCCCGAACAACGTCTGTTCCCTATTAAAGCAGCCAATAGGGGTATTTTACATAAACGTTTAATGCATATGAAGGAATATCCTTATCTACATTTCTTAATAGTGTGAATGATGTTGAGTACCATAGGGATGTCATTAGAGAACCCCACTTCCATTGATTTTAGAATGCACCACCATGTTTAGGTCAGGTAAGATACATAAACACTGGGAATAGGGAATCGTTTTTGTAAACATTTAATTAAACATAACCATTTTATAACCATTAAATACATTTTGTGCAATTATCCAAACTGGCAAGAGTGTATGAGCAGCAACCTCAGATTACTCTCAATTGCTCCGAACTTGCTCAACTGTCACGAATATGCCATGGCTGAGAGTCCTCTCAAAATCCCTAGCCCTTGTTCTGCTACTCCAGGTAGGTTTATTTGTTGCCTGTTGAACGTGATTGATAAGCACTTATCCCTTTCCCCCATTAAGCTTCTCTCCCGGCTGACTTTGTCCTCCACTTTTGTTTTACAGCTCTCTGTCTCTTCCAGTTAAGTTCTCCTTCTCTACATCTTGTGCATATATGCATATATCCAGAGTTCTAGCAAAGGGGGAGGGTTCTACACTTTCTTCCGTCACTGAGCACAGCAACTTGGAACCCGCGGGCCTAACCGTAGGTCGCCCAAGTCTTGTACATGAATATATGACCATCTTACAGGTGCCCAGAGCACCTTACATGCACAAATACAATATGGCAGGATATTTTTTAGATTTTGTCATTGGGTTCTTGAAGGGGATAATCTGCTTCCCTTCACTTGCTGTTCCTCTCAAGTCAAGTGAAGTTTCGATTGTTAAAATACAAACATGAACATACACAATAAAATACAGCCAGGCTAAATACAAACAAGATAATACATATGTCACTTCTATTTTAAAGTACTGGGACAACACTGCATTGCATAAAACGATCTTGCCGTAGATAGATCCACCCATATAACATAGTATCATAAAACGAAATAATTAAATATTCAACAAATGTGTACACTACTGTGATTATAAATCATATACTCAAACCTTTTTATTCTTGTTCTGGCCTAGATATACCCTTCATGACACCTTTCCTGAACTTTTAATATACTGTTCCAATGCCCATGTTATGACATGGCTTTGCACCATTAGCCAATAATACAGGGCAGACTGCCCTTCTGCTGTTTTTCTCACTATTGTACTCTATTTCAACCCAGTATTTAGGTGGACTCCTGCAAAACATATGCAGATGCCTTAAGATCCTATATAAATTAGCACAGTTTGTATTGTTTACTTCATTTTAGTGGCTTGTAAATTTGTTTCTCCTTATAATGGCCCTGTCACAAACAAATCAGACAAGCAAGTACTGGTTGAAAGCTTGGATCTTGTATTCCAGGTTTCAAACAAATAGGGGGGAAGGGCCTTAATCTGCAAAAACGATTTCTCTTCATAGCTATACATAAAATTAAGTAACTAAATGTATTAGGGATCCGCCTCCCTGCGAACCTTTTATCGTATAACTCAGGCAAGTCTCTTTCAGGATCGTTTCTTCATGAGAATGCCAAATCCGTGCGTCATGGGGCTCGCCAGGCTTCCCAGGACCCCAGGTATATTGTCCTCCCAGCAGTAGCGCCTCCCCGATTGCACCTTACCTTCTGCTTGAGTGTAACAAAACTTTTTTTTAAAAGTACAGGTCAATGTACTACTCTGTTCCTTTCCTTCTCCAAAAGAAAAGGCTCTAGCAATGGATAGCCTCTTTCTTTGGGTCTCCGCCCTCTGCATCACAGTGTCTCTTTAGCCTACCTCCTGTTGGTCCGATGATATCCTGCTTTCCACTTAGGCCTCTTCTTGCGGCCTTTGGTTGGATACCACCTTCCAGCAAGCACTCCTGTTGAAGTTCCAAGCTCCGTCTCAGCGAGATCCAAAGGTGTAGTTAGCCAGGAGGGTCTCCAGGTGCCAGGACAGCTGTTATGGTTTGCCCCTTTATCAGGGGCCTGGTCATGTCACCCAAGCCTGTTTCAAAAACAAGGCACATTAACATAGCTTTAGGCAGATTCAGACAGCTACCCTACTTGGCTAGACTGTTATCTGATCACTCCCCATTAAGCTAGAATTGAAATTAAGGGGGAGAAACCACAGCTTCCATCGTGGAGCAGATATTTTGGCATATTTGCATATGTCGAAGATTAATGAGGGCACAACAATGTTGAGAGTAACTGAGTGGGAAGTATTCACGTAGATATAAGTGGTTATTGTATTTCAAAGGTTGTGGGAGTGATGGGAAGGCTCCAAACGAAGCTGAGAATATTCGAGAACGAGATACACATGGTAGGTAGAAGTGGAGGGCATAACCGGATGTATGTTGAAAAGAAAGTGAGCAAACTAAACAACATGTTGAAATATTGGAGACGCGGCAGAGCTTTATGTCCAAGACATGGAAGTAAAACAACATGATGAAAATAGGTCAAGCTAGGATGGTTAGTAAAAATTCAAGAATGCAGGAAGAGTATAACTAATATTAGAGATGATTCTGGCGGTATCATGCATATGCAAAAGTAGATCAATAAAACATTTCAAAGTTACTACCAAAAACTATATACACAGCAAACGCGAGCTTCGGAGTCTATGATATGGAAAGTGATGATAGAAGAGACTCTTAACTAAAATAGCTGAGGAACATTAAGACAGATTGAATGCCCCAGTTACAGAAGTCAGAGATCAGAAAGGCCATCTGGGAAAAAAGTCAAAGGCAAATCACAAGATGGAGAAGGGATGCAGAGTGAGTTTGATAGTGTTTTTCATGATGCATTACCCTTCAAGCTGCTGGCGGTATATGAAGAATCATACAAGCTCTAGGTTCCCTCCCTCCAGTCAATGGGACAGGCCACACTCTCTATGTTTTAGATGCCAGGGAAGGACCTGCTATTTTGTGGCTCCTACAGACTGTTGTCACTTCTCAAAGTGGTTTTTAAAATACTCATCAAACAAGAGGTGCTTAGATTGCAACTGTGCACACCAGAGCTGATATATGAAGACCAATGTGGATTTATCCCAGGTCAAAACACATATAGCAACCTTATAAGAGTGACAAATGATACAGGCCCAGTAAAAATTAGTAGTGAATGTATTGCATCACTGGGCGCGCGAAAAGCTTTTGACTCAGTGAAATAGTAATTTCTGGTCCATGCCATGGCGATAATGAATATTGGTACAGAGTATTTCAAATGGGTTAGATTGTTATACAGACTCCCTAGAGTAAGAATGTGGATCGCAGTATCAGAAATATGGGATATTCAGGGTGGGTGGGAGAGGGGTGCCTCTTGTCACCCGTCTTCTTTGCCATATTCATGGAAGCTGTGGCCAATCTGCTGAGGAGTGAGCTAGCGGGACGGCATATTAAAGTGGGACTTAAGTAGCATATGGTAGCCTTAAATGCAGACGATCTCCTGATATTTTTTTCCGATCTGTCTAGAAGTGTCCCAAAACTGATAATGGAGAAATTTGGGAGATGCATGGGCATACATACACATTGGAGGAAATCCTGCCTGTTTTCGTTGGACACATTGAGCCAGAGGAGGAATAAACCCAGAGCCCCTTGATGGGCAGCTACATCATCATCATCATCATCCACCTATCTGGGTATACATATCTATCATGATGTCGAGAGCCAATTTAGGGAGAATATGGGAAAGACAGTGGATAGCTTGAATAGATCATGGCTGTTTTAGTCGAAACTGTCATGGATGATGGGTCACGTTGCTCTCACTAAAATGCATGTCCTCCCGCAACTACTTTATATGTTTGCAGGAGAGTCGTTGTGAATCCTGGTGGATACCTTCATTAAAATTAATTCACTACTGAGTGGGCTTATTTTGGGAAGTGGCAGATGTAAGGTGGTCCAGCATACGCTGTATCGAGATTGTGATGAAGGAAGGGTTAATGTACCAAATATGCAAAATTACTTTTCTGCCATACAGTTGCAGTTTGTGACGCAATGGCTAGTACCTGAAAGCAATGAAGAGAAGATCTTAAGATGGTGATAATATTGAGATTGGGGAGCAGTACCCGATGAAGAAGACAGACCAGTTTCGTCCTGGTGTTCCTTATCTAGTGCAATTGGTCAGGAATGTTTGGCGCAATGTGTTTCAAAATTAGTGATTGATAGCCTATGCTAAGGACTGCCCACTATGATGATTACTGCAATTTGACACATCTATGAAGGAAGTTGATCTAAGGCCTGATAGAGATGGGAGATTTGTGATGGCTGGGGGTCTATATTGCACGGGCACCTTATTTACATTTAAGGAAATGTACAATGTGAAGTTGGGTAGCTTCCTACAGTTTGCATGGTTGATTAAGGCAGCTTGTGAAACATGGATATCCATTCTGGATAAACCGAGGGTTTCAAAGGCACTGAAAATTATATTAAACATTGGCTTGATTAAAGGCGGTTTATCAAGAGTATATAGAGTCTTAAAAGAAGATGGGAATTTCCCCTGATGTCCATGGTAGAAATAAATGGGAAACTGATTTGCACCAAAGACTTTAGTCATGAAAATGGAGGGAAGTTTGTAGGGATGGGAAGACCATATCATGTAATACGTGGCTGAACCAGATCCAATTTAACATATTACACAGAACATATATAACTTCATGCATATGGCGAAAGATTCAGCAGAACATCACAGGGGAATGTCCAAAATGTAATGCCAGAGATGCTAATTTATACCATATGTTCTGCTCCTGTTCAAATGTTAGCCACATTTGTGTGGATGTAGTATAGAGTTGGAAAGAGGCCACAGGTATGGTTTGGAGGACCTAGATAAAGCTGAGGTGTGCTTACTGGGACTTAGTCAAAATGGATGAAAGAGGGGCTGGTGCATAGACTCCTTCAATTGGGATTGGTAGTGGCAAAACAGCTGATAAAACAAGTGACGGGAATCTGGTTATGCCCCCACTGAACACGTATGATATGCAGAGATTAAGTGTTTGGCTTAAATTGAGGAAAATGGGGATAGTATCCTGATATGGGCAAGTATGACACAAAAACCAAGCCTGCCTCCAGACACGAGCCCACCATGATTGGCTGACCCGTACCCTTAAATAATTTATAAATATAGATCATTAACCACTGAGAAAACTTGTTTGACCAATTCCACTACTACTATTATGCTCTCTAATCTGCATTCCATCATTAATGTAATGTGATGTAAAGTGGTCTTATAGTGCCCTTCTGCCAAATGTTGGCCTTGGTGCGCATGGCTTGCTAAGAAAGGAAGGCAGGGTGTTTTAGTGGGAAAGAAGATGGATGCAGGTCAAAAGTACATGTGACCCATCTGCCAATGTGTAAATGTCTGTTGTTTGTGTTGACCAATCCAAGCCTCCCAAGGCTTGGCGGGGGACTATTCCGTATTCTAAATCGACTAGTTGAATTTAAAGTGTGGTAAGGTACTGCTGCAGGGACTACCAAAACAGACTCAAGGTCCCCTCACGAGTCAGACTCTGAAGCGTTCATTAAAGGGTTTGTGGTCTGTCCACTGCGCACAACCCATCAAATGTCCTCTTAGAACCAAATGTATACAACTTCTGATTAATATACTCTACAAATTACTAATTAACCCCTACTGAGTATTGCTCAAATATTATCTCAAATAAATGGTTATTCTTGATTCAATATTTGTATTCCATTCTGATGATTTTCATGCTCCCGCCAACATGTGTTTCGACCTTACAATACACAGGTCTTCACCAGAGCTGGTAAATCACCTTCTATTACGTCACATCAATATATCAAACAATTAACACATTACATTAGTCATCAAAGAAAATAACAATATTAAATTGAAGAAAACAAGTGTATATCTGAATATTAAATACCGACCAGGTCATGTACCATGGGTCCTTCCACATCAGGGGGAGGCAAAAATTAAAACAAAGTATATAAAAAATACATAAGGATATTTCACATTGAACCTTTTTCATCTTACATTATCTTCTTCCCAGGGTAAATGCCATACACCTATCCTTACATACATTGTGAGTAGATTCCTCTTAAACTGTACACTTAATTAAGTTTGTGAGTTCAAAAAGTTCTCCTGCGGTGCATCAGTGTGTCCACCATCTTCAATGCCATTAGTACTACCTTTTCCTTGGTCAATTTATCACCATCCTTTCACTATCTAATCCGAGTCCCAGGTGTAGGTGAGACAGAAATTTGATGGTTTGTGCGCAGTGGACAGACCACAAATCCTTTAATGTCTTTTATTTGTGGTTAGTAAGGACCAGGAAGGTTAGCTATATTGGCAGCCCGAGATTGTGGAGTACAATTATTGACAGGGTGATTGTTGATAGAAGGTGGATCGGGTCTGGATCTGTTAAATACATCAGAACCGGAGGTCATTTGAAGCAGAGTGGGAGTTACATTGATGCAAGATTTAAGTAGTGACAAGTTACTTGAGGGATGGAGGGGGGTATGGTTGCATGGAGTAGAGTGTGGGTGTTGTTGCTTCCTGGCATTGGTTGCAGATTTCACTGAGATTAAGGTGCAGACCAGTGTCACACAGCAGCGGCTTCATGAAGCAAAGTGCTTTCCCACAGAGGATAGTGCCAAGAGTTTCGATGATTACGTGCCATAAATTAGCTCAAGATTCTGGTGCAGAGTTTAGTCAGTTTCTATTATTTTTAATTGCTTTCAGAAGTGGGTGGTTGAAAAGCCAAGTCTTGAGCTGTTTGCCAAAAGACAGGTTGTTCACTTCCAGGCGGACAGGATTGGGTAGTGTGTTCCACTGTGTTTTGGCTAGAACTGAAATAGAGGATCCTTCTTACCATTTCCTGTTGAAGTTAGGGGCTAGTACTAGTGCAGCATTGCTGCACCGAAGTGTTCTGGAAGGAGTGTAGTGTTGAAACTTGTCTCTGGAGGAGGAAGGCTTGTCTCTGTGGTATGAACGATTTTGAAATTAACCCTTTTTTACGGGTATCTCTGTTAATACACAAGGGTCAGACAATGTTAAAATCAGTTCAACCCTCCCCCGTAAAGATCAATGAGCCCAACATAACTGACCCATGTTCTGTGTGCATTAGAGAGCAGGCAAAAGCAGATACATTTCTGCCTTTTTGGTTTTTAAGATTATTCTGTAGAGAACAAAAACATATATGTCTTGTTTTTTAAAGTTTCTGAAGTCACATTCTTAGAGCAGTATCCCATATTGTGCAAGAGCTGAAGGCCTTGAAACTATATTGAAGCACATTTTGCATGTTGCTAGTTATCACCCATTCTTATTAAAAAAGGAAGATTGGGACAATTGACAATTTTCAGTGATATCTATTGCACTTATTTTCTCAGGCTTCTATTTGAAAAAGGTCATAAATAATGGAGTGAGTGAATACATTTCTAAAATGCTTTTGTAAACTAATTGTAAGGTAGGGGAACATAGAGTAGAATTTGTATGGGAAGAGAGTGGAGGAATGCAATGAGGTTTGTGTAGAGGTTCTGCTAGGCAGTATCTAGGATAGACAATAGAGCAGAGA
Organism: Ambystoma mexicanum; assembly: GCF_040938575.1. Lineage (NCBI taxonomy): Eukaryota > Metazoa > Chordata > Amphibia > Caudata > Ambystomatidae > Ambystoma > Ambystoma mexicanum. Next base: position 521,031,056 of record NC_090933.1, read on the forward strand.
GGTATTCCTTATAGTGGCAAGGGGTATTTTTATGTGGAACTTGCACCAGCGGCGTAGATTATTCCACATCGTTCTTTTCATTTGATGAATTGTAGAGTTAATCCAGGTTTTTTTAAGAGAGGGGTGAAAGTTCAAACTTAGATACTGCTGTTGGCAGAGGAGCCGACTGCAAGTCGAGGAAGGGTTGTTCAATGGAGGAGGCATGCTGTGGGAGACATGGCAAGGAGAGAGGACCTAACCGTGCCTATGCAGGGACTCGGTGATTATAGGGTTACATTTGTATTTCATCGCATGCAAGAGAGGTTGGAATGGTCAGATGGAGAGGCCTCCATAGATAGGACAAAGAGGACAGGTGGACAAGCTGAGGATAAGGACCAAAGCATCATGCGTTGCACAATCGTGTCATTAGGTTGTGGACAGTAGCCAGAGAGGATACAGTCAAAATCCAGCATATGGACATTGGAGATTTTAAAGGGGTGATAGTCTCTCATGACAACAATGGTTGTCTCATTGGATACAGAATAAAGAATATGGTCCAGGTCGGGGTGGAAGGAGGTAGTGGGGCTTCAATGCCTATATATGAAGAGACTCCTACTGGGGTGCAGGCAAGAAGTGAATGCCTATGTGTTCAATGGAGAGGGGATAACATCAGATGGATGAAAGGGATGGAGAGACTAGATTTGCTGATCATGAAGCCAACCCCTCTGTCTTTATTGGTCATTTGAAAAGTTGGCAGAATCTGTGTGGAGAGCAGAGAGCGGCGGTTTCTTGTGGCTTGATCCAGAAGAAAGCCTGCCAGAGACATGCTTCAGAACCTCCAGCCAGGTTGAGACAGCAGAGTGGATCAGTGGATAAAGACTGTGTGAAAGTGTACCGACTGGGACAGAGTTCCCAGACTGTGTGCGAGCGCATCTTGGGTCAAAGGACACAAAGAGGATGAAAAGGCACAGACTGAGAGATCACACAATGTAATCGTGGGCACAGAGTGGGTCAGAGAGCATAGCTTGAAGGAGGTCAAAGTACAAGTGGTCAGTGACTGAGTTAGAAGACACAGATTGGGGCAAACCTGCATTTACCAAACAGTGGAACCTGAAATACTAAATTCAGGCCGCACAAGTCTTTTCTTGTTTTTTCTCTTTCTTTGTTTATTTATTATTCACATTTATCTGCTCATTTACTGTTTGCATTTATCTGCTCGCAAGATTTGGGTTTCTTTAAAGAAATGTTCCGTTTTTGTTCTCAAACCTTTCAAAATCTGATACATGTTTTTTAAGCCTTTTCTATGTGGATTGAGTTAAAGTTTCTTTCAAATCTATTTCTGTTTTACAATTTTTCATCATTCATGATTGTGTTTTCAATCCTAAACATGTCTTTCTTTAAAGTGCAGCTTTGTAATGTGCACAAAACAATAAACTGCTTTAACAATAAGGAATGTTTTCAGTAAACATAGTGGCACAAAATAATTGTGATATCCGCTATTTAGGATACACAAAAAATCAAGTCAATTGAATTTATCACAACATTTTTTACATTAGCATAGTGGATACTGTTGGTTTAAAAAAATATGTATACCTTTCACAAGTCCCAATCCACTCTATGCTTCAAGGGACTACCCCGATCTTATCCTTTATGTATGAAAAACAGATTGGGGAAATGGCACAGAAAGGGTAAAATGGCATTGATCAGTGACGTAACGCATGATGACCGGGCCCCACTGCAGAGAACAGAGGGGTTGTGGAGATTGCAGCAAACTAGAGGCATACAAAGAGCCTGGCAGTAGTGGAAGGGCCTGAATAGTGGAGGCTCTTTTGCAACAAAGGAGTTGCAGGATAACATGTTACTTCCTTACATCGGCTTAGGACCGACAGAGTACAAGGATTTAGAGGCCACAGACTGAGTGAAAGCCAATTCTGAATGGAAGCCGAATGGGCGAGAGAAAGAGTGTGGAGGAGGCAGAGATTATATCCCTCGATAAGATCTCAGGTTATGATTCACAATTACTTTTAATTTTTACCATTACCAATTGTGTAACACTCACCTAACTTGCCCTCCAACAGATCTAGCTAAACCCTTGTGAGATGGCTAACCCTAGGTTGCGCAGATGGGCCGCTTATCTAGGTTGAGGGGATAGTTCAAGAGACTAGCCGAGCCGCTATTCTATTGCAATCACAATATCTTCTAAAAGACACATTTTCAAAAAAATGTGTCATCTGCTTAGCAAATGACATTTTTCACTTTATTCTTTTTCTTTGCTTCGCATTTAAGAACAGTAAAATATCATAAGTACATGAGTCTGTTTCAATTGGCTAAAGAACCGACTTTTGTCCGTGTACCAACTCAACATTACTAGATGGTATTCTTATTCTTGTGTAAAGGAGGTCTCTGTCCTGGTGAGGTCCCACTTGACTTGACTGTGCCTCAAAGGGGCTCCCCCAGGGAGAGAAGGGACAAATTCCCTTGATTCACCACAGCAGATAAAGGAGCACTGGAGGAATAAGGTAAAGCAAGTTGCCCATGACTACCGAATGTGGTCAAATTTTGGAGTTTGGCATCAATCCCAGGTTACCCATGACCACATTGGCCAATTTACTCAGTAACCCACATATCTTCCATAGGAGGCCTAATGAGAAAACTGAGCATTTAGCAACAGGTCATTATGATGCAACCTGATGATGCAGCTTCCTTTCCATACAGTTCAATCATACTCTGCCTAAAAGCATGACCTGCTGTGGGTAGTGCCCAGTGGAACTCTTCTTAGCACACTATTGATGGGTTATTTGAGTTTTAGTGCATAGACCGGTTCATTCAAACCATACAGTGCGTGAAATGTAGTTAAACGGTATTGCATTCCTTATTCTAGTACATAAAGCAGCTCTGTTTCTACCATGATGCAGGCCTAATTCTTTAATTGTATTTTATGTATTTGTTTGTAATACATTTGTACTAGCATTTAGCATTTTCCTCAGTGTTGCCAATTTTAGCTGATATTGGAACTAGGGCACAAAGCGGTGAGACGATTTTCCCAGAATTGGAAAATATGGTCATATGAGGAAAGTGATTAGGCTGAGCAATGGCACTCTTGACACAAATTATTTATGGTGGAACAAATAACTTGTAGTCAGACCTGATTTTTAACGAGTCTACCCCAAGCTTTAGCAGAAATGTTCCAAGAGGAATCAGAACAAAAGAGTTCACAAATCCTACTGTAAAATGATCAAACCTAGTCTAGTACAACACAACAAGAGATTGTTCCGGGAACTCTATTATAGAAAATTCACAGTCTGGATCCTTCAACCAAGTTTAGGCTTCTCAATTTCCCTATCTCCCAAGTTTCTACTCAGCCTTTCAGCATTCCCTTGAGATCTCTGCCAGACCTGGGTTCTCAGTATTCACTTCAAGTCTCCCCCAGACCTTGAGATTCTAAGCATTGTCTTCAGATCTCTCCCACACTTTGGGGTTCTTTGCATTCACTTCTGGTCTCTTCTAGACCTTCAATTTCTCCAGGACAATGGGTATTTCCTACCCAATCATTCGCACCCTCCTGCCAGGAGTCTTTTTTCACTGGCTTTTCTTTATGCTTATGTTTCCACTTTCTCACCAAAATCCATGTTGGTGCATGCTTTGTCCTTTCTTTGACAGTGTTTCCACTGGATTAGGCTCAACAAGCTAACTGTGTTTTCCCAGAAGGCGGCCTCTATGTATTCAGGGAATCGGATTCAGCAAGTCTGCCTAGTTCCAGGATTCAACCTGTTGTGTCATTTCTCAGCTCTCTTCATAGTCCAGTGCTGGTGAGTAATTATACAACGTAGTTTAGGATTAGCTCCCTCCCTCAGCTAATTGTGTCAGTTCTTGTGATCAGTGGAAATTCATTTGAAATGGCATACACCTTGTTATGTTGGCATCATTAGGCTTTTCACATTGGTGATGAAATAATTATTCCCAATTTGTTTCTGCTGTTAGCTAAGAGGCTTTATCTCAGCTTGGGACTTTCAGTGCCATTTTGGAATCACTGATGCTCTGACTCATAATGTTCTGTGGTGTCCCGCGTGCTTCCTCAAGTGAGATTAACGTTCCTCTCTGTTTGAGAGTGATTCTCGTGTGGCTACAATTTCTGTTCCTGCCAGCATGTTTGTGTGCAGACCCTTATCACCAGCCTTCCCTATGGGAGATGAAGTGAGCGTGTTGGGAGGAAAGGAGAGAGATGAGATGAGGGAAGGAAGGGACCGGAAGATAGGTGATTACAGGTTTTGATAAATTCAACATGAGAGTGGTGTGCCATCCAAAGACATATAGCTGTCGGGCAATCAGTGATTTCGGAGGAAGGTTCTGTGGAGAAGGAGGAGAAAACAATCTGAGTATAGTTGGTGAAGAGATGTTAAGAGAAGCCAACAAGATGAACTTGTCCAATAAAACGGTATATACAGTAAATAGTAGGAGGCGGAGGACAGATCCTTGAGGGACACATATGAGAAGAGGGGTTCCTGCAGATGCCCCTCCATTCCATGATATGGAGACCAATCGGCTCCCCAGATAGGAGTCTATCATAGTGAGGATTGTGCCTTGGAAGCCAAGGAAAGAGATAGTAAAGAGGAGGGATGCATTGTTGATAGTGTCATAGGCTGCAAATACATCAAGAATGGTTTGGATGGATAACAATTTGAAGTGGTGGACAGTTGTGAGAAAGTTAGATACATGGTTGATGGAAATAATTACCTATGTTTTGGGCACCCGGACATATCACAATAGTGGGAAAATACAGAGTATCCAACCATATGATGTAATATTTGGCAAATGATGGGAGAACCTAGGCAAAAGAAGGAAATGTTTGGCAGATCATCAGAGAAGTTGCCAGTGTAATGACAGAGCCTGTTTTTATTGTGATTTTATTGTGATATGATGACATAATGTACTTAGTGATTTTAATACCTACTATATGATATGATAACCTGAGCATACAATGGCAGTTCTTTGCAATTACTGGTAGTAGGTGTGCATATGACGGCAGTAGTGAGTACATGTCAATGCTTAATTATATGATCGCAATACCTGCCTAATGATGTGTATGCTGTGAGAAACCACAAGTTGTCTCACCCACTAGTCCCCTTGGATCTGTCATCCAGGTGGCCAGGACACAGCCATCGCTTTTGGATCCAGTTCTTGGGGGTGGACCAGTACGGAAAGATCACCTGGGTGAGGGATCTTCGGGAGTGGGACACCAGATGGTGAGACGCGGCATCCCCTTCCTTGTAACACCTTTACCCCATCTTACCAGGTAGGATATTTAAGAACTCTACCCCCCCAAACACCCTTTACAACACAAAGACTTTCTTACGGACAGATCGCTGTGAGAGAAACAGACTAACACCTGAGCCGTATACCTGACTTGTCCCAATACAATGGTCAGGCGAAGTCAGGCAATTATTGGCCATCACACCTGACTTCCATTACACTTCCCCACACAGATAAAAGGCGGAGCACAAGAGCAGACTCTGAGTGAGGCAAAGCATATGTGGAAACAGCAGTTTCGAGATGCCAGCTAAGCAAGAGAGGAAAGATGGCAAAACCGAAGGGGATCGCAAGGAGGGAAATTCCCTTGACCATTTCGGCAAGGAACCGTTACTTTCTTGAGACCTCGAGAATAGAAACATAAGACCAGGAAACCAGGCTGAAGAATCCTGCATTGTGTCTCGGAGATACCCGGGGCCCTCTCGTGTCAATAATCAAGGCAGGGAGAATCGCCAGCCGCGGTGGTACCGTCCTTGGCTCCAAGAACAAAGCAGCATCAGTGAATCTACACATCCGATGAGATGGGGAGGCTGATACAAGACCGGTCTGTGTTGAAGCTAAGATTGCAAACAGCAACATTGTATGGCGAGCGCTGGAACGAACATTGTTAAAGTGTTGTGATAAGAGACACAAGTGAAATTGAACTGCTGATGAGTGATTGAACTTTAAAACAAGCTACAATACCTTTGATAGAGTGGTCTGGCACTGTGTGAGTGCTCAATCGAAGGTCTCTGTAAGGTATCAAGCTGAGAAGTAACAAAAGTACACACATTTGGTCTGAGCCCGGCAGAGGGAGACTAATTGAAGGTTTTGTGTTAAGGTGGGTTTGAGCCTGGTGGAGGGGGACCCGGGGTGAAAAGTAAATCACCCGAGAAGTTGTATAAGTGAAAATCCTGAGAAGAAAGGAACTTTAATGTTTTGTTGTGTTGTATCAGGTACTCTGAAATAGGAGACTTTGAAAGGGAAAGAGACTTTGGCACAGAAGGCACTGAGATGGAAGTTTTGAACTGCATCCTTGTGCTAGAGAAGCCAGAGAGTGTGCTAAACGCGAGTGTGACGCCTTGTCCCGTGCTGAAAACGTAGGGAAGGGTAGCCACTATTCTGACGTTTTGTTTCTTGAACACTTTTCTTTTGCATAACATTGTTTTCCACACTATTTGTATTTAGAAGTAAGGATTGGCAATAGGTGTATTAGAATAGGCCCTTTTATTTTGACAGACTTGACTAGGACTGTGTTATTTTTATTTGATGGTCGTAGGTTGCTCCCATCTTTAGATTAAGGATTAGATGGGAGTTTTTTCAAACCCAATTGAAGTTCAATAAACACCCTTGAACTGATCACTTGTGTCTGTCTTACTATTTGATACCATGCTTTCCTTACATAGCCCAGTCATATGAACTAGCTGGACATTTGGTAGCAATACCTGGCAATTGGTGTGAGTAACAGGCCACATGAGACCAACGTCTGACTAATTGATTGATTTTTTTAATTTATTGAACATTTATATTGTGCCTATACACAAGTGTTTCCAAGCACCACAAGACAAGATACGGGGGTGGGGGGACATGGGAAGGAAAGTAGAACAACAAAACAGTTATATTGGCCTTGTGACAATCGTATCATGAAAGTGCATGAGCAGGTTGTAAGTGCAGGGGTGGGGTGTATAGGACGAAGTGCAGGAGTGGGTTACTCAAAGGGCGGGTGTGGGCAAGTGCTGGGGGGGCAAGGCAGCAAGTGCCAGGAGAAAGAGAGGGGGATGAGAAGTTGAGTACGGTGGAGAGGAGGAACCAGGTTGGGCTAGTCCGGGAAAGGGAGCTTGAGGGCAAGTACTGGTAAGGAATGCTGGAGGGGACTGGTAGGGGGTGGTCAGGCCCCTGTATGACTCTGAAGGGACCAAGCCCCAGTCGCAGTGGCAGAGGGAAACATTAGCACAGAAGAGGGAGATGGAAGGAAGAGGAGAAAATGAAGGTCTTGCGAACTTTATGGAACTGAAGAAGATCCGGCTCAAGTCGGAGGGGGCCAGTAAGGCCGTTCCAGAGGGAGGAACCAGCCGAGGAGAGGGATCTACCTCCTACTCTCTGCTTGGAGAAACATTTGATCTGGAAGGAGTTGGAGCCAGAGGACCGAAGGACTCTGGTCGGGAGGTAAATTGTGAGAACCAGTGCATACCATGGCAATCGCTTTCCTATAACGTCAGTACCTTGGCATGTGATGGCGGTACTTGTAAAACAGCTGGCTAATTGTGTGAGTATCTGGGTGTATAATAACGCTATAAGCAAATAGACATCTACCTGGCCCCCAGCTGAGTGCCCAGCGAGGTCTGGATAAATGTTGTCCTCAATAAACGAAACTAACATAGCAAATGATGTCAGTCAAATGGAATGTGATGCTGAAAGCTAAAGTATCTGGACATATGATGGCAATTGATGACAATGCTGTGCATACCTTCTCATACGATGGCAAATACTACTTAATGATGTCTGTATTGGCCATAAGATTTGTGTATCTCCTGAGAGGATGGCAATGCATGGCAAATAATGGCTGTCTTAGGCATTAGAAGCCAAAAGCTGGCAAATGATGTGACTACCTAAACAAATGTTGGAAATACTTGGCAAAAGGTGTGATTGTCAAATAGTGAGAGTTCCTGAACATATGATGTCAATAGCTGGTACCATGCACAATATTTTTACTATATAAAAAACAAAATAATGCCTTTTCAATTATTGGTCTAAATGCGGAAAGGTTATCTTTTTAGAGAGAGACAAAGGAAGACAAACCACGCATGAAGATAATATCAACAGAATCACACAAGAAAGTGCCTATTTGAAAGTGATAAAAAGACATTTTAACTGAGTGTTCTAGCATTGCATCATCACTAATTTTACAAAAAAAAACAAAGGGGTTTAGGTGTAATTAACTGACGCAAAAGTGGCTTTATGCTGGACTATTTTCATTGGTTTAAAAAAATAAACTGGAGTGAACAGATTTACCCCCCCCCCCACATTTAGCTAGTCCATATTCTTCTGAATTTTGGAAGACTTCCAAAACCTAATTCTGTTTTATTGCAAATAGCGGCTTCTCCAAGGGAAGACGTTGGGGTTGGTTATCCCTCTTTAGTTTGTTCTTCCTTAGCTTGTGTTCTCATCTACTTGTATGACCGAGTTCCCAAAGCTCCTACACCCTTAGGCAGGTTGGCTCTCGGACCTCAACCGCAGTTAAGTCCTTGGGCACCACATTATTTATAATGCACTTTTTAATCTGCATGCTTTAGCAATATTTGTTTTTTTTCAATTTTATTTTAATATCTTTATTACTATTTCAAGTGAGACAGGTTACAAATCTCACAAATAAATTAACTGTTATTTCACTCATTTAAATGAATACAATCACAATACTGAACCGGTTATTTCATAGCGAGATGGGGTGTAGGTTCGGAAAGTTGAAGGGAGGAAATTGTGCGTTTAGGGGGACATGTAGTCACTGTAGTGGTCTTCACTTCACTTAACGTACATATCAAAAAAATCTTAAGCCTGCATGGGTTAGTTTTAAACCATCTATACCTATCACAATGAATTGTCTACCATACTGTCTTGCAGGTGTTTGCGCCACCCCAAATGTCCCTTTCCTCAGAGTGTATCAGCGAGTCGTTCTAGTGAGGCCAGCATGATCATCTCAGTCGTTCAGGTGGTGATAGAAATATTGTTGGTTTTCACTTAGTGCCGAAAAATGTTTTGCTCATCATAATGCTTCTCTTTGCCCATGCTTTGTGATGTATTGCCATCAAACACAGTTGGGCATGTTATATAGCATCATTGTTTTTTTCAGATTGAGGTCTGTGTCTAATCTTTCAGTCATAAACTGGGTGAAGGTTTTCCACCACTCTGCAATTCTACTAAAGCTGTGTAGCATGTGGCTAAGATCTGCCTTTCAGTTCCTATGGTTCCAACTTCTGTTGGCTGGTTGTCAGCCTACGTTTTTGGAGTTTAGCCATTGAACAGTACAGTCTTACCACTATACATTGTTGAGTGCACACCATAGCCAGACTCAGTCCTGTCTCCTTAACATTCATAAGCATACTAGGCCATTTTCCCTGTGGTATATTTGTATCTCGTTCTCTTTCCAACCCTACTTTGGTTTTGAATAGTCGCGCAACCTTCACTTCCCTTTGATTGAAAATGCAGAGATTTTGACTTCCAGCACTGAAGCCATTTCCTTCACCAATTTTACCAGTGACAGGTGATCCGGTGAGAACTGTAGTGTATGTTGGTGCAGGATCTTTTTCAACTTCAAATACCTTCCCCTCTCTTCCTTGAGTAAGCTGTATTTGGTGCTGCGATTTTGGAAGGACATCATCTCATCACTTTCATGACATGGGATCATGTGTCAAGGCATCCAGAATTCTGCAGAATCATCATGTTTCAGCAGAGGGCTTTTTCAAGATTAGTGAGCCATGGCATCAGAAGGGGCCGTCAACCAAGCGTTGTGCATACATTATCGTATAACCACTGCTTGTAAACTGTTGGATCAGAAAGTTAATCACCTGAGGACTTCCTGGAGGAATGGAGATTTGCAAAAAGGAGGCATCTTTATTGCTCTATATTCTCACCCAGCTTGGTTCATTGGTTTCCATCTCCCTGGGGAAGTATGCAAGTGTCAGGATTGTGTAGGTCTCTTGATATTCGCTGTTGTGGAAAAACAAACCTCCCAATGCCACCCTCGGTTTCATCTTTTCGAATGGTATAAGTGTGTTTTCTTTGACTGCCAAAACAAACCTCACCAGCTCCAGGATTGTATAAACGTGTGTCTTAATCTCTATAAACCGTGTTCCAAACAGTTAGAATGCTCTTGGGGGGCTATTATCTTTGCAATGTTATTCTTGCCAATATACTCAAGTTGAGTTTCAGCCATCGCTTGATGCACATCTCAATGACACCAGCTGATCTCAATGCAAAGGATGTTCAGTCTCTTCTGAAATAACACGATTTGCAAGAATATAACCTCTTTTCTCTCCATTTGTAGTTGGAAGATAGGATAAACTTGTTACTTTGTCTATATGTTGTATTGTGCACATATGTAAAGTTATCACAAGCTATACGCATACTATGAAATGAATAAATAAATACACTTGTTAATTCACCATCGGAGAGATGGACGTCATGTTAGGTTTTTGACCAGTTTATTTTGTTTTTCTGAAAAGGAATTGGATTATTTTACCAGATTGAATAGACAATTGAGGGTTTCATCATTAAACCAAACCAATAAAGCATTGTGATATTGTCTTTCATAAGACCTGTGACCTTTGTGGAAGGTCACAGACCCCCAGTCTAACAAAAGTAGTAAATTAGGAAAATAAGGATGTGATGAATAATTGAATGAATTATCATTTCAATTATAATTGTTGATTTATAATTATAATTGTTCTTTTATAACGTGCTTAATACCAGTGAGTGGTTTCTAAGCGCAGGATCAGGATTTGAACATTTGTTGCACTGTGTTGCCTTGCTTCCAAGACAAACGTGTCTCCCCTGAGATATCCTTCCTCGTCATGAATGGGATCACGACGTGGGAGGGGGCGAGGATCAGGAAGAACTTCCTTTGCAAAAAGAAGGAAGCGGGAGGAAGCTTTTTTTTTAACACCTTTGCATCGCAATGCCCTTTACGACCTATGGCCTTAGTGTATAATATTTTTCCTTAAATCCCAGGAGACTCTTGATTAGGACACCCACATTCTATTGGCATCAGTTAAGCCTGGTTGGCGCCATATTGGACTGTACAGATGCACTAATAGTGCTTCTCTGGACATTCGGCTGGTCCAAGGTCCCTGGGATAAGGCTGCCAACTCAGTGCCAAATTGAATCCGGCTGATATAAACTGATATGAAGAAAAAGACTGATAATCTGCAACGGAAATGGGAATAAGAGTGGAAGCCTGCATCCCTCTTTTGAGGAGGCAATCACTGCAACGGAAATGGGAATAAGAGTGGAAGCCTGCATCCCTCTTTTGAGGAGGCAATCACTGAAATTCTGGCATCAGTGCCATATTTTACCCACAACTGCTTAGTCAGGTGATGCATGGACACAATCATAAACAAGGGACTAATCCCTAGATACAATGAAATGATTTTACTAGATAAGGCAGGAATAGTAGACAAGAATGCCTGCTAAGTGCCTTACAACGCTGTGTGGTCAGTTGTCCGGAGTGCACAAAAGCAGCCCATTTGTGGATGTGGGTGGTGATTTAGTTGGTTGGGCACGGGTTAATGCTAGGTGGCGGCCTGCTTCTCTTGCAAGAGCAAGCTGTAATACACCTTTTTAACTCATCCCATAAGAGAAAATAAGACTATTCTGATAAGACTGGTTTACAACTTCAACCAACGGAGGAACAAAGGTGCTCATCAACATGTGGGCACTGAACGCCATCTTTCTTGTCCTGATGTCTACTCCCACAATGTTAGGGTACACAGACTTAGTTCGCTTTATATATACTTGCACAAGGAAAGAGACACACAGTTGCGTTGTTTTGGACTTTAGCCGTAAGGTTTAGAAAAGGCCACAAAATATCCACATATACCTTGTTATCGTTCTTTGTGCCTGTATCAGGGATGTGAAGGCTGAAAAATACCACAGTTTAATCCACGCTGCCACACAATTCTTCCATGCAGCATGCATGATCGCTAGAATAGTTATTTCATAGCAGTGGTGGTAGAGTTGATTCTGCGGAAGACATTATATCACTGGTAGTGATGTAGTAAGTTTAATAAGCGCCTAGATGCCTACGGGTGAGGTGCGCTCTATAAATGCAAAAATAAATAAAGGCTGTAGAACACCATAGATTGAACCTAATGGGGGTTCATAGTGACTGTTTCGACAGTCAAAGTTTCAAATGACAAAACGTTCGACAACAAAGCATCGAAAAAAAACTTAAGAATGCATTTTTTTTTATGGGGGGGTCCCCCCTCCAACCCCAGTTTTTTTTAAACCACTTTTTTTAACCATAAGAAACTAAACTAAACCCTTTAACACAAAAAATAATGCCTTCAAAAACATTTCGAAAGTTTTGTCATTCGAAACTATTTTTTCGAAACTATGACAGGACACCCCCAATGTGATCTGTTGCTTGGTAAGGCAGTTTATACATGTAGTTTAACATAAAAAATAAAATAAATAAATGCACATCCTCGTGGTTTTGAACATACCAGTGTGTGCGTGTTCAGTACAGAGTTGGGTTTCGTTTTTGATTCAAATGTACATTGCTTGTCTGACCCTTCTAAAATGTTAACTGTTTTGCATGTGCTTCAATAAAACGGTTAGGCGAGAAAATGGCCTTTGTCACAGCTTTGGAAAGCAGCCATCTATGTTTTAGACAAATAATATTTGAGAAAAGGTCTAACTTTTAGAGCAGGGCCGTTCTAGATGTCTCTGGCTGCAAAGAACAGTGATACCAAATTGCAAAGACTAATTGTTCATGTGTGCATTTCCTGTTGGCATCTGCACAAAACTGCAGTTGTTAAAAGTTAAATACAGGACTCAGGTGAGAGATGACAATGTATTTCCGGTTGCAGTGGGAGATTGACAGCCGGCTTCCTGCTTCATAGGTGGATGCCATGCCGGGGAATTTCCAGAGAAACTGGAAAATGCTGATTCATTGCAGGATGCCTTCAGCCAAGGAAGAGTTTACTGAGAGGTTGGAGAGTTCTTGGCTTGAGCGAGGCAGAAATGTTACTGTAATGTACTGTTTTATTTTTAGCAGAGACAGAAGAATGTGTTGTTGAGTTCGAAAGCCTAATGCGTTTAATATGACTCGAATTCTAACCGTTGTTTTCATTAGCACTGCAGCTATTTTTAGAATTTGAAAAATGTATTTTTTTTAATGTGAACATTGGGGTTTGTGAGTTTATTTGACCTAACGTGAAATATTGCGTGCTTGCATTAGTCTTGCCCATCCTGTCATTACTATGTTCAACCTATTTTGACACAATGAATCGCGCTTTGCAATGCAGCCTACCTGTGTGACTTGGATCAAAAGCAGACTGAAACCGCGTGCTTCGCTGTATCCCCACGCTCATTGAAATGCCCCTAAATGGGGAACCAGTAGTTTCCTACCCATCCACTTAAACCCTAACAAATCTGGCCAGGCTCAATTACTTCAAGATGCCCCCCCCCCCCTTTGACCTCTTGAAGGATTCCAAGCCAAACCCTTCCTCCTAGACCTCTTGATCACATTTTCATGAGCTCAGTGTCCTCTATCCAGCTTCCAGGCCCTGCCCAATTTCTGTGACCTCCCAGTCTTTGTTATCCTGGACCTATGACCTCGCCAACCTGCCCAGTTCAGGACAGTGCTCACATCTCCCGCTCCCCCATTCAAACAACCCTAATTTCCTCACAGAATGGTCTCCACTTCACAAAACAATGGGGGAGACATTCTACCCAACAACTGCCCTGTTCAAACTCTGAACATTAACATCTATGTAAAGCATTATTATTCCCTGTTTAACACTGCCGATGAACGCAGGATCAATCCCTTTCACAAACTCCACTGTTCCCATGTTCCATGGCGACCCTCCTCACCAGGGGCTAAACTGCTGTTATACCCTGGCACATGTACAAAGACACACGTGGTTCTTATGGCAAATCTGTTTACAATAACCGTGCCAAGCCGATACTGCAGTGGGGAATGAGCCCCATATAAAGCACTAAAGTTATTTTGAATCTAATATCCATAGTATGTTAGTCTTTCCTTCATCTGTGTTCTTGTTTTCTGTTTCATTGATTCCTTGTCTGAAGTTGTGGGGGACAATGAGCATTTTGATGGGGGAAGTTTCTGTTACTTAGTCTTTTTTTATTGATACTATTTCGTCCAAGGCGTTGGCGGCTCTATTGGGTCAGAAACTCGAGAGCCATGGAAGAATCTTCCATTGCCCTTGTTTGCAGTAGTACTGAGGCAAGGTTATCGGAGTTTAGGATACTTTTTCCCATGCTCCACAGTTTTAGTCCTCTTACTGGATTGCTGTACGATGGAGAGAAAACTCAAAGTAATGGTCCATGGAGGAAGATCCCAATAAATCACTCTACAGAGGAGTATGTGGCAGCTGATTGGCTGGGAGCAATACATCCCCACTTTGTTGGGAATTGGGAATTACTAGCATGAGGAACTAGGCCGTACAGACTCTTTTCTCCCCTGTGATCATAGGATTAATTCTGGTGGTCGAATTTTATGATCCTATAATACATAGAAGCCCTTTAGATCATTCTGGCACGAGGTTCACATGGCCCTGTTGCTGAGGAATGTAACCACTTATTTAAACAAAATGCCCTGGGCTCAATTGGATTTCGAAGGGATTGTGGTACGCTGCAAGGATATGGTATCAGAGAGAGGCTCTTAGAATTTATTGTATTATCTATCAATAATTATAGCACCTTTTTGTTTTGAAATTGCCTGGAAAGGCGGGTAGTGAAAGAGAAGCGGTGGGATTGAGCCCACATAATTCTAAACATTCCCTGGCAGCTAGTTTTCTTCCGGATGTCATGAGATTTAATCTGATAGGTGCATCACATGATGCAACAGAAATTTAAAGCCTGTTGAGTATTTTGTGTGAAGACTATTATGACTTTGTGCTGGGAGTCGTTGAGTCCAGGACTCCAGTACCACCAATGTCTCGGTACCCGTTGGCAAAACAAGATCAGGTTATGAACACGGACGCTCTTCTCCTAGACTGAGCCAGTCCTGGTACTAGAACTCTCTGGTGATATCATTACGCATTGTCTGATTAGCTTTACCAGGTGTGGGGTAGTACTCATGATCAGAACAAGTAGCATTTGGTGACTGGTATAGGCAGTGATTAGTTACCTGCATGCATTTGATGGCTCCCAATTCCTTCCTTCTGGCACTACCTACGCAACCACACACATCACATAATGTGCCAGTGGCAGATCGCAAGAAAGGCTCTCAAGAAGTCCTGTTTTCTCTCTGTATTTGCCACATCTGTTGCCGCTCCCTTAGCCCCATAGCAACTTTCTGTTTACAATTGAGGGGACTAGGAAGGGACAAGGAGTGGGAACTCTTCCCAGCCTCTCTGCATCACCAACAAGACGTAGACCTGGTGTGGGTTCAAAGAGAAGAGATTAGAGGAGAAGCAGCACTGCTTTGTTCCCCCATTCCTGTGCATGGCTCCGCGTGGCCTTTCCATCAACAATCGATCGAGGCACTGGGGAGAGGAGTTCATCCTCTCTGTTCCCAGTTGAGGGAGCCTTCGCGTTATGATGCAGTAGGATCTGGCAACCTGCCTTCCCAGCTCCTGTGAACAAAAGATCACAGGAGGCCCCATAAGGTAAGGAGGAAGGGTAGTAAGGCAAGACTCTACCTGGGCAAAAGAGGTTACAAATGGGCCGACGATGTACTATACCTCTCATATGAGGTTTTCCCTGGGATAAGATTGCAGTACTTTTGGATTTAAGGCTGTACTTGTGAAAGGAAGGGTGGCAAATGGACATGTCCGCTTACCTTACATATGCTTAGTTTATGGCATAAAAGGCTTTACCTGACGCAAGAGGACAATGCTTGGGCATTTTAGGGTGTACTTGTCATATTGTATCAAACCTAGACATGTAAAGCTGTTACTTATTTATGATAATTAAATAGGGCATGCGCAGCTTTACCTGGAATTAGATGTCAGTATTTAGGCATTTGAAACTGAACTTAGCATGTGATGGCAGTATCTGGATATGTGAATCTGTATTTTACACATGAGAGCTAAATGTGGCATATGAGGCTTAACGCTGGCATATGAGGGCAGTACTTTGGCATTGAGGCTGCAGTTTGCACACTGTCAAATATGGCTTCAAAAATACACCAACTCTTGTGGGTTCAAGAATTTTAATTAAAATGTTCAAATATTATCTCGCATAGGACCATCCCTCTCTCTCTCTCTCTCTCGCCGCCCACAGGCTTTTCCCTCCCTAGCCCAAGCATCCCTGAGTCCCAGCGTGATCTCTAGAGATCGGTAACCCCTCCTATCCAGGAACTGGCTGGCTAATCGAGACAATCTAAATCCAATCACTTTATCTCTCTGGCTCCCTCTGAGAATATCTAGGAGGATCTTAACCTGTGGTCCCACAAGAAGAAAAGATCTCAAGAAGTGATGCATTTCAGTCATCCAGTCCCACTTGCTCTTTATTTCTCACGCTCTTGTACTTCTCGCCCTGATGTTTTCTTCTTCCTTTCACTTCCTTCGAATCTCCTCCCTTCTCTTCCTCCCACTCTCCTTTCTCTCGCTCTCTCTAGCCCTCTGGTGTTCTTCCATCTACTGCTTCTCTCCCTCACTCTTTACTACTCTCCACTATACTACTGCCCTATCTGCTTCTCTCCCTCACTCTATACTACTCTCCACTATACTACTGCCCTATCTGCTTCTCTCCCTCACTCTATACTACTCTCCACTATACTACTGCTCTATCTGCTTCTCTCCTTCACTCTATACTATTCTCCACTATACTACTGCCCTATCTGCTACTCTCCCCTCCGACCACTCCCTCTTGTTTACTCTACACTACACCTCTTACTTCCACATTCATCCTCTTCACTTTCTCATCACCTTTCTCACTCAGCTTCACTAACTCCCCTACACTCCCACTCACTCACCTTTCCCACAATCTCATACCCAAGTACCACTTTCTCTCCCCAACAGACACCTCACCTTGCACATGTTCGCTCTAATCTTTCTCCATGCACAATTGCACCATCCTTCCTACGCCTGGTCTTTTGGCTCACTTTCTCCTCACTTAACCTCATCCGAACAACCCATGCCCGGTTTCCTGTTTGTCCCTTTATACTCCCCCTCCCATCGGTCCTGGTGCCCACCCGGTTCCCCAGGCCAGTCGTTATGTTGTTCGTTTCCTTCCGTGTGAGGCTTTAAAGGTCCTCTTAGGCCATGCTCCCTTAAAGGCAGGTCTGCTGGAGTTCGGCAATGGTGGCCTGCGACAAACAGTCTATCTCAAAGTTTTTATGTTCATGGTCCTGAACTTCCTGGTTGCTGGTCTGCAGCTGTTACTGCTCCTCAGCCCTGCTGGTTCACCACTGGTTTGCTCGTTGATGGGTTACACGCTCGCCTTTCCACCACAAGGACATCTGGGTTCCATAGTCCTGGGACAGGGGAAAGAGAACAGGGCACGGCATGTATGGGGCGATAGCAAGTGGTTAAATGTTAAAGGTATTTGTACCGCGCACCATCACCAACGGAGTTGGTCCCCAGGCGCTCTGGCGGATCTGAAAACGAGAAGGCGGGATGGCTTAGTAGGGTGAAGGGGAGTAGGATAGTGAGAGCTTGGCGGCTTCATCTCGGTATACACCGTGTGCTGAGCTTTGGTGCCGGTATCGGAGCAGTGTCAGTCCTCGTGTGCTGTTGGTGCGGCTTATGTGTTTTTGCGGTGTGGTGAAGTGCGTGCGGCTTGCGGTGCGAGAGGTGGTTATGTGAGCTACGTATGCAGAGAGTTCGAGTTTTTTGGTTAGTGGGTTATATGTTTGCAGCTAATCTTAACAGTATGGCTGAATGCCTAGATTTGGGGGGCCTGCATGGTGGGGAGTAATACTGGTCCCCCAGTAAGCCCTGCTTCAGCCTCCAGCGGACAAGTGCGTATGCCACACCTAAGTCTGAGTGCCCCGCAGAGTCGTGAAGAGGTCCGGGCCTCCCAATAAACCACGTCTCACCATGCAGCATGAAGAGATTGAGGTAACTCCCAGCTACGAGAGTCCTGCTAAGTGGGAAGGGGTTCAGGCTCCACAGTAGGCGGGCTACTTAGAAGCGAGTTAGTGTCTATTCTCCTCCTTGGGTGTCGGAGCAGGAGTTGTGGTGTCCTATTTCCCTTCTATTTACTATGTGAATTTGTCTGCTTGAATTTTCGGTGCGGTACAGGCCAGTATGCTATGGATGAGTCGTCTAAGTGCTTCTGTCTTAGTCTGTCTGTGTGTTCAGTCTTCAGTGGTACTTGACAGTTGCAGCCAGGCACAGGTAACCGAGACTAAGGCCCCCCAAAACCCTCTCCATGCCTCTGGGACAGGACTGGCTCTGCCAAGCACCCTGGTAGGCTTCCTGCCCCAGGTTGAAAGAGGACCCTATACCTCTTTGGCAGGGTCACGCACCCCTCTCAACTCGCATGCTTTTGGCGGGTGTCACCAGCCATGGAAAACGTTCACTTACACGCCAGGCTTTCCTATGAAATTTAATAGGCTCTCCTCCACCAAAAAGGAAATCTTCCATTTTCGCTCGGCCTGGGGACAGAACAGAAAATGAGAGCCATGATAGCGCCATGTGAGTCGGTACCATATATATGATTAGGTGTAGCATGTGTAGCTATAATATGCAGCGGATGACAGTAACTGGCCTACGAGTAGGTGCACTCATGGCATCCCAAGAGGCACCCTAGTTAATATATGGTTGGTAACTAAAATGCATTAATAGTTATTTATTTTATTTATTGTGTACTAATTGTAACTTATTGTGTCACTTTCTGTTAGAGACAAAGGGCATGTCCCACCCTCCCCCCTCCCTTTTGTGACATCGTCTGGGTCAAAGATAATGCAATGACGCTCTGAAGCAGCCTCGCATGTGGGGAATTATTAAACTCCAGTAAATAACTAAAATAAATAAATGCCGTTCCCGATGATGTTCTTGCTTGCAGGATGTTAGTACTGTTGGCACTAGACATTTGGTGAATTGACTTCCCTGTTCACCTGTGGGAGAGTCCCTCTTTTAACCTTACTGTGGGCCTGCGGTAACAGTAAAAATAGGAGGTATTTTAAATACTGCCTGTTTTTACCAGGTAGTGGGAAATATTTCCTTTCCTGGATGCTACCGTGTGGTTTCAGGTGTCTGAAAAATAGTTTATAAGACGCTGTGTGAGTGTGAGATTTTAGTTTCCTCACATGTTGGCTGGGTAGTTTGTCATTGTGTGGCTTCTGAATGTTCACTCTGGACCCACGAGAAACACATCTGGCTCTCTTCCAGCTTGTAAAATGGATGGAATGTCAAAAGCCCGGACATGACGTACATTGGTGAGCGGTGCTATTCAAATGGCAGCGAAGGGTTGGGCTCTGGGTGTGCCTCTGAAGCGCATGGCTTCCTGGTTCCAGGGCTTTTAATTGGTCGGCAGGTGCACTCGCTGCTCTGGGATTTCAGGTAGGACGCGCTGGGTCGTGTTTCCTGTGAGTTCATGACTGACGGCAGCCTTCCCGAACGGGGCGGGTGAATGTTTCTTTAGCGTGTTTGCTTTATGCTCGGAGGGGGAAAAAAAAGCTGAAACCAGTAATTGTTTTGTGGGTTGGCCTCCGGCCAAGCCCTGAAAGAGCAAACGCGGACCTGTCACTGGCGTTGAGGGCTGCATCCTTTGGGCACGACAGGGAAAGAACAGGGAAAAACCCCACGAGGTGAATGAGTACAGGACATGCTCTGTGTCCCAGAGGTCAGCAGATGTTTCATCATCACGTGTTCAGATGGCCTCTACCCCCACTCTGCGCAATGCTTACCGGAACACTTACGCGTCGCACACTAAAAAAGAGCGCAGTCAAACATGGTACACGTTCTGCTGGATATCTCTCGCGAGCAGTTCGTGCAGACAGAAATCAGGAAGCGCTGCTCGTGATTTTTCTTGGTTGCCTACTGCACGCAGCGTTTCCAAAATAAAAAGAAAAGTGCTGTGATCATGCTTTTGTACAGGATCGTGGCTTACCACAGGAAAACAGAGAATCCCCTGCCTTTTCAAATACGCATATAGACGGGGCTTGTGACTCTGACTGCTGTCATGAAGCTAACCAAGATAAGGCCAGTGCGATAGCGCGCTGTATCCTCTCAAAACAATAAACTGCAGCTAATGCGACACAGGAAGTTTTCATGATCACTGCCCTGGCATCTGATTGCTGATTTGCTGATGACAGTGTCACGTGATCGTTGTTAGGGAGAATTCTCATTTCTGTGCTAATTTACTTCAACCTTAGAGACCCACAGCTCTTTTGCTAGACTTTAGTACTTTTTATTTTTAACCCTGGAGTGAGTGAGACCTTTTTCTCACTCTCATGTATTTTGACCTGATTTGGATTATGTTTCCTCTGTTTTTGGAGTCTGATATACTAACTTTTTGTATGGTGACACACAGCACCAAATCCTTTAGATTTCTCATAAGGTTTAAATACCATTTTTCTTTTGTGAACTACTGTTCCCACGAACAGCGAAGTGAAATTGACTTTACTTACCTTTTCTCTTTGTGGGACCAGCACTTACGTTCAGTGCTGGGGGAAGGGGGATAACTAGTAGCCCCTTATCCTAAATTCTCATACAACATTTTTATGTTACCCTCACTACTTTAAATGGCTGGTGGCAGTGGTTTAATGTTCCTACCATTGTGCTTTTCTACCGCAGGCTGAACCTTCAGCTGCAGTACAGCAACAAAGGGTGACAATTTTGTCAAAATGGCCCCTGTCTTCCTTTTTCACCATGTTCTGTTTGTGAGGTCTTTCTTGGGTTTTACTCTGTGCATCACACAGAGTTGTGCCTTCATTTTACCTTTGGCTGGCTTCAGCCCTGAAGCCCGCCTCTGGCTCCAGTGTGTCTGGAAAGGCAGGTGTGAAGGAGGTTCCCAAAACTCCCCTCTCCTTTGTCTCTAGGAATGCCTGAATGCAACCAGCCCTGATTGGCTGGCTGATGTCCTTTCAGGACAGCCACCCTGCTATGTGATTGACGGTTTAGGCTGTGCATAAAGTTGATTGAAAGGCAAGGGTTTTGGGACTAGAAGCCGAGTCGAACCACTGGGAGAAAGACCCGACGAAGAAACTATGAACAAAACTTGCTGCATCCTCCTGGACCTTTGAATTGTCCGGTGATGCCCTGCTGCTGTGATAAAACTCCTTTTTCTGATCAACAAGAGAAGCTCTGCAAGGAACGACTTTGTCCCTTGGGTTAGTGGGACCAACTAACCCCGAGGCAAACTCCACTGGATCATCTTCCCTGATTGGCTGGACTTTTTCGCTGCTGCAAGAACAAGTGCCAGGGGTCGAGAAATCCATAAAATTCATAGTCAAGTGCAACGTCTGAAATCTGGCCAGAAGCTGCAGGAGTCTCTTAAGGACCCTCCAGAACAGAACGAGCAGAGCTCACCAGAGTGCAAGACCGAAGGAGTGAAGGAAGCCCAACCGGTATCCGAGATCCGCTGTGGTGCAGTTTACTGAGCGCTGAAACCGTGAAGTGCCGCTGATCTGCAAAAAGCCCATAGCTGCCGACTATCTTCAAACTGCCGCTGCAGGAGCCCTCCAGACATCCTCCCTCTCGTCCCATGACTGAGGCTCAGGAACCCAGGGTCTGCACTGCTGCAACATGATAAAATCCAGCTGGACCACTGTTCTTCAAACCAGAGGTACTGTTTAGACTTTGGGCACACCTCAGTGTCTTTTTGAGCTGTGCTTTTCTCAGTTGAGACTTGCAGTGGCTTACCTTAGAGTTGATTCCAACTCCTGCTTTTCACAGGCTTAACAGCTTGTGACCATACAAGTGATTTCTACAAAACTCTCTAACTTTGTGCAAGACCTTTATTAGCCAAGATGTGCCTCAGCTCCATAGACTTTGCTCCAATTGACGTTGGCTGTCCCTGGCTCCCTGCAGATTCTTCTAGACCATTGACTTTGATATTTCTTTCCCTCATAGATGGTAACTTGTTTTAGACTGTTATTGCTGGGAATGGCTTGACTAGATTTCATTGGCAGATTTAGTTGTCCTCACATATATTGAGAACCTGTTTAACCTTTGTTTCCTTCCTTTAACCTTTCCTTTCTGCAATGCCATAATCTGCAAAGTATAACTAGTGATATATAAATGCCATTATTGTCCTTGTGAATGAAGTCACCTCCGGGTGTAGGAAGAGTGTAAAAAGCATATCTAAAGAGTATCCACTAACTTGTGCTGATTCTGGAAAAGTATTTGAAAGTATAATTTGATTGTTAAATATCTTGCCCTTTTTAAAGAAAGCTTATTTAAAAATTGATGTTAAATAAATAACTATAACTGAAACCTTGAGTGTAACTTGGATACTTGTATTTGGAAATTTCATTACTACAGCTCTACAGCTCACATTTACCCCTCTTGAGATAGGCCTGGCTGCTCAGTAACACTACCAACTTGTGTAGTACAGACCCATACCAAAAGGGGCGTTACCTAATACCAAGCATATAAGTGTTGTGTAGTCTCACACAGTGTTACTACACCAATTCTTACCTAACACTCGTATAGCTCCACTAGCAAAACATTCTTCTGCTTCAAAGCGCTGTGAAAGGATGGCCAAAGTGGAGAAAGTAGAAGCTTTGGGCCTCATTCCAAGTCGGGTGGTCCAGTAAAAAAGTGCCGGTATCCGAGGGTACCATCACTTTACCAGACCGCCCGACTATGGGAGTGCCGGTGGGGCACCTGGGCCACCTCCAGCTAAATGCTGGAGGTAAGCCAGGCACCCTACTGGCCAAAAAAGCCCTTGTTACAGCCACTGGCAATACCAGTGCGATAGCGCGCTGTATCCTCTCAAAACAATAAAATGCAGCTAATGCAACACAGGAGGTTTTCATGATTAATGCCCCAGCATCTGATTGCTGATTTGCTGATGACAGTATCACGTGATCATATAGCTCCACTAGCAAACATTCCTCCTGCTTCAAAGCGCTATATTAATGTAGCGAAAGGATGGCCAAAGTGGAGGTAAGCTAGCTTTAGGCTTCATTCTAAATCGGGAGTTCCAGTAAACGGATACTAGCACTTTACTGGACCGCCCGACTATTGGGTGCTGGTGGGGCCACCTGTGTCACCTCCAGCTAAATACTGGAGGTTAGCCAGGTGCCCTGCTGGCCAAAACAGTCCTCGTAACGCTGGTGGCGGTAATGACGGCAAATCTCCTCATATGGGACTCCATGAATGGGGATTTACACCGCTCCGCCGGCACCCGTAATCTGGCGGCAATGCCGCCAGATCAGGTGCCGGAAATGGTAACAACCTTTGCCGATATCCTGGCGGCTCTACCGCCAGGATACCGCAAGGTTGTAGTGAGGCCCTTTGGTATGAGCTGCAGAACGCAGCTCCTGCTGCCAGGTGCTCCAAGGACATTGCTCAACTTCTAACCAAAACCATTTTAAACAGCACTAAGAAAGGGTTATAAAGCAAACAATTCTAAGAAAGAACACAGATGTGGAACACAGAACCCAACACATCTTTCCCTCAATAATGTGGTGTTAACACCCCATTTCAAGCGCTGGAATGGTGGTAACGGCCTAGCAGCCCAAGTTAACGGTCCATTACCAATCCGTTGAAGCCCTTGGAACGGGGTGTTAACGCAATTAGCACCCCTTGGGTTACCAAAGCGGTAACCCAGGGTGCTAAAAAAAGTATTTTCATTCATTGAGCGGAACGAAAATGGACACCATGGCTATAGAAGGTAGGGCTCCGTAAGCTATGAGCATGGCGGCTGGAAAACGGAAGCGGCGGCACTGGGCTGCGACTACCGCAATCAGGTAAGTGGGGATGGGAGGGGGGTTGGGATATTTAAAAAACAAAAAAAAAGATTCTGGGGTGGGGCGCGGGGCGATTTGAACAGAGTTGGTGACCCGCAGTGGGGGAGGCAGCCTGCAGGTTCCGTGGAGAATCTGAGATTAAAGGTTTCAGCCAGCGATCCCCGGAAACTGACTGATTGGTTGCGCCCCCTGCCCCAAATGCTAATTATTAATGAAACCGGGTTAGACAGGTAAGATAAACGGAGAGAAAACATTACAACCATGAGAGAGAGGGGGGGGGGTACCCCTTGCTCACTGTACTCAGAGAGGCACAGCTCCACTTGACTGATGAGGCCCAACAAGGCTGAACCACGTGTATGGGGTTGCTGTTGGTACTCTTGTTCAAAGGAGGTTTGCCTGGCATTTCGGTGCTGGACTGCGCTTGTGGGTGGGACAAAGACTGATATGCAAATAGATATTCCTCCTTTGTGAAAAGTACAGTGAGCAAAAAGCGATGGCTGTGGACTCTCAAAGTGGGGAGCCTGCTACCTTTTTTGGGTATATATATGTGACCAAGCTACAAGCTGTAGCAAAACGGGTCATCTATGGAGGACTTTCGTCAGGCTGGGCGAGGGTTGGAAGTTTCCATGCAAATTTTTAAAACTACATTTTTGAATAAAGGAGATTTTAACCGATTTGGACTGCGGTGCATTCTGTGGTATGCAAGTTTGGAACCTGAAAGCAGAATCCCATTCCGGGAGTGCGGCTCAACATTACGCCGTTTAGTCGGTTTGATAAAAGTTTGTATATGTGTGTATATATATATATATATATATATATATATATATATATATATATATATATATATTGGTTTTTATATGTGAGCAAGCAACGGGAGCGTTGCAAAACGCGTCATAGGTTGTAATGCCTTGAATACAACTGGATATGGTATAAGAACTTTGGCGAATGGCGGATTGACTTACTTTCTTGGAGTTTTATACTGGCGTCTTGACCGCATTGAGTGCTGTCCCAGTGTGGAGAAGTGCAATTACTTTTCCTTTGTTTATATATATATATATAGCAGTTTCCAGTTGTAAAAAGAAAACAATGCAGAATTAATGAATTACACAAAAGAATATAAGACTTTTATACATTGGTCTATAATGTAAGAGGAGAATTTAAGCTACAAGACTTTACACAAAATCTTTGAAACGAGCAGGCACCTTCTTGATTCTCATATTCATTCTGACATCAGTACCCTCCTACGCCACCACACCATTAGCCACACTCACTCCAGCATTTCTCCTATGTTCTGACAGATTGCCACCACCCACTGCAACATTCTCCTTAGAGGGGGCTAACTTCCCATTGACCAGACTTCACCACCTTCAGCATTGAGCACTCAATTTCTCACTGCTGTGATCCTCTTGGGACCTAGAAACTTGCTCTCTATACATTTGAGACCCACTCAAATCCCAATGGGATTTTTCACTAACACCAAATCTCCCACTGCCCAAACACGATCCTTTACACCATGGCAATCATCAAACAACCTCTTGTAATGCTGCTGTCCTTGTTCCACCACCTTCCGAATTTCCTCCCGATCCACAAATACAGGCACTGCTGAACCCATCCATTCAGGACACAACTTCGTATCCAGCTCTCGACCTTTCAAAGACACAAAAAGGAATATCTTGGTCACCAAATGAGGAGATGGACAATATTCCCATACCGTATGCCTCAAAATAATACGCTAGGGCAGCCCGGATCTCAACATCAGCTGCATTCCCCCTTTTAAAAATCTATTAACACGCTACACTACGCCATTGGCCCTGGGATGGTACAATGCAGTGTGCACGTGTGAAATGAAATATTCCTCCAAAAATGTGTTCATTACTTCAGAACAAAACTGAACACCATTGTCAGTCATCAAAAACATGTGAGAACCTTCTCTGAAAAATACGTCCTCAAAAAAACGTGATTAATTCCACTGTGGTAGCTTCCCTCACTACTCTACATTCAATCCATGTAGAGTGGTAATCCACCAAAACAGATACATACTTATAGTAATCCCCAAACCTTGAATTGAGCCCACAACATCCACCGCCAGATTTTATCTAGGACTGGCCTGAATTTTGACAGGTATGAGGGGCGTTTCACTAACCACTTTGCTCTTGACACTCTTAATACACTGTACAAAATCTCTTATTCTCTTCTCAACACAGCTGTCCATCATTGACCACCAGTTACTTTGATGTAACCTTCTTTTCCTATCATTCACACTCAAATGACCCTGGTGAGCTGTCTACTAACCTCCCTCTGATACTCTCTGGAGGAATAAGCTTTGTTCCTCTGCTAAGCTTCATTCCCAACAAGGACAATTCCTCCTTAACCTCAAAGTAAGGCTCAAACCTCTTTTCCAGACCCTCCCCGCTCACCCACATGGCCAACACCTCCAAGATGATGGGCAATGGGTGCCTATCCACCAATATGTTTCTATTAAGATCCCTGAGGGCTACACAATGTCTTAAATTCCAATTGCTTTTTGCTACTAAAACCACAGGAGGCAAACACTTCGTACCTTCTACCCTTTGAATTATGCCTTTCTACAGACGCACATCAAGTTCTTTCCTCAGCTGCTCCCGCAAATTTGTGAGATACCAGGCGCACTGTGTGGACTACGGGAGAGGCATTATTCTTGACTCTTATGAGGTGTTCAAAATCCTTAAGCCTTCCCAAGTCCTCGGAAAACATGACAGGGAATTCTCTTGCCCACCTGTCCTGCAGTTCCGCTATGACTACTGGCTGCTCCCGATTAACCTGTATGTGAATTCCCAGACTGACTTGTTCGTCCCACCCCAAAAGAGAAGACCGTTTATTTGCCACAAAAAAATTTGGCAGAACATTTCCTGCCCTTGTACTCTGCGTTGGCCCAGAATTTGCCCAGTATGTCGATTTCAAATTCCCCATAACCATATCTTTGAATGTCATGCTCGAAGATCCAGAACATCTCCTCCAAAAATATTTATGAACGTCTCCCCTAAGCTGATTGTCCATGGGGAGGAACTGTCTACCTTCATGGTTAACCTGTTGCCATTAATTACAAAATCATCCAATGGGCTTTTATTGTCCCCATCGACAGCAGAGATCTCAAATACGTGCCAGGCACCCACCTCAGAAATGGTTGATTGTGTCATTTGAGACAGTTCTTGCTCCGGCCTAATCATCACTTGCTCCACTGCGTTTATTGCCCCATTCTTGCAGATGCAGGCAAAATGATGCCCCCTGCGCTTGCATTTTATGCAATTCGCATTCCGGGCTGAACAGAACAGGCTGGATGATAAATGCCTAACTTAGGCTGCCGCATTTGAAACACTTTGCTGCTTTGCTCTCTTCATTCACTCTCTTGTTCCTAATGGTGCACACTTCATTGTTCTGTTTCTCAACTCTCATATTTTTCCTAGAGAGGGCTGTCTGCTCCATACTTCTGACCAACTCCACCCCCTGTTCCAAGGAACGATCCTTGGCTAGTAGCTTCTCCTGTACCGTAACACTAATGGTACACCTCACAAGTTGATCTCTGATTATAATTGTAATTGTTCTTTTATAAAGGGCTTAATACCGGGGATCAGTTTCTAAGCACGAGCCGGGATTTGAACCTGTGTTGCTATGCGTTGTCATGCTTGCAAGACAAACGCGTTGCCTCTGAGCTATCCTTGCGGCCATCAGCCAATATGTCACAGAACCAAACTCACAAGTATGGCTCAATGTTCGTAGCACTGCCACATATCCTTCAATTGTTTCTTAAGGTGCCTGGTACCTCTGAAAGTGTTTATGGCATTCAAAAGTCCCATTTTGTCTGGGCTCGTAGTGTTCATGGAATTTTTTCACAGCCATAAGACACCAAAATGATCAGGGATATGTTGGCCAAATCAAGGTAGACAAATGTGGACCCTGGTGGCACATGCTACAATTCTACAGATGGCACACCAATAATCTGCAAACTTCAGAATTTACATAAAAAAAAAAATCCCATTTACTCATAGATGTGCCTTGCTCAATTGCCCCTGGTGCTCCAGTGCTACGGAGTGCTACTCGTTCGTCAGGTTGCACAGCTCCATCTTGACCTGCTTCAGATCTTGCATGGAATGTCTGCGTGCCGAAAGTGTGTCCCGAGACATGATCCGTTGTCAAGGGACACCGCCTCTTGCAAGAGCAGCAATGCGTCTTGTTGCTAAGGGCGGACCGACGAGGACGTAGGCCTCTGGTGAAGGGTCCTTTTCTCAAGCCAGAGAGCACAATGTCTTCCCCAGGTGTGCAAGGCTTGCGTGCAAAGAGTATAAAGTTGGAACAAGGCCCCTCTGGGATGTTGCAGTCATCCCCAATTGGACTGAGGAGCCGGACCACAACAGCGGACTCGAGATGTGCCCACTTCACGGCACTAGTACACAGTCTGCCGCATTAGCCGCACCTTCACCGGTACGCGCACCGGGGAGAGGGTGTCCCCCACAGGTTCTTCAGTCCACCCCCTTCAAGGACCAACTCGTTGCTAGTGACAGGATGGCCAAAATTGAGGTAAGTAGAAGCTTCATTTTTAGGACCAGCAGAGCGCAGCTCCTACTGCCAGGCGCTCCAAGGACATTGATCAACCTCTAACCATAACAATTAACCTATAACCATAACAATTCTAAACAGTACTAAGAAAGTGTTCTAAAGCAAACAATTATAAGGAAGAACACAGATGTGGAACACATATACCAAAAGTGGTCTAGGGGTTCACACTATAATCAATTTCGGTAGCCCATATGCAAGGAAAACTCAACAGTTTATGTGTAGAGCTGATCTGCTACACCTGGGTTCAACGCCACCCCAGACCACATTTCTTCTCCAGACACAATGGCAAATCTCAAGCATCCACTCCTCCATGGCTGCTCCTTTGGTTGATAATCAGGCCTGATTTCTTAAGGTAGTCCTCTTTCCCAAGCTACTGAATGGGCCTGTGCCAGGGCCATTAATGGGAGTTGGGCCACTGTCTCCGGTGTCACGCTCAGTATTCCCATAATTGCCCAGCTTGCATTCTGAGATTTGTAGCTTTGTTACTTTGCGGTACTTGCAGCTACTCTTCTGTATCTCAGCTGCTGCAACAGTGTTATTCACGTTCTTCCATATTTCTTTTACAGTGACTTGCTATTCACCTGTGCAGTTGAGAAATTCACGCTTTCAGTTAAGCCAGAGACCTGTTTATAACTTGGGATAAGGGGCACATGCCCTGTTGCCTCCAGTTTTAGGGTCTCTCAGTTACCACATTTACTGTTGCCGGTTGTCAGACCCTTACACTGGCTGCACTGTCCGCAGTGTTTTATGAATGACCTGACAGTGGCAATGCTATATGGCGAAGCACAATGTTGTTTTTATTTCATTTCTTTGAAAATTAGAACCTTGTATGATTATCATTGCTGGGGAAAGTAAGGTTAATTGTTATCGTAACGTTTGTATCATGTAATGTACAAAATGTATGGTTATGGTGCCTCAATTGTAAAGTCAGGGAAATGAGAACTTTTTGTTTTTAGGGATTTGTTCTCAAAGATCTAGCCTGTGTATTCCAGATGCATCAACAATATGTCTTTCTCAAAATCCAGAGACTGTGGACAATATTCACTAAACCAAGCTGTGTGCAAATACATATACCTCATAGACCTCAGTCTTTCGAAATTATGATGAGGTTCTTTTGAAATGAAAAGGCTGGACCAACGGATCCAGTCGGCCATTGAGAGGTAGATGATGACTCTCAGTTGGTAAGAAAAGAATGCCTGGCAGGTTTTTTGTGTTGGTAGGAGGCAGAGGAAGCAGGGTGTCACGTAGGGATCTTGTGGTGGAGGCAGGACAGAATGGTGAGGCAGGATGCCAGACAAGAGCCTGGTATTTTTGGGTGGTGGAGGAGGGGGATGCAGGAAGCTAGGTAGGGTTTGTGTGATATGGGCGAGTGAGGTGTGGAAGCAGGACACGAGGTGTGGTCTTGTTTGGTAAGATGTGGTGATGCAGGAAGCCAAGTATGGTGGCTTGTCGGCTCAACGTTTGTTTGACATAGAGCCATGCCAGGCTCTACCCCTGAACTCTCTGACTCCCCACCTCTCACTGTGATGGCCTCAGAAGAATAATTTCTGGGGTTCATCAAGCTTACTCCAAGGGCCTATGCCTCTTAACTGAGGATCAGAACAACTATTCAGATTGAATTTGAATAGTATTATATTGTAGTTGTCACTTATATAGCGTCTTTTCACATTTTTATGGCCTCAATGCGCTTTGTGGTAGTAATACCCTCGGATACCGAAGCCCGAGATATGGGAACTTTCTCAGAATCTACTTAGAGTGCATGTGGGCATTTTGCCAAGATTAGGAATTGGGTGGGCTGGCTAGGCTCCAATAAGCAACCCAAGGGGTCAGGCACGTGGATGGGTCTTGAGGGAGGTCACGACAGAGTGCTAGTGCAAGATATTTATTATGTGTCCAGCTAGAATGAATTTGTAATAGGTTGTCACAGTGTTATAATGGCGGAGGTGTTGAGGCAAGCCTGGTGCAAGGAGGCAAAGCAGTAAGTGTACACCTAGACCGAATTTGTTGTAGTCGTAGCTGCATTCTAATGTGTTGTAAGGGAGCGGCAGGGGCATTCTTAGCAGTTACCCCGATTACCAGCAAGAGGACACCCGGCCCACGGAAACTCCCCTGCCGCGAGAATTGAAGACTCAGCCATAGGGCAAGGTTTACTTAACAATGAAAACGACAGGGATTGCTGCTTGAACAGCAAACGTCTCCAAGAGCACTCATTTTCCAGGCGCGTGTCTTGGTATTTATTGGACAGTGACATCACAAATCAAAGTTACATCCAAAAACCTAACAGGGGTGAGGATTGGTTAATCAGGGAAAACTATATATATAATCTAAAGGTGTTAGTATGATCATTGGGTAGCCATATCTGGTGGCTCCTCCTGGGACCACCTCTAAGTGTCCTGAATACAAAGTTATGGGTTAGTATAAGAATGATTGGCCCGTGCAGTATAGTGTGCTTAACGTCAAAGGTAGTTGGGGATTGGACAGAATGAGCCTTCTCATCCTTGGGATCTTGGACAGCTACCAGGCTTGGTGCAAGCATGAACAAGCTAGGTATACGTATTCTTAGGCATCTTGCTGTTTCCTCACAGCAAAAGATAGGCGGGTGTACGTGTGTCAGTTCTCTTTGTGAGTCATTGTTAGTCACCCACTCGAATGGTGGTTGTTACTCACCCACTCGAACGGCGGAGAGAGGAGGTTGTTTGAGGTTCCTTGGTTCTGGCGCTGGTGAGCCGAGATTTTCCTAAATCAAGGCCTCCTCAACTTGAGGGAACTCTTTTCTATGATATGCCCCTCTGCTGTGGATATTAAACAGGCAGAGGGGTGGATCACATAAAAAAGCGTCGAACACGCGCACCGCTAGAGGTCCAGGCTGTAAGGAAAGAAAACAGGTCAGCAACAAGTGGTGAAGGTACAAAGTCTAACTTCTATATTCCCCTACAACAATTACCTTTTCCCTCTTGCTTGGGTTTTAGGGTTTGTAGAGTTATGGGTCTCCTATAATAACAATTAAAAAAGGCATAATCAATCCCCTGATCATGAGAGCACATACGTGCTAAAAGTAAGGACATGGAGAGAGATCTTACCAGTCTAAATGAAGGAATGAAAATTAGGAGGAAGCTGGGAGTCCATGAAACAATGACAGCGATAAAATAATAAACGTGGAAGTTAGTAGGGTGTTTGTAACCCGGGCGTTATGAGGGTTGCACTAGAGCCAGGTTGGTGCACTGCGGAAGCAGAGCGTCTCTTTGTGCACAACTTATGAGGAAAACAGTCCTAGATGGTTCACGTGGAATTCCTTATATGCAGCAGTCACAGAAGACGGGTGTGAAAGACTTGGTCCCAGCAAGGTAGGCGAGTAGTGGGAAAATGGAGGCAATAGGGAGGAGCATGGTCTTGTTTGAGGAAAGGAGCATTATTCCCCAGTTAGGGAGAATGAAGAAGTAGTCCCGGTGCAGACGGAATTGACTACGGAATGTCAACTTAACAATAACGATTACCTGTAAATGGAATAGAGTTCCGGGTGATAGTCAGAAGTCGGCAGCAGCGAGGAGATGGAAGAGCAGATTCGGCAGGCAAATGCAGTCTGGGAAAAACTCAGGAGTCGACAACGGGAGATCAGCCAAAGACCAGATGCCAGGCAAAGGAGGGTCTGTGTGACAAATAGAATTCGCCAACAAGAGTTCGATAAGATCCAGACGTCAGGCGAGAGGCAGGTCAACAAAGGGTAAGCAAAGGTCAATAAGAGAATACCAAATAGCTCAAAAAGAATTAGCAAGTAACGCTTACAAACAGAAGCCGTGTGTAATGAAACAGCCGCTACTTAAAGTGTTTGGGGCGGAGCCTGCGTGTACGCTTGGCGTCCGCTGTCACGTGACCTGTTCCACGCGACGGAAACCTAGCAATGTCTTCCTTCATGCGAAAGAATGCTGGAGATCGTTTCCACAGTAATAGCCGTCACCTCAGTAACGGAGCAGCCAGGCGATGACAGGTGGTGAAGCAAGGCAATGAATGCCGAAAATTAGGGGAAACCTGAGAACAGCAAACCGTAACAGTCATACGCATTTGCTTTGTGTCTATCAGCAGTAAACTAAAGTGTTTGTGTAGCTTTCTGCGTGGACGCTCATGTTTCTTCATGTCTACCGCATCTATGTCATGATGTTAGCAGTGATGTAATCAGCTTCTTAGAGGTTGTAGTCAGTCATCTTGTTCGATCAATGACAACTGCATTTCCTCAATGTTGTCAGCCGGTTTTGGTCTGAATGGTTGTCTGAGTGAATAGCGTTTCTCACATCTGTGATACATCGACAATGGT
Source organism: Ambystoma mexicanum (assembly GCF_040938575.1). Taxonomy (NCBI): domain Eukaryota; kingdom Metazoa; phylum Chordata; class Amphibia; order Caudata; family Ambystomatidae; genus Ambystoma; species Ambystoma mexicanum. The sequence goes on from NC_090933.1 coordinate 521,063,773, forward strand.
GAGGAAGGGTCTAGAAATTATGTTCATCTCTTATTTCTCTGCCTCTGGGTTGAGAGTTGGGTGGGGGTCATGAGGGCCACGCTTGTATCTCCCTCTTCATCGACAGATGATCTTGGGATCATAGTATTCTCTAAGACACAATACACAGGCTACCCTTATGGACTTGGTATGTATGTTCTAGGTTCTATAATGGGCTACCTTCAGGCATCTTCTAAGTTCATTATCAAGGATGCTTGCATATATCTATGTGTGTTATGTGAGACACCTGAAGGTCTCTCACCCGCTAGTCCCTGGGGATCTGTCATCCAGGTGGCCAGTACACGGCCATCGCTATTGGATCAAGTTACTGGGGCTGGACCAGTACAGGAGGATCACCTGGATGTGGGGTCTTTGGGGAGTGGAAGTGGGACACTGACGGGTGAGACGCGGTACCCCCTTCCTTACAACAACTCTTCCCCATCATATCCTGTAGGATATTCAGAAACTCTACTCCCCCCACCCCTTTTCCGACACAGAACACTTTCTTACACCATGAAAAACAATGGACTAACACTAGAGCCGTTTACCTGACGTGTCCCAGAACAAGGTTCAGGCAATTGATAATATTCATTTATTTATTGTTGTTCTTTAGTTCAATGAACTTTTACAACATTAACACATTATCAATTACATCCATTCTTATTCATATACTCAATAAATTAAATTAATTCCTGCTTATTACATATAATTATCTTAAACACTTATTTCATTCCAATCTATCGACCATTAAAATTCCATAGTTGTCATTTATATACGTTCTTAAGAATTTACCCATTTATGCACTTTCAAGGTTTCTTATCTGCCTCTACCTTAACGCTATTATTCAGGCCAACACTCATTCATAATAAATGGCCTAATATCATTAAGGTTCCATAGCTTTTTCAGTTTTAACTCCGTTTTGAACATAGATATAGCTGTTTGCCAAACATTATATAATGCTATAATCATGGCTTCCGAGCCAGTATTCAAACACAGATCCCACAAATGTGTTGTGGCTACAGTATCATAGTCATGGAAATAACAACTATACCATCTCCTATACACTGTTTCCATCTGAACACATCCCGTCAATATGTGTCTAAAGGTTTCCAGATTATCTTCAAGTAAACATATACGACATATGCGTTTGTTCAAGGCCAATTCCACTGTGTACCATGGGTTGCCCGAACAGGCAGTTGGTTGAGACGCATTAATAGGCAAAATCTTCGAACCTTGGGACAAGGGCATCTAATCAAATATATCTGAGGGGATAAATACTTATGCTCTTGCTATGTAATTGATAATAAACCCACACACTTGACAGTCCTTTCCCTTCCTCACAAGGATCAAAGGTGGAGCACGAGAGCACACTGAGAAAGGCAGACGGCACGTTGAGTCAGCTATTCCAGTTGAAGAGAAGGAGAAAAGTGGCTAGAACCGAAAGGATGACAAGAAGAGAAGTGCCCTTGACCTTTTTTTTTTTAAAACTTTTATTTTATTGGCAGAAGTGCAGTGGTGGTGGTACAACATGAGCATAGATTATTCAATTACACACATCAATTTCGGAACATATTGACGGGCAATACATGCAACAGTATACGCTTATTACAGGTCGAGCATGATACACATCAGTCAGGATCGTTCTTGTATTTCCAGTGAGAATGATGGGACGAGTTCCTCATCGGGCTGTCGGTTAAGGTAACTACAGACCGTACATTTTTGGGACGTGAACGTACGGGGAGGGAGGCAACATATACCTCTTCACAGGTTTGAGTCCAAGTCCGTTCCTTTAACCACATTATGAATGTGGGGGGAGAGGAGCGTTTCCAGTACTGGAGTATGCATTTCTTGGCTACCATAATACTCGCGTTCAAAAGCTTTACCATTCTCTTGACTTCATCCCCACCCCACAGCCCAAACAGCACGCACATCGGGTCCGGATCGAGACCAATTCCCGCAATATCAGAGAGAGCACCAAAGATGTCACCCCAGAATGTATGAAGTGCAGTGCAAGACCAGAACATATGCATGTGGTCAGCGCTCTCAGTGCCAAATCTGGAGCAGTTATGTAGCCGGCTCTGGCTGAACCTAGACATCCTAAGTGGGGTATAATATACTCTGTTCAGCAGCTTGTATTGTATGCAGCAAAATCTAAAGTTGAGTGAGACTTAGCGTGTGTGCAAGCACATTTTCTTCCACATAGCGTCCGTAATCTCGAGACCCATCTCATCTGCCTATGCCTGGCGTGCTTTGGAGGGTAGGCCCGGAGTCATTGATAACATTGTTTTATAAAGCGCAGAGACCACCCCTCGACTATTGCCAGAGATAGCTATATATTGTAGTGCAGGTGTATCTGGGGATTCGTTAGTGTATAAAGACCACCAATCATAGAATGCAGCCCGGAGTCTATAATACTGTAGCATCTTAAGTGCCGAGCCTGAATGACCGCGGCGCCACATCTGTGGGGTGATAAATTGCCCGTCAGGGAAGAGGTCAGTTAACGCTTGATACCCCAGTTCTAGCCAGTGGTGAGAGAGAAGTTTGTCATGTGTAGGTTCCAGCCCGGGGAACTGCCAGATGGGGAGGCACTTATAATAGGGGCGTCGGTCGGATTCCAGCTTCAAGAGATGCCACCATGCCTTCAGGGTAGATGTTATGGGCTCAGAAATAGCATTGGTTTCATACTTACGATGAAGGACAGGTGACATTACATTGACCTCAGGTGTTGCAAGTTTTTCCAGTTTGACATGTGGTGGAGCGGTTGGGTGCTTGTACCAGTGCGTGGCGAACTGGGCTTGTGCGGCGATCCAATACAGGGACAGATCAGGAGCGGTAAGGCCCCCTTTCTCATAGGGTAAAGCCATAGGTTCCCACTTTTTCCGAACCGCGCCTGCATGCCATAAAAATTGAGTGCCCAACTTGTCAAAATATTGCTTACCAGGCCGGATCGAGACATTTGCAAAAATGTATAGGAGTTTGGGTACCTGGATCATCTTGATCAATGATAACCTCCCGGCTAATGATAGTGGAAGAGATCGCCATCTAGTTACTTTAGATTCAAAATGTTGAGCTGCGGCAGTGTAGTTGTCAGTTATCAAGGTTGTTTTGGACAATGATATTTGGACCCCAAGATACCGGATACTGCCCGGGTACCAGCGGAGAGGATATTCACTTGCTGGTTGGAGTGTTGCGCAGGTTAGGGGGAAAATCTCAGACTTAGAGTAATTAATGGTGAAGCCTGAGTAGGTACCTATCTTAGTTATGTCGCGTATAATGGGATCTAAATAGGTGGATGGGTTCCTGACGTATAGCAGCACGTCGTCTGCATAAGGCGATATTATCTCGGGGGCATCTTTTAGTCGTATGCCTTTGCTAGAGTGCCGCGCCCTGGTGTAATCTGCCATTGGCTCAATAACCAATGCAAAAAGGATGGAGGAAAACGGGCACCCTTGTCTTGTGCCCCTGCATAGCTCAAAGGAGCTCGAGGTGGAGGAGTTGACTAGGACTCTGGCCGTGGGGCAAGTGTACAAGCTTTATATATTGGATCATGCAGGGCCAATCCCCATTTTCTCGAGGACAAATCACATATACTGCCACAAGACCATGTCAAAGGCCTTTTGGGCATCCAATGTGACCACTAAAGCCTCAGTCCCCTGGTCTATCCTCGAGAGAACATTAAACAACCTTCTGATATTAAGGGATGTCGACCGCCCTGGCACAAACCCTCACTGGTCCTCGTGTACCAGATGCAGCATTATCGGGAGAAATCTGTTAGCTATAACCTTGTCTAGTATCTTAGTGTCAATGTTCATAAGTGACAGTGGTCTGTAGGATCCACACTCGTCGCTAGGCTTTCCAGGCTTGAGGAGGACAGTTATAATTGCCTCTCGCATAAAGGGAGGGAGAGTTGATGTGCTGAGCGATTCGGACCACACGTCTAACAGCCTAGGTGCGAGTAGTGCTACATGCTCTTGATAAAATTCTGGCATGAGGCCATCCGCCCCAGGGGATTTACCTCTTGGGAGGTCTGTGAATGCTTCAACTATTGCCTCTAATGTAATTGGGGCATCTAGCTATTCCCTGGTCTCTTGGGATATATATGTCATGGGGATTTGATCAAGTGCTTCTCGAACGTCTTGTAAATTGTGCTTGTGTTGTGGTGTGTACAGGTCTCTGTAGAATTGTGAGAAAATATCAGGTATTTGTTGGTCTGACCATTGCTGGACACCGTGTGTGTCCTCCACACATTCAATACAAGCTTTGCCTTTCTCTGCACAAACTAGCCTGGCAAGCGTTCTTCCCGGTCTATCACCCTCCCCATATTTCCTTGCTGCGCATGGGCGGGCAAAGTATTTTATTTCACGTTGGGCATGGGATTCATATGTTTCCAATTCCGCTCTGATTTGTGCTAGCTTGGGGGGTGTAGATGCTATCGCACAATCACGTTCCAGATCTTTGAACCTTGCTTTGGAATGGGCCAGGTCCCTCCTAATGATTTTCAGTATTCCTGCTTCCCTGGAGATCGCTATGCTCCTTATATACACCTTAAAGGCCTCCCAGCGAACCCCACTGGTCGTGTCTTGATGTGGATTACATTCAAAAAAGGTTTTTATGTCAGAGAGGATCTCTGCCTTAAATACTATATCCAACAATGCATCTGATTTGAAGCGCCAAGCGGACAGGGGTGGTGGAGTTGTCCCTAGCTCCACAAGCATTACAACTGAGGCGTGGTCTGACAGAGTGCGTGTGAGTATCTGTGTGTCCACAACCCTGCCCAGTAGTGTGCCTACAGTTGAGTAAAAGGTGTATTCTCTTCTTTGGGGATGCAGGGTTCTCCAGATATCGTGCATGCCCAGCAATATGATATGCATGCTGTGAGTCTCTTAGCTGCCAGGAACAGGGCTCTTTCCGGCCGTTCTATCTAAATCGCTGTCCATTATCAAATTCATGTCCCCACCCCAAATTATAGGAACCCTGACGTATCCCATCAGTAATGTGACAATAGTGTCAAAACATTCCGGAGTATCTACATTAGTTATTTATTTATTTGCATTTGTATGGCGCACCAGCAGCCCAGAGGCATCCTGGTGCTTGTTACATGAGGTGTATAAGCATTTCCAATTGGCAGGTTACATGTGACCAAGGTCTCTTAGTTACAGGTACACAATTCAGCAGTAATACATACACACATATCAGCAGTAATACATGCAGAAAGTTTAGTCAGACATAGGGAGCAGTTGAATGGTATTAGGTGAAGAGTTGTGTTTTGATTGCTTTGCGGAAGGCTAGGTGGGATTCAATCATTCTTAGGTTGCACGGAAGGGAATTCTATTGTGTGGCGGCTATCGTGGGAAAGCTGGATCCGCCTGCACGGGCCTTTTTGGTTTTAGGCACAAGGATGAGGTTAGAGTATCCCTCTCTAAGAGGTTTTGTGGCGGGGTGCTTGACAACCCTCTGGATAAGATATGGAGGGGCTGCATCATGGAGGCATTTGTGTGCCAGGCAAAGTGTTTTGAAAATGATTCTCTGTTTAACAGGGAGCCAGTGGACCTGTCTCCTGATTTCAGAGATGTGTACTTTCCTTCAGGTCCCAGTGGCTGCCCTGAGGGCATTGTTTTGAGCCAGTTGTAGTTTAGCAAGGTTTTTGTATGACGTCCCGGATAGTAGGGCGTTACAGTAGTCGAGTCTGGAGCCAATGATGGCTCTGGCGATCGTAAGACAGTTCTGTCGTGATAGGAATGGTCTGGCTGCGTTAATGATTTTCGCGTAGTAGGCTGAGGAGGTGGAGATGGAGTTCACTTGTCTGTCCATGGTGAGGTTTGAGTCTAGCTAGACGCCAAGTGTTTTGACATTGTCAGACACCTTGATGGGCGTGTTGTCAATAGTGAAAGAGGAGTATTCCTGACTGAGGTTACCCAGGGTGGTGGGTGAGCCGATAAGTAGGAGTTCATTTTTTTCGCTATTAAGGCAGAGCCAGTTGTCCGCCATCCAGGATTGGATGGTTGAGTAGATAGCCGTGAGATTGGACATGTCAGTTTTGTAGTCACCTGTGAGTGGGATTAGCACCTGTGTGTCATCCACATAATTGGTGTATGAGATGCCCAGGGAGTCGAGGATGCTGAACAGAGGCCTGGTGAAAAGGTTATAGAGCGTTGGCGCGATGCAAGACCCTTGTGGGAGGCTGGGGGTGGCGGCGGCTGAGTCCGAGAAAACGTTCATAGCCATGTCTTGGAGAAAGGAAGTAATCCAGTCACAGGCTTTGGGGGAGAAGTTAGCCGCAGATGCGAGATGTCGGCAGAGAGTGTTGTGATCGACCAAGTCAAACGCAGCTTGTAAATCAAGGCGCAGGAGGAGTGCTGGTTTGCCTACGTCTCTCAGGTCGTCAATTTGGTTCTTAGGGTCAAGGAGGGCTGATTCAGTGCCATGTCCTGGGTGGAAACCTGATTGCCACAGGCCTAGGAGATGGTTCTCCTCCAGGTATTTTTCTACTTGCAGATATGCAGCTTTGTCGAGAATTTTTAGCAAGAAGGGGACCGTAGTGATAGGCCTATAGTTCCCGGGTATGGTGGGGTCGAGTGATGGCTTTTTTAGTAATGGGCGCACCCAAGCTTCTTTGGGAACGAGACCTGACCTGAAGGAAGAGTTAATGAAAGCAGTGAGGAAGGGTGCCAGGGTGGGAGCAGAGTCTTTGATGAGTTGGGCTGGGCAAGCATCACCTTTGCAATTGGATGGTTTAATAGATTTGAGCAGGGTAATGACCTCTGATTCCGTAATGTCTTTGAAGTCGAAGGGGTGAGGGGGGGTTCAGTTTGGTTGAGGTGTCCACTTGGCTATGCTGGCTGGCTATTAGCGCTTCAAGCACTTTTTAGTGGCCAATGATTTTGGTCTGAAGGGTGTTGAGCTTGTCTAGAATAGCGGACTGAATGCTGTTGCACGAATTTGCATCCTTGAGGAGGGTAGGTGGAGGAGTGTTTTTTTTTCCAATTCTCTAAAAATAGAGAATATTTCTTTGGAATTGGATTTGGCGTAATTAATCCTAGAGTTAAATGAGAGGGCTTCGATGACGTTATTTTTGTATGACTTGGAGATGGCTTTGAAAGCCTCACTATTAGATTCTGAAGGGTTGGCTTTCCAGGAAGAGAGGGCAGAACGTTTTTCTGAGCGTTGTTTAAGCAGCTCATTGGAGAACCAAGTATTAGAGTGTTTAATTTTCTTGGCTTTCTTAGGGGGTAGGGGGGCGATGACGTCTATTGCTTTGGAGATTATGCGTTTGAAAGTGCTGACCAGCGTATCTGGGTTATTGGAGGAGGGCACCTGAAGCATGGGCACCATTAGAAAAGGCGCCAGATTTTCCACAGTAAGTTTGTGTGAGCTCCTGGCGAGTGCAGCTGGGCATGGGGTGATGGGAGTGGAATGCTTTTCCTTCGCGGTGAGATTGAACTGGATATAGTGGTGGTCGGACCAAGGAATAGGGGTATTGGCAGTGACTAGGATGGAGCGGTTGTGCTGGTTGATCCAGTCCAGCATGCGTCCTTTAATGTGAGTGGGTTCAGAGATGGTAGGTGCAAAGCCTAGGGTGGTAAGGGCTTTGTTGAGGGCTTTAACATGGTGCTCTTGAAGGTCATTGAAGCCCATGTTGAGATTGGCCAGGAGAATGATTTGGGAGGTCTTTTTGATATTATCCAACAGGGCGTGGATGAGAGAGTCTTGGAAATCGGTGCAGGGGCCGGGAGGTCGGTATACAATGTGCATGCTGATGGTGCATGTGTGGGATAGATTGATTTTGAGTGGGAGGTAATCACAGTTAAGTGCAAGCTGTCCCGGTGCTTCCCTGATACTGAGGGAATCCCTGGCTATGAGGGCGACACCCCCACCTCTCTGATTGGTGCAGTCTTTCCTGAAGATAGCGTAGTCCGCAGGAATGGCTAATGAGAGTGCAGGTCCTGAGCTATCAGTCAGCCAGGTTTCGGTAACTACAAGTATGTCGAGGTTGTTTTTGATGATAAGGTCGTGAATGTCGGGGGGGATGCGCAGGAATAGAACGTGCATTGACCAGTGCGCACCTTAGAGTACGGTCAGGGTGCTGTGTGGTATTGTGTGGAAAGGGTCGTGGTGTGGCGTGGGGTGGCACAGAGATATAAAGTCACTCAGTATTGGGTTCAGTGGGGGCATGAATGGTATAATCAGGGTGGTTGGGGGTACATGGCTTGGCAGGCACAGGAGGTGCATCAACAATAGTGGGCAGACATGTTTCAAAAGGCACAGGGAGTGCATCAACAGAAGTGGGCGGATATGTTTTTATAGGCACAGGCAGCGCATCAACAATAGTGGGCAGACATGTTTCAAAAGGCACAGGCAGTGCATCAACAATAGTGTGCAGACATGTTTCAAAAGGCACAGGCAGCGCATCAACAATAGTGGACAGACATGTTTCAAAAGGCACAGGCAGTGCATCAACAAAAGTGGGCAAATTTGAGTCTACCGGCATTGCAGAAACTTGGTTGCATGCAGGGTATATGGCTGGAAATTTCTCCTGGGCGCTTGGGCTCTGTGTGGCATGCAGTGTGGGCCTTCTGGCGTTGTTGCAGTAAGCAGAGTGCTCAATTGGGGCGGCTCTGTAGTTAGCTGGCGTGCCGCATAGTGATTTACTTCCGCAGAGAGCCTGTAAAGGACACCTGCTTGCAATTCTAAGGTTGCGCACGCTGATACATGGTGCGTAGCAGCGCATCGGAAAGGGCAGGCTTCGTGTGCGAAGGCAGAGGTTTCTAGCAGGAAGGGCAGCCGGGCGGACATGGATAGGCAAATATACATTGGGGCAATATGTCTTTACCAACAGATACTCATTTGCTAGTGCACAGTGTAGGATAACATATCTTCCCTCAGGGTCAATATGGCTTTTCTTCAGTATGAATTTAACCGATTTGTGAATGAGTGTCATCACCCCCTTGGACTGCATGGAGTATGTTGTGTAAAACCTGTTAGGGCCCCAGGATGGCGCCAAGCATGTTGCCAGGCAGCCTAAAGCATCGGTCTCCTGCAGTAGGAGTATCTTCACCCAGTGTCTTTGTGCGTAGGCCGCTATCTTGCGTGCCTTGGTGAAGTTCCCTTTCCCCCAGATGGTCCACGTCATGATCGGAGTAGCCATGTCATAGTTTCAAGGGACATCCCAGCTATCTCGCCTTTGCTCAAATACGGTTACATTAACATTGACACTTTGCCGCTCGTGCATCATATGCACCACCCCAACACCTCTGCTGGTTTAAGTGAAACATACCTCAACATACCCCCCCTCACTGCACCACCCCAACCCACAGTGCGATCTGTGGAACAGTCCCCAAGATGCCCACCCCCCTCCCTCACCACACTCCCCAAACCGGCAGTGTAGTCCCCCCCACCTTTAAATAACCATCCAGTGGGCCGTCTCCTAATTGGCCCACCCGCAACACAAGCCGAACAGGGGCAAGGAGGAGATAGTACTTCTAGAACAATCATTGCAGCCGCAGTGGGGTGCGCCGCTGCCGTGTAACCAACTTTGTAGCAGTAGTGACAAAATGCCTCTCGCCAGTGAACATATCGGACGGGATGGGCACCATCATGCATTGTCGAGACTCAGGGGTTCATAGGACGTAGTGCCTTAGGATTGCCATTGAATAACACACTTCAGGTCCAAGCACACCAGGGTAGAGCAACAGATTATGAACAGCCAGTGTTATCATACTCCCCCAATCACCAACCACCCGGGGGGTTGCAGGACCATCCGTCCGAACAGTACATCCAAAGTTTTCTCTTCCATTCAATCATATATTGTCTTAATCAGCGAAATTAATGATTGTAGTTCCACCATCTACTCATGAGCTGCAGGATGATGTTGCCGGGGGTAGGATCAGCTCGGAGGCCGTCCAACTCCTAATCAGTCATTTTCCATGAGGTCGTCAGCAGGGTTATTTAACGGGATATGGGCCTCGATGAACTTCACCGTCTCATCCGGGACTGTGAAAAAATAGAGCTTCTCCCTGAAGGTGAACTTGAGTCGCGCGGGGAACAATACAGCATATGGGACATTCCGTTCCCTGAGCATTTTCGTGACTCCTGTGAACGGACGTCTCTCTTGTTCCACACTCATGGAGAAGTCGGGGAAAATTCTTATAATCTGGGATCCAAGTCGAAGCTCACCCTTCTCACATGCCAGGCGAAGGATCTGATCTCTGCCTCTGTAGTTTAAGACTTTAGCAATGATAAGCCTGTGGAAGTCGCCAGGTCTGGGTTGCGGGGCCAGGGCGCGGTGAGCATGCTCAACAGCAAAGAGGGGGGATAGTTCAGGATTGTCCAGCAGATCCTTAAGTAGGTTCTCAGTTGCTGCTTCCATACGACCCTTGAGAGCATTTTCGGGGACCCCTATAATGCTAATATTATTCCTTTGCGACCTAGATTCTAAGTCGTCACATTTGGACTTTACAAGCATCATGTCACGGGATCTGTTTGACATCGTCTGGTTGGTTCCTCAGGCTACGGAATAAAGCATCCAATGGTAGACGGCCCCGCTCTGCAGTAGGCAAACACTGTGTCGAAGTACAAAGGTGGATAGGAAGCACCTGTAGAGGCAGGACGCCAGTGGAAGGCGCCCTTGACCTTTTTGACCCAGACCCGCAAAGCCTCTGAAAGGAATCATAAGGCAGAGAATAACAGCCAGTGTGTGTGGTGTAGCAGATGTCAATGGTGCATAGAGCCCTCCTACACTGATAACAAAGGCAGAGAGAGATGCTCGCTACCGTGGTATCGTCCTTGACTCCAGAGACAAGAAACGTCAAGCAGTTCATCACAGCCGGTGAGTCAGAGGGAGAACCGATAGTAAAGCGTATATGTTGAACGAAGGTTGAAAATGGCAACATAAGATGAATTAACGAACAAAGACTGTGTGTTGCAGAACTGTTAAAACTGCAGGGAAAGACCAGCTGCAGAGTGGTCTGGCGCCACGTGGGCGCTCAATGGAAAGACTCTGCCTGGTCCCCTTTTGTTAAAACTACAAATACCAGAGGGCCCAAGGAGAGCCCGTCGTAAAAGGGCAAAGTGGTCATACAAGGGTCGAGTGAAACCCGTTGTACAGTTGAAAGTCTTTGACCCACAACCAAAAGGAAAGCCTGACTTGGGGCTTTAAAGGAAAGTCTGACTGAGGGCTAAAATCCAGGCTTGAGTAAAGTGAATAAAAGCTAAGGCAAATGTGAACCCGGCTGAGGGATTCCTGCAAGGTGGGGTGGAGAAAAGTAACCCTGTGAACATTGTGTTGGCAAGAGTGAACCCAGTTGAGGGAAGCCCACAGTGAAAGATTGTTTAAAAGGACATTGAGACTCATGAATACAACAGGTGAAATCTTTTGAGTAAAAAGCTGTAGCGAACCCGACAGAGATAGGCTAACATTCGAGAAGGGTCTGAGCCCGGAAGAGGGGGATCCAGGGGTGAAAATTCATCACCCAACATACATACGGAAAGGACATTTTATTTTTGTATTTTGAACACATCGGGCCCTCAGAGGCAAGAGACTTTGGTTAAAGAGACTTGACCACTGCAGATCCTGATGTCGCTGAGAACAATAATAGCCTTGTGTTGGAAAAGCCCAGTTGTGTGCTGTGCTCAAGAGGCCCGCCTTGTCCAGTGCAAAAAATGTGGGGAAGGGAGACCTTGTTATACCATCCTGACTTATCATTTTTGTGAACATTTCATTCTTTTCTTGTGAACCTATCCCACACTATTTTTGTAACTTAGCTGTAAGGACTGGCAATAGGTTTTTTAGTATAGGCCCTTTTTATTTGACAAGACACCACTAGGACTGCCTTATATTATTTTATGGTCGAAGCTTGCTCCCATCTTAGATTTAGGTTTAGATTAGGCATTTTTCGCAAACATTTATGCAGTTTAATAAACACCCTTAAACTGTGATGACTTGTGTCTGTCTTTACTGTTGCCACCATGATTTCCTTACATACGGTGTCAGAAGTGGGATGTGACTCAATTGAAACTAATTGGGGAACCCTATAATTTCAAAAACTTAATCAGAGAGCTTCTAACTCTTACGTTGCCACCAAGGAATCGATAGACTTTGATATCTGTAGCAGCAGGGAAGCTATTATCCCCCCTCTGAAAAGAGGAATGATCCCTACAGACTTGGTGTTGATACCCCCTCTGGGGTGCTATTTAAGATTGGCCCCAAAATCTGGCATAGCATGGAAGTTCGGGATAGACGTCTTAGCAGGGTCATCGATCCCGACTCCCGGGGAGATGTAAAGGCTCTCTTGCAGAATCATGGTGAGACCCCTTTTGACGAACGTCGTGGAGATCAGATTGCCCAAGGAATTTTGAAAAAGGCTCCTTTTTCCTCAGTTTAAAGAAAGTGAACCAGATAAAACAGGGAGAGTTACCTTAGGCTTTGGGAAAGCGGATAAATCGCTTAAGGTTGAAGAACGGAAGGGAGAAGAGCCTACCATCTATCCCGCCCTAGTCTTCACCCAGAAAAATGATCCAGCTCTCGCTGTTGCCTTTCTTCAAGCTATTCCAGAAAGAGAAGGAAGCCCTTTTTTCTTCTTAAGACAAGGATTACTTTATAGAAGAGAGACATATATGTAATGCATAGTAAAAACACAGTTGATAATGCCCAAGAGCCACCAAAAACTTGTGCTAGAGATAGCACAGTCCCTTCTTACCGGGGAGCACATAGGACAATCTAAAACCCAGGCACATACTAGTGGGAAGTTTTATTGGCCAGGTATCCATGCAAATATAAAGACCTTTATCCATATGTGTGAAATATGTCAAAAGCCTATTACCTGCACCTCTGAACCCATTGCCGATCATAGTCCCTTTTTCAGGAATTGGGATGACCATAAATGGACCTCCAGAAACATCCAGGCTAGGCAACAAGTATTTCCTTGTGATTGTGGATTATGCGACTCGGTATCCCAAGGCATTCCCAATGTAAAATAATACCACACAGCAAATCCTTAAACACCTTCTACCATATTTCTCCAGGGTTGGTTTTCCCAAGGAAATACTTATTGACCACGGTTCAAATTTTGTGAGTAAGCTTATGGCAGAAGTCAAAGAGCTACTCCACATTGCCACCATGCAAAACTCTGTGTACCATCACCAAACCAATGGCTTGGTGGAAAGATTCAATAAAACTCTGAAGTTAATTTTACGAAAAATTGATAGATAAGGATGGGAAAGACTGGGACCGAATGATGCTGTTGGCACTATTCGCAGTAAGGAAAACCCCTCATGCCTTCACAGATTTTATCTCCTTTTGGACTGCTATATGGAAGGGAGCCTAGAGATGTCTTGGACATGCTCTGGGAAACCTGGGAAGAGTGAGAAGAGGCACCCATTCCCATTTCTCAAACTGCCACCAGGATGCAAGAGCGCAAATGAAGTTAGTTTGAGATCTAGTTTGTACTCATATGGATAAGGCCCAGGGCCAACAAAAATCCACTTGCAACAAAAAATCATTCTCCATAGGACAGAAAGTACTGGTCCTCTTACCCACCTCAGAAAACAAACTTGTCTCCAAGTCGAACGGACCCTATGAGATATTAGCACGAACGAGAACCTGTACTTGTAAAGTAGCCCAACCAGACAGAAAAAAGAAGGTCCATTTGTACCATGCAAATCTTTTGAAAGAATGGAAAGAGTACTCGTCAGCCATCTATGCCAAAGTATTTCCCGGTCTGGTTGCTGAAGAGATAGATAGCTACAGAGCTATCGACCCAACAACAAGAAGATCTAAAAGATGTAGTGTCCTCATTTCCCGATGTATTTTCAGAAAAACCAGGAAAAGTAAAAGGCATATACCACTATATTAGAACACCTAAGAATAAAGTGGTTCATCTAAAACCGTATAGACTCCCAAATGCCCATAAACAGATAGTGATTGAGGAAGTCAACAAAATGTGGAAAGCCAATAATATCGATCCTTCTTCAAGTCCATGGTCCTCTCTTATTTTGTTCGTCACTACACCTGACCATTCTTGGCGATTCGGCCTAGATTTCCATCAAGTTAATGCCGTTTCGGATTTTGATGCCTATCCCATGCCAGGCATCGATGACCTAATTGATAAACTCGGAGCAGCCACCTTTCGATCTACCCTAGATTTAACCAAAGGGTACTGGCAAGTACCCGTATACAGGCCAGATAAGGAAAAGGCTGTGTTTTCAATGCCTCTAGGACTGTTTTAATTCAAAGTACTCCCTTTTGGCTTACACAGTGCACCAGCAACTTTCCAACGCCTCATGGATAAAATCCTGTGACCCTATTCCGATTGCTGTGGAGCTTCTATTGACAATATTGTCAAATAAATATATAATAAGACTTGGGAGGATCATCTCTTCCATCTTTATACCATCATGAAAGTCCTCAGAGAAGCTGGCCTAACTGCTAACCCAGGTAAATGCAGACTGGCCCAGTCAGCCGCAAAATACCTCGGCTTTGTTGTAGAGAATGGGAATGTACAGCCTCAACATGAGAAGCTGAAAGCGTTCTTGGATACACCAACCCTCAAGACCAAAAGAGATCTTAGAGCTTTTCTCGGGTTAATAGGATATTACCGTAGGTTTATCCCCAACTTTTTGGACAAAACAGCTAGCCTGACAGATAAACTCAAGAATGCTGAACCCCAGAAACTTCATTGGAATGATGAGGATGATATGTTATAACACCTTTAAACAGACTCTGTGCCAAACCCAATCCTGAAGGTAGTCGACTTCTCTAAAGAATTTATATTACAGACTTATGCCTCCCTTACAGAGTTAGGAGCAGTCCTGTGCCCGAAAAATGAAAGAGCAGAGTGGCACAGACTCTGCAAATACAAGATGGCAACCAGCGCTTAAAACTCAGTCCGGGGGACTCTGACACAGGATACTCATCCAGCCTTGCGACATCACTGACATGTGAGCACTGCACCCCAGATAATGTCTGAGGAGCGCCATCAGGAGTCGGGCGACAGCAGAACCTCAAGAGTGTGAGGGACGTGGCCAGCAGAGTAGACTGTATGCTGAGCACTGTCAACCGGCAGAGCGCAGATACCGCTGTACAGGAAGGAGGTAACGGGTGGTGCCAAAGTGGAGCTGAGCTGCCAGAGATATACTGGCAAACACCCACGCCGGCAGCAGTGAGTAAATCTTGAGAGGCGCAGAGGAGAAATTCCAAAGGAGGGAGAGAAGATCCTCCAGTAAATGAAAACGACGTGAAAGCAGAGTCAAAAAGGTGAGTGATCCCTTTAACATCACGTATCGCTCGGAAGTGAAGCAAACCCTCCTCCCCCTGAGAAAGTGATAGCACAACCCATCCAGAAGCCGGAGGCCCCAGAGCAAGGAAACTAATGAAGGATTGAAGGCGGCCAGAGATTCCAGGAAAGGGGTGCTGTACAGACCACCTGGGAGAAAGGGCCTCAGAGGAGTGCAGGCCCAAGGAGGACTGCAGGTGGAAGCGGAGACTGGCACTCCCCTCCGGCTGCTATGCAACATGCAGGTACTGCAGAGGGAGGGAGCAGAGCGGACAGGCACAACACAACCCGGGAACCTTTAGAGAAACAGAGATGGGGGTGAGGAAAGCCCGAGGTAGGGATAGGACACTAGCTGGCCTACAACATATATATGAGGAAAGGCTTGAAGTAGTGGCTTTGACCAGTCGCGGCTGGGAACACGCGTGACAGGCGAGTGAGAGAGGGAGGAACTCACTCTGCCACCTGAAGCTATGTTGAAAAAATCTCAAGGTGCCTGGAGGGGACTCCAGAGGGACCTGGGACCCACTAAGAGGTTCGCGACCACAACCCGGCTCAGTTAACACCTACCCACTGATTAAACAAGTGACAACACCAAATACTAACAGCTAAACCAGGGAAAGAAACCGAAATTACCGGGCGTGTCACGATCTCATCCCCACCGAGGGTTCACGGGGCCCTAAAGACATTATTCTGTTCCCCTCGGATTCCTTGGAGCCAGTCCTGGCGCTGTTGGCATCGGAGACACATGCTGGGACGGGGTTTCAATGGGCAATGGACAAGCATGGCCGCCCCCATGAGGAATACTGGGAAACTGCATTCAGTGGTCTAGCATCCAGGGTGGCCATTATTCCAGAGAATAGCGTCGTAGGCATCACAACCACCACGACCCAGAGTGAGCTTCTATACGAAATTTGACAGGTTTTCACCCAGGAGCAGCTACAAGAGTGGGGTTCCAGAGGGGAGCATTACTGTATCAAGAATCAACTGCCGTATTACCGAAACCGGCTGTTCATACCAGTGAAGGAATTGCAAGGACAGGTCATCCCCGAGCACCATGACTCCCTCATTGAAGGCCATCCAGAAATCGCCAAAACCTTGGCCAAGATAAAAAGGAACTATTGGTGGCCAACTTGGCGTAAGGATGTAATCGAATTTGTGTCATCTTGCGGTATCTGTGCCCAAAATAAATCTGTCAAGCAAAGACCTGCCGGGCTCCTACAGCCGTTGGACATTCCGCCAGCCCCATGGCACACCCTGTCTCTAGATTTCATAACCGATCTTCCTCCATGTCAAGGCTACATTACCATCCTGCTGATCGTGGACCAATTTTCTAAAATGGCTCATTTCTTCACATTTAAGGGTCTACCGACTGCATCTGGCCTCGCCAAAGTCTTCCTGGAACACGTAGTGTGCTTGCATGGATTCCCTTCAGTTCTAATATCAGACCGTGGGACGCAAATTGTATCCAGCTTCTGGAAGAAATGCTGCTCATTGGCCCAGATAGCATTCCTCTCCAGAAGGATGTCCTGCAGGTGGCGCACACTGACACTATCAGCCCACATGCGAATTCACCCAGTATTCCATGTATCTCTCCTGAAACCAGTCAAGCCGGGAACCCGGGTAACTACCCCACCTTAGCCGATCATCGTTCAGGGAGAACCAGAATACGAGGTAAAGGACATTCTGGACTCTAAATATGTGAGGTCTAGACTCTATTACCTAGTAGATTGGAAAGGATACCGACCCCAGGATAGAACGTGGGAACCCAGCGAGTGCATCCATGCCCCATGCTTACTCCAACGTTTCCATCGAGCGTTTCCCTCCAAACCAGGACCAGGTCGGAGAACCACTTTGAGAGGGGCTTTAGGGGGGAGTGCTTTCACGATCTCATCCCCACCAAGTGTTCATGGGGCCCTAAAGACATTATTCGGTTCCCCTCGCATTCCTCGGAGCCAGTCCTGGAGCTGTTGGCATCGGAGACACATGCTCGGACGGGGTTTCAATGGGCAATGGACAAGCATGGCCGCCCCCATGAGGAATACTGGGAAACTGCATTCAGCGATCTAGCATCCAGGGGGGAGCCCGCCCCGAAGGCACCTGGGATACCACCTGGCTATTTAAACCACGCCCAATTAGAGGCACGCGCTTCGCATTATTATGCTCTAGCAGCGTGACGTTCACTGGGTCCTGCTCTGCATCCTGACCTTCTGGGACAAGAAGAGGCAAGAACCATTGCCATTCTTACCTGCTCTGCAGCATCTTCCGGCAATCAAAGTCGTCCAACTCTTGTTGTCCTCCTACGGCACCACCACTGGAAGGTAACGTGGGAACAGAACATCCTGGGAACTACTTACCAATTCGTCAGGAAGACCATCACCTCCAAGACATCTTTCGTCCTTTTGGATTCCTGACAACCATTCATCTTCAGTTCTTCTCGACCTGCAAGACAAACAATAGCACAGTTTAGCCATTTGCAAGGACGCTCTCAGCGCCGCTTGGCGTTCCATCTTACCTTCTCGAACTCGGCTCCGGCTTTCACCGTAGCTTCCAACACCTGCAAGAAGAAGGGAGAAGGTACTTAGTGCAAATCTCAACAAGGACATTGCTTTCACCTTTAAAGACTTACCTGAAAAGAAGGAGTTGCAGCCGGACTGGACTCCGGCCCTCGCCAGTGAAGAAACTCAGCGGGATGGTGCCATTAACGAAGTGCCCCTGCCCAGTGCGGCAGGACGGAGAGCGCATCCTTCTAGAAATCAAGGTGAGAGACGTTCCCTGGGGAACTGCAAAGGGAACCCGGGAGGTGGGTCGCAAGGGAAGGAACAGCAGTTAAACTTCACCTCCTGTCTTCTAGAGCCGATCTTCGACAGCCCGAACTCCAGGAAAGGTGAGAGGTCCCGAAGAGCATCCCGGCTTATCGTGAGGCATCCCAGTGGAAACAAGGTGAGTGTTACAGAGTGCTTGTTTAATAACACTGGGTGAAATTAACGGCTGCAACGATCCCCAATAGAAATACGACTCCCAACATAAGCCTAATGTTCAGGTCAGGAGCAAATAGCAAGGGGAACCAAACTGTTTAACGGTAACAGACCAAAGAGGGAACACCAGAAACAATACAGTGATCTCCTCCCACACAGCATCATAAGGAGACAGTGCAGAATAAAAGCCAAGCGAGTACCCAATGAGAATCAACAGCTGAGAGGTCGCGAGATTGGAGCCCTGAGGAGAACCGCAACCCGCTCAGACTCCTCAAACGGGAATTATGGTGAAGGGACAGCAGAAAATGAATCACTACACTGCCATCAAACAGAAACCCACCAGGCCGGGGGGCGGAGACACCGCAGCATCCGAAGTGGAAGGAGAAGTGAGGGAGGGAGTAACAATGGAAGGACTGACGGCGGCCATGCACGATTCTAGATCATCTCTGGAGGACAAGATCCAGAAAGCAGGTGCAGATGTATCACTGGTGAGAGCAGACTAAGCAAAGTCAGTCCGTGGATGACAGAGGTGAAACAATGAGTGAGTACAGTGGAGGACGATCTGGCCACCCTCAAGAACCAACAGGCCGATTCATGGAATCAACGTGCGCCGAAAAAACGGCGCACGCGTGCGATTCGCAGTGAAATAGCGAAAATCGCAGTGCAAGTGCGATTATCGCAGTGCAAGTGCGATTATCACACAGAAAACATCGCACATCTATTCATGGAAGTCCGTGCACGCGCAAAATGTGGGATGTGCGCTGAAAAAGTGCGGGGCGCACGCTGGCGCACAGGTCACCGAACGCCGTGCGATAAGGCCACAGCGAATTCGCACATAGTGCGGCGCACATAACAAAAGTAGGCGTAACACGGGGCGTTACACGCAGAATGGGGAACAACTCGTGAAAATGTGGGCGTCACGGGGGAAGTACAGGAGGCAAGTGCGCAGAACGCCCACACGCTCGCCTACAACACGTATTCATGGAATCGAATAGGGAAAAACAGCGCACGGCCAAAGACGCGCACAGGCCCATACATGTCCGCCACACGAAAGCAGGCGGTAGCGTCCCTGCGCAGGAACAAAATGTGCGCCAAAGTCCTACACGCGCGAGAAGTTCCACACACGATCGGGCCTGGGGGAGCGTGTGCGTGTATCTCAGAGGTGTGCGAGAAGTCCCACACGCGATCGGGCCTGGGGGAGCGTGTGCGTGTATTTCAGAGGTGCGCGAGAAGTTCCACACGCGATTGGCCTGGCCGCGTGTATTTCAGGGGTGCGCGAGAAGTTCCACACGCGATTGGCCTGGGCGCGTGTATTTCAGGGGTGCGCGAGAAGTTCCACACGCGATTGGCCTGGGCACGTGTATTTCAGGGGTGCGCGAGAAGTTCCACACACGATTGGCCTGGGCGCGTGTATTTCAGGGGTGCGCGAGAAGTTCTACACGTGAATGGCCTGGGTGCGTGTATTTCAGGTGTGCGCGAGAAGTTCCACATGCGATTTGGCCTGGGTGCGTGTAGTCCAGAGGTGCGCAAGAAGTTCCACACGCGATTGGCCTGGGTGCGTGTAGTCCAGAGGTGCGCGAGAAGTTCCACGCGCGATCGGGCCTGGGGGAGCGGGGTACGTGTATTTCAGGGGCTCGCGGGTGGTTTTACACGCGATCGGGCCTGGGGGAGCGGGGTACGTGTATTTCAGGGGCTCGCGGGTGGTTTTACACGTGATGGGCCTGGGGGAATGGGGTACGTGTATTTCAGGGGTGCGCGAGAAGTCCCACACACGATCGGGCCTGGGGGAGCGTGTGCGTGTATTTCAAGGGCTCGCGGGTGGTTTTACACGCGATCGGGCCTGGGGGAGCGGGGTACGAGTATTTCAGGGGTGCGCGAGCAGTTCCACACACGATCGGGCCTGGGGGAGCGTGTGCGTGTATTTCAGAGGTGCGCGAAGTTCCACACGCGATTGGGCTGGGTGCGGGTATTCCAGGGCTGCGCGGGAAGTTTTACACGCTCGCCTACAACACGTATTCATGGAAACGAACGTGGCCAATCCGGAAACACGTACGCCAGCAGGAAGTAGGCGTACGTCCACCCGCACAGCATAAAAGTGCACGCAAACAACAAACAAGCTCAGACGCCAGGATGACATACCGTTCCTAGCAGCAGTGGCCATGGGATACCGCAGGAGGAGGAGGAGGATAGTCCGGGCCAGAATTTTTACACCCAGAACCAGCCTTTTTGGGATGCTTGATGACCATGTGTATGGGAGGTACAGGTTTCCGCCTCACATAATACTCGACCTGGTCAGTGAGTGGGAGGATGACCTCACATCAACCACCCTGTGCTCCCAAGCACTCAGCCCCCTGGAGAAGGTCCTTAATGTTTTGCACTTCCTGGCCACTGGATCATTTCAGCGGACAAGTGCCATAGTGGGGGGGGTGTCACAGGCCACGCAGTCACGCTGCCTACACCAGGTCTTGGCCATCATCACTGCACGCCCATCAGTCCGCAGGCACATATACCTGCCGAGAACACCTGCAGAAAGGCAGGCTGTTGCCCAGGATTTCTACAGGGTGGCACAATTCCCCAAAGTGCTAGGTGCCATTGATTGCACCCATGTGGCTCTACGTCCACCCAGGGCAACAGAGCACATCTGTAGAAACCGCAAGCACTGGCATTCCATCAACGCCCAGGTAGTATGTGATGCCAAGGGAATCATCACCTCAGTATACGCCAACTATCCAGGCTCCACCCACGACAGTTTCATCTACAGAATGTCTACCCTAAACCGGGACATAGAAGCTGGGCGGCATGGCGATACATGGCTGCTCGGTGAGTATAAATGCCACTGCGCATGCATGCATGTCAGATACTGAGTAATGTCACAACCCCACTGATGATACCCATCACAACCTCCCCAGGGGACAGTGCCTACACTCTCAGCACCCACATGATGACGCCAATTCGGAACCCCACAACACAGCCCACATTGAAACCCGGGGCATCGTGGAGCGCACATTCGGAGTGCTCAAGTCACGCTTCCGCTCCCTTGACCGTTCTGGCGGGCAGCTGTTATATGCTCCCCAGTAGTGTGCAGGATCATAGTGGCAGCATGTGTCCTGCACAACGTTGCAACACGCCGGGGCCTGGCCGTGGACATGGTGGTGCCCCCACATCCCCAACCACATGCATGCCCACTGCACATGGGAGGGGAAAGGGCACTGGGTGAGGCAGCCCAGCTCGTGGATAATTACTTCACATAAAATCACACCCCTGGGGGGTGCACACAGCCCTGGCACTAACCAGCTGACAATCAGTGATGATTGTAACTGACAATTATGATGTGTCAATGGACAGTCAACTGTCACAACCATACCAGCCTGAGATTGTACATCTGGAAGTGTTCCATTGTGTGCTTCCCTACCTACACAAACACCACCAATGCTGTGTTCATAAGACACACTTCTATGCTGCTAAAACCATTACCCCCTTGCAAGACACATGACAACAGTGCCATGTCACCCAACCCCTCCCCAGCACCGACACCCAACACACCATGGCATGACATGCCATGTGAGAGCAAACAAAGTCATCCCCCAAACATGACACCTGTCACAAAGTACAGTGTCCCTAATGGAAACTGGCCACACACAATATGCCCACATAAATGTAGAAACAACAACACACATGACCAAATGCTTACCACAATACAATCGACATAGCATAAACATGACAGTACTAAGGCAAAGGATACGTAGTCTTATAACATGAGAATGCCAGCACATCCACCACCTCCAACTGTACAGTGTTGTTGCCACGCACATCTGGAAGTCCACTGCTCACAACATGAGCTCCATCTCCAAAGTGGACGGCCTTGTGAAGACATGAGGAATGAACCTGCAAATTAGGAGGGAGACATGGATGCACAAGCACACATCAATACACCATGCAGTGCACAATACAACAACAATATGCACTAGGAATGTATACACAGTATTGACTACAGGCTGCCCACACAGCTCATGGGATTCCAACGTCACTGTGTAATTCACTGTCACTTGGGCACACCCTTTGCAAGCCCATGGAAACGGGAAGCAGGAGGGGTGTGTGTCTCACGAACCCAAGCATCTAACCCAAACTCAGGACAAGCCTGCATGTGCCCAGCCGGAATACAGTGGATGCCCACGGGAGCCACACAAGGCAACACACTGCAACAAAAAATCAAAAATCAAAAATGGCCATGTGTGGGCCAGGGGGGTGTGGGAGGCCACCCAGAAGGTCCGAGGACAGGGTGCCCACCAACAGCCACCTGCGTGAATGTTGGGAAAAAAAGAGCCTGCACGGCTACTAAATAGTGGGAGATTCACTGCTGGATTCGCTCTCCTTAACCTCTGCTGCTGCTGCCACAGGAGGTGGTGGTGCTATGGGAGGCAGCCCACGCAAAGCCCTAGTTTGGTCCTCCATGGCAGCAAGCATGCGGGTCCGGAAGGCCTCGTTCTGGAGGGATATGGTGCGGAGATCCCCATGCAACACCCGACGTGTTGCCCGGACCTCCGCCTGAGTTGCCTGCATCTCTGCTGAGAGCGTACGGGTGACACGCTCCAGCAGCTGTTCCGTCCTGGTGACAGTGGAAGCCTCAAGGTCCACAAGAGTCTGCCTGAGGTGCAGGACCCCTCCCCTCAGGGCTTCCCTCTGTCCCTGGGCATCTATAGAAATTGGTTCCCTCAGATTGTCCAGGGCCGCCTGTCTGTCCCTGTTGGACGCCAACATGTCCTCCCTGACTGATTGGCAAATGGAGTCTGTTGCCTGCTGTAGTAGCTCCATCTGCCTTTCTGGGGGGACAATGGAAGTGGCCACCCTCTCCATGTGTCATGATGCCTACCTCCAAGGAGCCAGGTCCGACCCAGCAACCCCAGAGGCAGGCATCATTTCCCCCAGGGGAGTGCCAGCGGGCCCAAGCTGGGGCCCTTTGGACGCAGTCCTGGCGCCTTAGGCGCCAGGCTCATGTTGGACCTATGTCCTGGCACCTTAGACGCCAGGCTCATAAAGCTAGACATGTGTTCAAGTGTTTTAATTTGCACTTAACTGATGCAGACCATGCTGCCACATCCAGGCCCTCTTGAGGCCTGAATGGAACTACTTTACCTGTGGGACTACTTTCCACCCGGGTGTGGTCGGGGAAGGATACATACCTGATCGGAGGAAGGATACACACTTGGAACTTCTTCCAAAGCTATTTAAACCACACCCGATCAGCAACTCACGCTTCGCGTTGTTCTGCTCCTCGCAGCTGGACGCTCACCGTGTCAGCTCCTGCATCTGGACTTCAGCCATGCCTGTCAGCATCCTGGGTCACCTGCAAAGGGAGACAAGAGACCTACCAGCTAAATCTGCACCACGGAGACATCACCGACGATCCTGAAAGGGAAGACATCATTTTTAAAAGCATTTTGTTACGATCGCTGCAGCGCTGCAATTCACTCACCTTTCCTGGGTTCCTCCATCTTCAGCAGCGATCATCCGGATACACAGCCACTTCCCAGAGCCTAGAGAAAAAGACAAGAATAAGAGGTGAGAGAAGAAAGGGAATAAGACTTACCTGTTGGGTCATTCCCATTTCATTTCGGGTCTTGCCGCTTCCAGGCATTTTCCGGACCCCGGCCCCTAAGGGGAAAAAAGACAAAGACATTGAATGAGCGTATGCAAAGACAGTTCCCGAGCGCTCATCCAGAACTAACCTGCCATTTACTGGAACTGCAACTGCACGTTTCACTTCGGGTCGGCGCCATATCTCCGGCATTCCGAACCCCGGCCCCTAAGGGGGAAAAAAGACATAAGCATTTGCGCTTGCTGCAAAAAGACAATGAACATTATTATTAAGCTTGGACTTTTGAACTTGCAACAGAACTTTTACAGAGCCTTACCTGAATAGTCAAGCTTACCTGAACTCCCAACAATCCTCAATCCAGTGAAGTAACTGGGTTTCAACACGCCCCTGCATCAGAAGCAGGATGGAGAGCTCATCCTTCCTGACCCTAAGGTGAGACTTCACGGGGAATCGTGGAAGGGTATCGTGGAGGGTTGGAAGAGAGTGGGAGGCTTGAGCATAACTCAGTCAGTAGGTAATACTCCCTTTTCAGGCACAGGGGAATATTCCTGCGAGCCGGAGAAGCCAGAGTAGAGGGCCCTTCCTGTCCATCTTCAGAGTCCTGCACTTCACCATTGAAGAAGCATCAGCACTCGAAGCCAGACCTGCGCCTCCGTGGGAATCAGGTGAGCGTTACACCATGGCTTGAGCAATCATTTCTGATGATGCTGCCTGTTGGTTGGCCATACCGTAAATGGATTGCTCCCATGCGGTATTGCCTGGTGGCAGACGGCCACCGCGTTGGCGGGCACCACACCTGTCTGGGGCAAGGCGAACTGCGCCTTGCTGTGTCGGCACTGCCTGAGGCTGCAGGACTGCATTTCCCCTCTGAACTGCTGGCCCAGGAACAGGATCAGATGTTGCAGAGTGTGGCCTTGCATCCGTAACCACCACAGGCGCACCTACTAACACTGACATCCCCATAGTGGGCTCTACCCCTGGTGCAGGTGGGTCGGACAGAACAGTATCCCTTCCATGAACACATACCTGCGAATCCACATAGGCCTCATCCGAATCAACACCTGAAAAGAGTTCTGGGGAGGTGCAGCCAGGGACACCCCTGGACAGTATGGCCTGTAGCAAGAGAGGGTTCTCCCCCACCACCAAACCACGTCCCCCACTGGTGCCTGGTCATGCTTCAGATCCCTCCTGGGCCTGCACCATCTCCTCTCCCTCAACAGCATCAGGTGCGTCATCCTCTGCAAAAACATGAAAGACAAAAAATGGAAACAGGCATTAGCACCATGGCACGCTATTAGGCCAGACAAGCTACAGTACCAGTACTTGATTTACACATGTCCCACATGACTATAACCCTCCCATGCATGCACTGTCCATGAGTTGGAAGGGGAGGAAACTGTCAGACACTGATGACGCCAAGATGGGAGAGCAACACATCAGCTGCATGCTGGCTAGCAGTGCCATCACACATTGGCCTGTGAGTGGCATGTCCAATACACATACATGCCATCACACAGATGGCATGTACCATAGGCATGTCATATATGTGACAATAGGGCAGAGTGATGCGCAGTAGAACCAGGTGAATTCCTACAATCAGCCTGAATGAACACAGCTAAATATGTAACAATGTTGTAGCAAGATGCCACTTCAAGGGCAACTGGCGCAATGTAGTGCAAAACGCCTACTGTGGCCAGAAGGGATACTGTAATACCCAAATCCCGGGGCGCCGAATGCATTGGATGAAGCACATGGGTGGGCCAAAACACTCAGGCACACACACCCTGACCTGGCACTCAACCAGAACCCCCCCCACAAACAACATACACATGGATCACACACACATGCATGTGCACTCACCGGACAATGCCTCGTAATCTGGCAGTTCTCCCACACCTTGGATCTGCTCCTCTGTGACGTAGGTCCCAGCAACATGCTCATGTAGAGTGAGTTCTATGTCCACTTGTGGAGACCCACCTCCAGTCACCAGAGTTGCGGCATGACTTGAGGCCAGCTTTTTCTTTGCCCTACGCTTAAGGTCGTTCCAGCGCTTGTAGCACTCAACAGCTGTGCGCATCATAAACCCAAGGGCACTTATGCTGTCTGCGATGGACTGCCAGTGTGCCTGACATCGAGCAGGTGTAATCCTACACCCTGAAGTGACCAACATTTTGGCGTCATGTTCGGACACATACTGCACAAGTGCATCCAGTTCGGCATCATTCAAGCTAGGCTTCCTTGGCGTGCCGGACCGTGTAGCTGTGTCGGGGTCATCAGCCTGTACTGGACGAGCACTCTTCCTCTTTCTTTTTGTGGGTGGTGGGGATCCGGAGTGCCCTACGCCGCTCTGGACACTAGAGGAAGGAGCACCGGTGGACTGTGTAGTGGTAGTGTGCGATGGCACACTGACCACATGACTTTCTGCAGGCATTAGCTGAAGTGTGATGATGGCAGGGGGTACCTCAGTCTGATGTACCGGGACCAACACTATCCTTGCTGGGAGAGTCAGAGCTGGGGTGGACGGAGCTGCAGCTGCCCCTGCAGCCTCCCCACCCCGCCTACTCTGGGCAGCAGATGACATGGCTGCCCCAGTACCACGTGGCCTGGTGACACTGGCTTGCGCCGCCACCCGTGGCCTAGACTTGGCGACCTGGAAGTCAGCCTGGGAGTCACCCTGTGCTAGGTCAGGAGCCACAACGGGCCGGTCCAACAAGGGCTGAGCAGGGATGGTGTCAGCCACGTTTCCCTCAACCATGGGGGTGTGTGTGTGTGTCCCTGACTGGTCCTCCACACGTGGGGGGCTAGGGGGAGTCTGCAAATCCTGGCCACGTCCCCTACCACGCCCACCACGCCCACCTCTTGAGGCTCGGCCACCTTTACCACCCTTACCACTTGCTCGCCTCCCAGCCATGGCACTGATGGAGTTGTGCGTATGGTAGTTGCAGTGGACAATTGTCCTGGGCAATTGGGGGTCAAAGGGGTAGGGTACTAGATGGAATTCGTACCCAAGTGCTCTAGCAAGGCTGTATGGAACCCCTGGGGAAAGATGACGGGTCACGCAATGCACAGGCACCCCTAAAACAGAAAATTACGCGCACGCGACCCCTCGTAGACCACGTGCGTGGGAAAAGGAACTTGCACTACGCTGTGGCACCCAGAAACACAAAAATGAACGTATGCGTGTCACACGCAGCCTACAATGACCTCTGAAGCGGTACGCTACACACGGGGCTAGCACAGTTGGTAAATACGTGCGCGACTCACCGTCTGCCTGGGAAATGAGTGTGAAAAATACGCGCGTGTGCGCGTTGGCAACACCCCCGCCAAAAGAAGAATTGTACACTGTCTGAGGAGACAGGACAAAAGGAGAAGTCAACGCTGTTTGAGGAAACAGGTCGAAGAGAAAATCAGAAAAATACTGACAGAGGTAACAGGGAGTACGAACTAGAAACGCTGTGAAGTAAATCGCGTGTGAACCGACAAGAAGTACAGATTTCACCCACTCGCTCTCCAGGGGAAGCACGTACAAGGAAATGATGTACTACATGCACCTTTTAAACCGCACCACACGTCCAACGTCACTTCCGCATATAAGCACTGAGGCACTATCCTCCAATTACGCGGGCTGACACTCGGACGTGCAGTTTTTGGTCTTGTAACATTCCCCCGGGTACAGGGACACACCCGCGCGTGTCACGTCACAGACGCGCCTGCGCTGTCAGGGCCTTTGGTCCAATGGAATCGCGTACACAGGCCAATCGCGTGTGAAACTTCTCGCGCACCTCTGAGATACACGCACACGCTCCCCCAGGCACGATCGCGTGTGTCAACACCCGCAAGCCCCTAGAATACACGCGCCCAGGCCAATCGCGTGTGATACTTCTCGCGCACCCCTGAAATACATGCGCCCAGGACAATCGCGTGTGAAACTTCTCGCGCACCTCTGAAATACACGCGCCCAGGCCTTTCGCGTGTGAAACTTCTCGCGCACCCCTGAAATACACGCGCCCAGGCCAATCGCGTGTGGAACTTCTCGGGCACCCCTGAAATACACGCACACGCTCCCCTGGGCCCGATCGCGTGTGGAACTTCTCGCGCACCCCTGAATTACACGCACACGCTCCCCCAGGCCTGATCGCGTGTGGAACTTCTCACGCACCTCTGGAATACACGCGCCCAGGCCAATCGCATGTGGAACTTCTCCCGCACCCCTGAAATTCACGCACACGCTCCCCCAGGCCAGATTGCGTGTGAGACTTCTCACGCATGCGTGTTCCCGAAACCCGTAATACACGTTCCCCGCTTTGCGTTTGCTGTTTGCCAGTCCGGTAAACTGGTATTGGGTTGGCGCAGCCCTTTGCGATGGTTTTGCGATCTTGATGGCTTTTCCTTGCGCGAGGGCGTTCTTGGGGGCGTAACTGGCGCTGCTGCAGGGTCGCTGCGCCACTCTGCGCCACATCTGCTTTTGGAGGCGAGAATCCATGAATACGCTGTGCCCAGAAATTGTTTTATCGCACGCGGCTGGCGACACTTTTGTGAGGAATTACATGAATCGGCCTGCAAGTGTGTGGCCTAGTGAGGGCAACAAAAAGGCTGGAGACTAAGACAGAAGATTTTTGATGGCCAATCCCATCGAAATAACATCCGCCTGGTGGGGCTCCCAGAAGGTCCGGAAGGGCAGAGTACTGAGCTGTACGTGGAGAAACTGATCCTGGGATCACTGCGACCCAAAGGTCTGTCAAAGCTGTTTACAGTCGAATGGGGTACCTGTCAGACCCCCCCCCCCCCCCCCCTCCTCCGAGAGGACAGCCCAGAGCAATCATGGCCTAGCTGTTAAATTACTGAGACAGAGACACCGTATTGTAGGTGGCAGGCAAAGATGGGTACATAGATGCAGAGAATGCCAACATCCTGATCTATTCAGACTTAACACCAGAAGTCCAGAGACAGAGGAGGTCCTTTCATTTGGCTCATAGAAGGCTTTGGGAGCTCAATTTGCGGTATATGACCAATTTGCCAGCGAAGCTATGGGTGATGGAGGCATGCGTCTATATGGTGTATTTGGCAGTATGATATGGGGTACAATCGACAAGTGAACCAAATGGTCAAATCAGTATATTTTCAATTGAAAATGCTGAAACCACTTCTCCCCCTTATCTCGAGCAATGGTGATGGGTTCACTTGTGAATGCCAGGCTGGACTACTGCAATGGCCTCCTGGTAGGATGTCCTAAATATCAGTTGCAACGCCTTGCAGTGGCACAGAACGCAGTAGTTTGTGCAGTGTTTTCACTAACCTAGAAAAAATCAGTTTCTGAAATTTCGGAAGAAACTACATTGGTTTCCGGTCCAATAACAATTTCAATTTAAGCTACTGTGCCTGGTTTTCAGGTGTTTACACAACCTTGCACCTTCCTACCTGGCTGCCAAGATTCAAACGTACACCCCAATAGATCCATGCGATCTATGGCTCTAAATCAATTGGTGGTTCCCATCTCTAGATTTGTCAGTTGGGCGGATAGAAGGTTTTCGTTGGCCTGTGCTTGTGCATGGAATGGCCTTCCACAACATTTAAGGAAGATAGAATCTCTGACAGCCTTCAGAAAACAACTTAAACATATCTGTTTGAGTAACATTATGTGATTGGTGACCGATGTTCAACTAACCTTAGATAAGATCTGTGCCTAGATGTGGTTTGCCGCTTGCTTCTCCCTGGGGATTTTTGCTTTACAAATCCAAAAATCAAAATCAAATCATGCAAATCCTTCCTATTTACTTCCACACAGGAGGCATTGGACTGGCTAGACAGGAAAGCACCGATAAGAGCACCAGGAGGCCTTGGGGACCTACAGCCAAGGAACAATGACAGTGAATGGGTGGAGAATTAGACAGAAATGACCAGAAAGGGTGTGGGTTGAAAGCATGATCTGAGAATATTGAGGATAGAGGTTATGCAGAGTATATTAGTGCTTGTGCATAACGCATGGCAGCTGGAGTGGGCACAATCTAGCCCACCCGGTTATCGAGATCCCTCTGATCCCTCTGATCACACTGAGATCTAGTGTGGCATGGAGGCTGATCTCAATAGGTACAGGTTGTCGGTGAGGGTGGGGAGGTGGGATGAGGGGGGAGGGAGTTTGGAAGGGGATGTTCGATGTTGGGTGGGAGGGTTGATTGTTTTGAGCAAGGGGCAGGGGAACGGGTGCCACAACAAACATCAGAAGGCATAGGCGCAACCCCCTTAAGATAGGCACGTGGAATGTGCGTGGACTAGGCAACAGGAGAAAGAGAGCAAAGGTGAGACAATACTTGAAGAGGCACTCCATACAGTTGGAACTGCTACAGGAAACTCACATGCAGGGAGCATTTTTTAAAGCGCTGGAATCCAGGTGGGGAGGGAAGATATTCGGTTCCTCGTACTCGACATATGTAAGGGGAGTACTTATATGGGTAGCACTGGGGATCCCCTTTCTGGTGGAAAAGACAGTGGGTGACACGGAAGGGAGGACAATCACCATTATGGATCAATGGGAAGGACAGGAAATGTGTGTGATAAACATGTACGCCCCGAATGTAGATGATCAGAACTACTTCCCCCTCAGTGGTGAAGCTGACAGGAGGTCAATGTATTGGGCTGTACATTGGGGGGGGGGGAGACTTCAACTGCATCCTAGACCTGTAACTGGATAGAACAAGGAAGGGGAGTGCCACAAAACCACAGGCATGGGCAGCATTACACCGAATTTTGGGGGAATTGGATATAGTGGAGCTGTGGCGGCAAACACACAGAGCGGAGATGGGATATTCATATCACTCGATGGTTCATGGCTCGTACTCCAGAATGGATTACCTATTTACGGGTAGGGAGCACTTTGACTGGTTTGCAGTATCGCAATACCGAGACAGGACCCTGTCTGATCACTCACCACTGGTGATGAGGCTGGGAGCGATGGGAACTCCTCAAGGGGCTACGTTGTGGAGGATGAGGCAGGGGTTACTGGAGGATGTAGCTAACGTTCAAACTCTGGGGGTGGCTATATCCTCTTTCTTTGAGTTGAATGAGGGATCGGTGAGTGATGTGGGAATACTGTGGAAGGCATCTAAAGCGACCCTGAGGGGAGTTTGCATGTCCCAGACAGTGGGGGTTAGGCGGACCATGAACAATTCCAAGAAAAATCTAGAGGGGAGATCCAAAAACTGGAAGCAGATTTAGCAAAGGGACAGCAAGTCGGTGAACAGTTAGTAGAAGTTCAAGACTCCCTGGCACAGCGTGAGAAGTTGCACTGAATGTATACATGGGGAAGGTGACAAAGCGGGTTGGCTCCTAACACGGTTAATACAGCAAGAACAACCAGGGAGAACAATCACACAACTGCGAAACCCAATGGGACACCTGGTAGTCACACAACAGGAAATACACAAGGTGTTCCTGGAATATTATAAGCAATTGTACGCAACAGAAGGTACCTATTCGGAGTTCAATGCCTCCGATCAGCTGGATCTGGTACGGCTACCCAGGTTGGAGGGCAAGACAAGGGAAACGCTAGAGGCATCAATTGAAGAAGGGGAGATACATAGAGCAATTAAATTGAAGCAGGTTAATAAAGCCCCCAGTGGAATTTTACAGGAGGTTTGCAGACAATCTGGCCCCCCAACTGAAAAGATTATACGACAACGCACTCCAAAAGGGTGAGCTACCAGAGTCCATGAGGGAGGCGGTAATAGCAGTACTGTTGAAGAAAGGTAAGGACCCTGCCCAATGTACATCATACAGGCCTATTTCCTTACTAAATGTGGATGCTAAAATCATTTGGGAAGTGCTGGCATCCAGGTTAGCGAGGGTGGCCCCCACTCTTGTGCACCCGGACCAGTGTGAATTTGTAGGGTGCGGGATACAGGCATGAACCCAAGTAGGTTACACCGTGTGATGGATCTAGTCAAGGACTCAAGGAGGGAAATGATACTGGCAGCGCTGGATGCAGTCAAAACATTTGACTCACTTGAATGGCCAGGGCTGTTCAGGGTGTTGGTGGCCTATGCCTTTGGAGATGGTTTCTTGAAGTGGTTACGCCTTCTGTATAATAACCCCACAGCTAGGGTGAAAACGGGGAACTTGGTG
Source organism: Ambystoma mexicanum (assembly GCF_040938575.1). Lineage (NCBI taxonomy): Eukaryota > Metazoa > Chordata > Amphibia > Caudata > Ambystomatidae > Ambystoma > Ambystoma mexicanum. The sequence goes on from NC_090933.1 coordinate 521,095,749, forward strand.
TTACAGGGGTGGTCATTAGAGAGAGGGACACGACAGGGCTGCCTGGGCTCACCCATCCTGTCGCCATAGCACTAGAACCACAGGCAAGGTATTTTAGATCATACATTCTGGAAGTGAGGCTGGGCTGGAGGGACGTGGCATACTATCTCCCTTTATGCAGATGGCATTCTGTTATATGTGGATAATCCTTTTAGCAACATGCCTATAATATTGGAGGTGCTAGACAACTTCCGCAAATTATCGGGTTATCAGATTGGTATTGTACGATCGGACCGAAAAAAGGTCCGACCATACAATACAACCGAAAAATGCTACCACCAAAGGTCCGAACACCAAAAGTTCGAACCTTTGGTGGTAGCATTGCAGGTAAGTAAAAATAAAACTGCAGAGGAAGCGCCCCCCCGCCTCTCTCTGCTCACTAAACTGTGTGGTGTAGTGAGCGGGGTGTTGCGGGGGACACCCCTGCAGCACACCCGCAAAAAATAAATGGGGGCTGCTGGGGTGTCGCCCACAACAACCCGCTCACGATACTTTACAGTACAGTGAGCAGGGGTTGCGAGGGAAACCCCTGCAGCCCCCGTAGTATGTAAGTGTGTTCGCATGAGAAAGGTGCAAACTTTTGGTAGTTCGCACCTTTCTCATGCAAACTTTCTGGCCGCGGCAAAATCAGCCACCGTCGGATCACTTAGAATCTATCAGATTAACAGAGAAAGGTCGCTACTATTCCCGCTAGAGGAGCTGATAACACGGGGGAGAGATACCCTTCCGGATTGGAGTCTCTGGTGGGAGGGAGAATCCTTCAGGTAGTTGGGGGGGGGGCAGGTTTTCCATGAGATGGAGGAGACGCAGAAAACACAGGGATGGCCCTCTCATGTATTGGGGAGGCAGTACAATTCTGGAAGAGGCTACCCCTCTCGCTGATGGGGAGAATTGCAACTTTTGCGATTTGCAAAATGGTGGTCCTCCCAAAGATTTTATGTTATTTTACGAACATCCCAATATGTCATCAAAAAGGTGTTCTTTCAGATGCTGGACAAGATGTTGGGGGAACTGCTATGGAACACGGGATGGAGTCGGATGGCCATGCAAACGGGAAGAGGTGGGGTTGAACATGCCTGATTTTGAACTATACTACATGGTGGCACAGTTACAGGGGAGAGCACACTGGCCAGTGAACCTGGGAAGTGGGAGGGAAGGGATGCTAGGAAGATTCACAAAAGAGACGGGGTGGAACTGCTGGAAGGACCCATAGGAGGTAAAGGAGACACTAAGGCTTTCAGGGTGATACAAGTAATCTGGAAGAAACTGTTAGGGAAGCTGCGAGTGAAAGGGTTATATAGCAGTGACTTACCAATGGGCTTTGACACCACCATCAGGGTAGTGCTGCGGAACATAGTACACGGAATCCTGAGAGAGCGACAATGCACCTCACTGAGGGGCTTCTCTGTTGGGGGTGAGTTACTAACATTCGGGAAATGGAGACAATCATATGGAGTGGCAAGTCATCACTTTCTGACATATGCACAGGTGGTGAGGTCGAATGGCAGAAATATGGGAAAGTATCCCAGAGGAACCAGAGGGAGCCCACTTATGCAAATACTACTGGATCTAGGAGAGGTGGGGTAAGAGGGTATCCCGGGTACATGGGGCACTGCAAACAACAACACAGGAAGGGAACCTAGCAGTCAAGGGGAAATGGGAAAGGGACTCAGGAGTCACCATAACAGATGATAAATGGGTGAAGATGTGGGAACAGGTCAAGAAAACATCCAGGAATGCACACTTTCAACTCACCCAGTTCTACTGTTTGCTTAGAGTGTACTTGACACCGGAAAGACTACATTCCATAAATCAATCATCGCCTCACACTTGCCCGAGATGCAGACAGGATCATGCAGGTCTGTGTCCCCCTCCTCCTCCTCCTGGCTGACTCACATCCTGACGCAGCCCTTTCCATGCTCCACTCTTCTATCTCTGATACTCTTGATGTTCTTGCCACTGTCATGAGGATCAGGTTGAAGCCCAAAGCCAAGTGCAACTCCTTGTATGACTCTGACCTTGTCACCCTTAAACGCAGTGCAGGGTGGCTGAGAGGAAATGGCTAGCTTCTTGCGCATCCTCTGACAAACTGGCCTGCTCCAAAGGCAATACCGGCTCTCCGTCCGCACTAAGAAGAGAGCACATATCCAAGCCCACATCTCTGCAGCATCTAACAACTTTGCCAAACTCTTTAAAATCTGCAAGGAGCTGGCCAATCCTGCTGCAGTCTCCACCTCTCCTGTCCCCTCCCAGGCCCTCTGCACGGCCCTGGCTTCTCATTTCATCTCTAAAACCCAGGACAGCCTGTCCACCCTCTCGTCCTCTCCTCCCTCTACTTTCTCCTCTACCTCTGGCCCCAACTGTGGCCACCTCTCCTCCCTCTTTCTCTTCCTTTCCTCTGTTTTCCCCTGATGATGTTTCTAGACAAGTCTGATCTATGAAAGTCTCATCAAAACAGGTTCTTCCCTGTTATTACAAAACTATCAAGGACCACATTGACACCCTTGCTCCTGCCCTGGCTGCCTTCTGCAACCACTCCTTTGCCACTGGAGCCTTCCCTTCCCCCCGAGGCACTCTCTTGTGCACCCTCTTCTCAAGAACAGACAACCCCTCCTGCACCGGCTAACTATCGCCCGATCTCCATCACTCCTTTCCTGGGCAAACTCCTGGAAAAAGATGCCCATCTCCAAGCTTAATCTTCACACTGAATCTGTTGGTTGTCTCCATGACCGTCGGTTTGGCTTCAGAGCAGCCAGAAGTACAGAAACTGTTCTCCTGAACATCCGTGAAGACCTGCTCACTAACGTTGATTCTAATCTCCCCTCTGTCCTCATCTTACTCGAACTCTCTTCTGCCTTTGACATGGTCAACCATGCCATCCTGTTGGTTTGTGTATTTATTTGGTAATGCGCAACAAACCCTTAGGTAGCTGTGCGCAAACAGGACAAGTAGGCTTAAAGCTTAGTTACAGATCAAGTTAGATACATACATAGAGGATATATCTTTTTATTGCCACTTCCAGGTTACAATAAGTGGTGGGGACTGGGGTAGCATATTACATATTGCAGTCGAATAATGTAGTGGATAGCAAGTATATTGGGTAAAGGTGGGGGTAACCGGTATCAGGTAGCAGGTGCAGTCTTGGTACAGGATGGAGCAAGTCAAGAATCATTTGATCGGAGCCAGTTTTGAATGTTACGTCTAAATTTAGGGTAGGGTTGTTCTATTCTAAGATCTAGAGGGAATGTGTTCCAGGCTTGCGCTGCTTTGAGTGGGAAACTGGCACCCCCAGCTGTGGTGCGTTTGAATCTCGGGATCTCCAGGATGTGGGCATTGGCAGATCTCATGGGGCGTGTAGTGAGTCTCTTATTAATTCTTGTAACCAGTGGACATCTCTTCTGAATTTGGAGATGTGCTCTCTGTTAGGATTATTCAGGGCTGTTCTTAGGGCATTGTTTTGTAGTCTTTGGATTTTGTCAGTGATGTATTTGTTAACTCCTGAATACAGGGCATTACAATAATCCAGTCTGTATATTATGAGTGCCTTTGGCCAGGGTAATGCAACTAGTTTCAGAGAGAAATGGTTTGCAGGCTCGGATGAGTCTACAGGTGTAAGCTGTTGTGGATGCTAGTGAGTTCACTTGTTTCTTAAGGGTAAGTGTGGAGTCAAGGTAGAAGCCTAAGGTTTTCACTAAGACATCACCTTGATGGGGTTGTTGTCAATGTTAAATGAGGCATAGCTAGGACTACGTTTTTTGAGGTTCGTCTCTGAGCCTAGGATCAGTATCTTGGTTTCGTCGTCATTCAGGCAGAGGCCATGGGATGCCATCCATGCCTGAATGAGGAGGTATATCTTATTTACTAAAGCCGTGTCCTTGAGAAAGTTGTCTGAAAGGGGAATGAGGGTCTGAGTGTCATCTGCATAATTTGTGTAGGTAACACCCAGTCTGTCCAACTTGTCGAACAAAGGCTTAGTAAAAATGTTATACATGGTAGGTGAGACACAGGATCCTTGAGGTACGCTGCAGGACGTTACTATAGGGTCAGCTGAAGCTGAGGGGGAGAAGACTCTCATCGTACGGTTAGATAGAAAGGACTGGACCCAGGTTATGGCATCATTTGAGAAATGGGCAGCCGACCTAAGGTGGTTGCATAAAACTGCATGGTCCACAAGGACGAAGGCTGCAGATAGGTCAAGGAGAAGTAGCATAGCTCTTTTCCCATTGTCCTTTAACTCGTCAATTTGGGTCTTGAGGTCTATTAAGGCTGTTTCTGTACAATGACGAGGGCGGAAGCCAGATTGCCGTGATCCTAGTAGGTGATTTACTTCCAGGTAGTCCTGAATTTGAAGGTAAGCTACTCTATCAATGATTTTAAGTAAGAAGGGGACTGTGGTGATAGGTCTATAGTTGGTCGGGATGGTGGGGTCTGTTGTTTGTTTTTTAAGCAGTGGGAGGACCCAAGATTCTTTAAGGTTATTGGGCACTGTGTTAGTCTTGAAGGAGGCATTAACAAGCTTGGAGATAAAAGGGGCTAGGTCTCTAGCGGCATCCTTTGTTTTTTTTTTTTACTTTATTTTTGGGTTATTCATGAATAACCAAAAACCGGCTGCACCATTCGGGTGCAGTCAACAAACATACTTTCAAAAAGATGCAAAACACTCGGCTTAACCCGCCCCTGCTCGTGTCGATTGACGTGCCCCTTCTTCCGTCGACTTGCTTGCCGTAATTTTAGCTGGTTGCATTGGTTGATACAGGTATAGACACATTGTCTCTCTGTGTTTGGGAGGTTTGTGGTTGGGAGCCTGAAGCCTCTGACTCGGAAAGTAGATAGGCAGTATATGGGCCCCAGATGTCGGGAGGTCTTGCATGGAGGGGTAATGTTCTTATAAATTCAGTGTCCATGTCTTGACAATAGGTAATGTCTTTTTTCCACGCTGTTAGAGTGGGTAGGGGGCCACGGCCCCATGTTAAGGCGACCCTCCTGCATGCCAGCACTAGGAGAAGTGGAGCCAATTTCCTCGACGGGGGTTGCAAGTATTTGGTCAGACTTAGAAGTGCGATTGTCGGGCATGGGGGGGTCAGCTCCTCCCCCACTATGTCAGTTGTCATCTGAAGGACCGACGACCAGAACCGGGCTATCCCGGGACAGTTTCAGGCAAGGTGGATAAAGTCTTCTGTAGGGGCGCTGCATCTTTCACATTGCGCTGATGCTTCGGGGTGATGGCGATGTTTTTTGACAGGGGTGTAATAGGTTTGATGTATGAAATTGAAGTGAATTTGTTTGAAGCAAGTGTTTACGGCGACTTTCTGAGTTTGACAGAGAATGTAGGTCCAGTCCTCCTCTGGAATTGCTGATTGGAGGGCTGTCTCCCAGCGTCGTCGTGCCCGTGTGTCGGTGGATTTCGTATCTGTCAGCAGCGCTTTGTATATCATGGACACTTGTCTTCCCTCCCCCTTCGCTTGGATTACGTTGTGTAGCAGGTCCCATGTCGCTGGTTCTTTGGGAAATGATGGGAACTGGGTTTGCAGGGTATGGCGTAATCTAAAGTAAATGTATATATCGAGTGAAGTGGGCACCTCCCCTCTCTTTGGCTATCTGAGGAGTTATGAACATTCCTTTGGGGAACAGGTCACCTATGGATTGGATATTGATTTTGTTGAGCCACGTATGAAATAGCTTTTCATTTGCCAGAGGCATGCTGGGGATAAACTTGATTGGTAGTAGGGGGGGGAGTATCTCGTGTGTATTCCATATTTGTTAGCAATTTTCTTCCAAATGGCATAGGTGGAGAGGACAGTGTTCATCGTGTTGTGTGGTACTGGTAAGTTACTGAGAATAATGGCTCTTAAGAGGTTTGGAGAAGCTAGGGCCCATTCAATCTGCACATGTGGGCGTATAAAGTGTATGGTGTACCAATGGCTCAGGAATTGTGCTTGTGCGACCCAGTAATATTTTTCCATGTCTGGGAGTGCGAGACTGCCTTGTGATATAGGTAGTGTCAACGTTGCGTAAGCAACTCTTGCTGGCTTTCCGGACCATATCAGTTCAAGAATGAGGCTTCTGATTTTTTGAAAGAATGAGCGTGGTAGTATGAGGGGTATGTTTGTGAATAAATAGAGAAGCTTGGGGACAATCACCATTTTGGTCAGCAAAATCCACCCCCATAGCGTTAGAGGAAGGGATTTCCATCTCTGTATGCGTTCCTGGAGAAAGGTAACTGTCTTTCCATAGTTGTCTCTAAATATTTCATTGTAGTTCAACAACATCAGAATGCTGAGGTATCGGACTTTGGAGCATTCCCATTTTAATCCGTGGTCATCGGGAAACTAGGGGGTGTTTGTTGTCAACGGAAATATTACTGACTTAGAGTGATTGGTTTTGAGGCCTGAAATGTTGCTGAACCTAATTACTTCACGCATTATCGGGTTGAGGTTTGTCTGAGGATCATTGACGAATAGCATGATGTCATCGGCGTAAAGGGAGACTACTAGTCTGTGTGGACCAAGGGTGAAGCCTCTATTGATTTGATGGGATCTTAGTCTGGAGGCTAGTGGTTCCATGACTAGGGCGAAGATGAGGGCTGACAGGGGGCAACCCTGCCTCGTGCCACGTTCTAGCCTGATATAGGGGGATTTCTTGTTCCCTAGGGTGATGTACGATCGGGGTTCATTATAGAGTAAAGAAATCATTTTAATAAAGAATTTACCCAGACCCATCTGTGTAAGTGTCGCGAAAAGATAGGGCCACTCCACAGAGTCAAAAGCCTTTTCGGCGTCCAGTAGGACAGCGATTGCTTGTTGTGTTGGCTATAGCGCTGCGATGACGCCAAACAGCCGTCGGATGCCGTAGGTTGTGCTGCGCCCGGGGATAAAACCGGCCTGATCACCCAGTACCAATGCGGGCATGAGAGGGAGAAATCAAGTGGCTAGGATTTTGGCTACGATCTTGTCCAGGTTAATTAGAGAGATTGGCCTGTAGGAGGCACAATCTTCTTGGGGTTTACCTGGTTTATGTATCAGGAATACATTGGCTTCACAGAGTGTGGGTGGAAGGATCCCTTGCTCTAGGGCTTCTTTGTAAACTTGCAGGAGTAGTGGAAGCTATGATAGCCACGTGTGCCTTATAGAATTCTCCTGTGAGGCCGTCTGGGCCTGGAGCTTTGGTGTTTGGGAGGGATTTTATTGCTTCTACTATTTCTTCTTCTGAGATGGGTACGTTGAGTGTTTCGCAGAGTTCTTGTACTGTCCAGTATAACTCAGTGTCGTTGAGGTAGTCTTGGAGTATCTTAGAGCTGGTGTTGCTTTTGGAGCTATATAGATCTTGGTAGAAGACACGGAACATGTTTACTATTTCTTCTTCTGTATAGAGCAGGTTTCCCTGTGCGTCTCGGATGCGTTCAACGTGGGTAGGTATTTTGTCGCTTCTTAGCAGATGGGCTAGAAGTGCCCCGGGTTTTTGACCCTCTCCGTATTGTCAGACCTGGTGCCTACGGCCTAAGAACTTCAGTTCACGTTCAGCATATTCATGGAATTTCCGTAATTCTTCTTTCAGGTCGACTTGAATCTGTGGGTCTTGGGACGTTGCGTATTTATGTTCGAGTTCCTTCAACCGTTTTTTCGCTGTTTGCCAATTCACGACGTATCACTTTCACAATGCCATTTTCTTTGCCATGCATACGCCACATACGTAGCATTTTAGCGTTTCCCACAAAGTACTGGCTGAGCTCACCGAGTCCTGGTTGATTTCGAGGAAAGTAGTGATCTCCTGTTGGAGTTCCGAAGCAAAAACAGCATCCGATAGAGAGCCGGTTTTGAATCTCCAGTTGGTGGCGGGTGTCTTGGTGTTAAGCAGTGTGAACTCGAGTGTCACCATGGAATGGTCGGAGAAGGAACGTGGAAGGATTTGACAAGGACCCCAGCTGTATGGGCTCCTATTCGATGCTATAATATAGTCGGTGCGTGAACTGGTATTGTGGACTGCTGAATGGAATGTGTATTCATGCGTGTCTCGATGGGTGTGCCTCCAGATGTCGGACAGTTCGAATGCTTGACAAATCTCTATTACCTGTTGGCTTGCTTTAGAGGGTTTGCAGGCAGTGTTGTGGGATTTGTCTATTCTATTCTGGGGTCCAGCGGGGTGTTCAGATCTGCGCCCCAGAAGATTGTTGCTGAAGTGAGTGTTCCTAGTTGAGTCATGACCCAATGAAAATTATTTGGACTGTCTGTGTTAGGAGCATAGGAGTTCACCAAGACTATTTCTTTCCCTGCAAGTATCCCTCTCACCAGAAGAGCCCTTCCCTCTGTGTCTTTCTTGGACTCAATGAAGCTGAAATTTACCTTTTTTTCAATTAAGATTGCGACCCCCCTTGCAAAAGATGAGTATGAAGAGAAGTATCTGTGGCAACCCCATGACTGGGCCCAGTGGTGTTCAGCAGTTGGCAAAAGATGGGTTTCTTGTAGCATGGCAATGTTGATTTTGTGTCTCCTAAGGTATTGGAGGATTCTTCTGAGTTTAGCTGGTTGGTTGCCACCTCTGATAATCCAGGTGGCTATTTTAAACGGGTTCATTGAGAGTGATTAGATGTAAGCGGCTGGGGTCTGCGTAGTCGCCGGATTCGGGTGATGCCTGGGCGTGGAAGGTCCGCTGTTAGTGTTATGGTCATCTTGGCGAAGTCGGACAATGGAAGCAAAGGTTGCTGAGCTGGGCCTGGTTGATTGGTCGCGGAACAGAAATTGTTGCTGTCTTTACTCTTCGTGACCGGTCACACGGCTGTCTTGCAGTAGAACGTTGATAAACAGTCAAAGGTAACTTAATAGATTCAATCTCGCTCCCCTGCGTGGGCAACTCCCAACTGGCCCACGAAATACCCACGCTTGTGAACAAAACTGTGAACATTGCTGTGCTTGAGGCGCTAGTAGCCTTCCAAGTGGGAGAAGGGCTCCCCGCTAAGGTAGGATTTTGTTTCTGTGGTGATTATCCTGTATGAAGGTGAGGGTGGAGTAATGCCACCCGTATTTGTTGCTGAACTCTGTGGTTACGGTGGGTCTCTTTGCATGCGGTCTTCACGTCGTGGCCTTGGATTATTTGGGGCGGGTCTGCATCCAGCGCGGTCTAGATAGTCATTGTCTTCCTCTGGTGTGTTAAAGAATTGGGCTTTCCCCTCGTGTTGAATTCTGAGTTTTGCCGGGAATAGCATGGAGTAGAGTATTTGGTTATCTTGGAGTCTCCGCTTGACCGTTGTGTATGAGCGCCTCTGCGTCTGTACTGTTGGAGAGAAGTATGGGAAGATTTGGATTGGGTCGCCATTGTATTGGAGTTTCCCTCTTTCTCTGGCAGCCTTGAGTATTGCATCACGGTCTTTGTAATTTAATAACATTGCTATGATTGGTCGAGGGTTTGTGCCTGGGACTGGTCTGGTATTCGGAATCCTGTGTGCTCTTTCTATGACAAATAGCTGGGAGAAGGTCTCTTTCCCAAACAGTTCTATGCACATCTGTTTGACATGGTCCTCCATTTTGGTCTGGAATTGTTGTTCCCTGACCCCGATAATTCTAATATTGTTCCTGCGTGAGCGCCCCTCCAAATCTTCATTTTTGGTGCATACTGCTTTCATCTGGGTTTCAAGCGTTGAGGCTCTGCAGTTCAGGGCCGCAGTGCCATCGTCAAGGTCAGATACACGCTGTTCAGGGGTGTCTAGCCTGTCCGCGTGTTTATCAAGGCGATGAAGTTGATCCACCTTGGAGGAAAGAGCATCTAATTTGCTTCCCAGGCCACCAATTCCAGCCTTTAGGTCCATTAGGATCTCCCTCATGTTGAAATTTGGGCCTTGTTGCTCTGCTGAGGCCATGTCAGGTGTTGGTGACTCTGGTCTGCTGTTGGGGATGGGTTTGCTAGAGGAGCTAGCTTCAAAGTGCAATTTTTTTGCGAACTTGTCTGTTTTCCCCATTGCGTGTCTAGATTTGTTTCTTATAGGTTTGCAGAGGGTGATAACTTAAGCCGCTGATGATGATGACCGGGTGTGGTCAGTCGTTGGAGGTGCTTTCGCTGTTGCATTGGGAGGCTAGGGAAAGGCTGGATGATGATTCTTGCTTGCTATCACTGATTGGGAACGGCCTAGTGGCCCCTCTGGGTTTTCTGTGCTGGATAACGTGCGTCTGCGCTTTCCTGATCGCGTCGTGGCAGTGACAGTTGGTCTGGGGAGAGCAGTGCAACTCTGGGACACCTAGACTGACTTTCTTGCGCAGTTAGAGTTGTGGCATTCCTGCTGCGAACCCAGGGGTGGGTTATCAGCTGTTCCTGCAGTATTTGTCACAGTTCTTCAGCTAAACAGCTTATGGCTGATATTGGTTGATTCCTCGCTTTGGCTGTGTTTTGCAGCGTTTTCACTGAAGCGGGATGCGGGAGTCTGGAGTGCTCGAGACCAGTAGCTTCCGTGTTGAGAGTCTGGTGATGAAATGCAACTGCTAGTATATAGAAGGGGGGCCTAGAGGCTTGGGCAGGCCGTGCCGTTGGGGCCTGGTGCAGGGGTGTCATATAACTCAATTGCGGTAGCTGAGTCTCGGCTCCTCTGTTGGACGTGGAGTGTAGGTGTTCATCAGTGGCTGCTTTCCTCTTTTAACCCAGTCACTGTAGGGACCTGCCGGATCGTTGCTGTGAGACCCTGATGCGGGTTGGGGTGCCGGTATCCACGGTGTGTGCCATATTGTCTTAGCTCGCGGCAGACGGAGCTAAGGACGGAATCATCCGTTCGTATCGTATTCCCAGCACCGTCAGTATTGTCTTCAGGTCCCGGGGTGTGCGCTAGAGTTGTTTGCAATGTCCGCGGCTCTGCTAAGCCAACAAAGTTTTTTAGGGCTGAGCGATCGCGGCTTCCAGGGGTTTATACTTCTTGGGCGGTCACCGCCTATCGAGGGGGTGTAGAAGGAGCCCGGGGGAGGCCAGCGAGTTGTCGTCAGTGGCCTCACGGGAGGCTGTCTCTTCTCTGCCGGAGCGCTGTTGGGGTTAGCCAGCGGGGGCGTTTGTCTTGGCTTTTATCACCGACCTTGTTGGTTTCGTGGACGCGTCGGGCGCCGTGGGTCCAGCAGGGGCACTGGCTGCGAGCCGCGCTGTGTGCTCCTACCTGCTCTTCGTCTGGATTCACTCGTTTAGGGAAGTGTTGCCGTTGTGCCCTGAACCAAGCCGCCACAGGGACGGAGACTCTGGTGTCTCTCGGGCGCTCAAGGAGCGCACGTCGACCCGCTGTCTTGAAGCGGCTCGGCGTGGTCAGCCAGGCTTGGTAGGCTTTCACAGGTTGTTCGCTGCTGGTGCCAGTTCGGATCTCGTGGAGCTCCTCCCCCACTATTTACAGGCCGATACAAGCTGTATTTCAGGGAATTTACGGTCGACAGAGATGAATGTGGTCTCAAAATGTTCAGCAAAGACTCTTGGGTCTGCACAGAGTTCGCTTTGTTTAGTTTAATCACCGCAGGGGCTTCGATGTCTCAGGATTGACTGGCTCTCTAGCGCCCTCTAGCTGCATCTTTTATAATTTGGGCCGGGCAACGGTCTCCTTTGCAATTATAAGGTTTCAGGGAGAGTATAATTTTCTCTGTCTCGCGGATGGAAATCTTTTTGAAGCTGAAGGGTAAGGTGGTTCTGTCTGATGTAGGTTGGAGGGGTCGATGCTCAGATGGGAGCAGTGAGGCCTTCTTTTTGGCTATTTTAAATTGGAGGGATGCAATTTTGTATGTCGGTACACCAGGCCTTATCTTTAGGAACATTGTCAACTGGAGAGATCGGTGATTCCATTTCCCATATTCAATCGTGTCAGTGATAACCTGGGTATCACCGATCAGGCCCTGGCCTGGCTGACCTTGTTCCTCTCTGATTGACCCTCCCAGGTCCAACTTGGGTGCTTCCTTTCCCCTCACCCTCTACCTGTGGTGTTCCTCAGGGGTCTAAGCTCTCTCCATGGCTGTTCAACCAATACCCGACACCTCTCACCCACCGCATTGCCGCTCTGTGTTCCAACTTTCAGTGCTATGCGGATGACACTCAGCTCGTTTTCAGACTCCCCCCTGACACCTCTTCTCCTTCTCTCATCTCTGTCTGTCTGCTATTCAGGAGTGGTGTGCTGCCAACTATCTCTAACTAAATGCCAGTAAGGCGGAGATTCTCCTTATCGGCACACCTGCACCCTCCTTTCGTGTCAGTCTCTGGCTGGCCTCCCTTGGCCCTCTTCCTGCTCCCACCTGTGAGGCTAAGAACCTCAGGGTCATCTTCGACTCCACACTCTCCTTTTCTCCTAACATCTCTCAAACTACCAGCTGCACCTCCTCAGAGGTATTCTTCCTTTCCCCTCCTTTCCCCAGGAGCACACTGTCTCTAGCACTCTGGTTCTCTCTAGGCTGGACTACTGCAACAGCCTATTTATAAATATGCCTGCTTCTACTCTCCACCCTCTGCAACTCATCCAGAACAGGACTGTGAGACTTGTCCTTGGCCTCAAGCCCAAGGATTGTATCTCTCCAGCATTGAAATCTCTGGATTGGCACCCAGTGGCTGCAAGGATTAACTTCAAGACCCTCTGCATTGCCCAGAAGGCCTTCTGGGGCCTGGGTCCTCAATACCTCCAACTCTCTTTGTAAATTCCTTCCTACTCTAGCTCTTGGCTCCTCCTCCTCCAACTCCCTCAGGGTCAGTCGCTTCTCCAAGCAACGAGTTGGTGGTAGGCCTCCCTCTTGAACAGCCTCCCTGCCTCTCTGAAACTTGAGGATAACCATCTTCGATTCCCGAAGAACTTCAAGACCTTTCTCTTTGCTTCTGCCTTCTCTCATCCTCTCCCCTGCTGATTTCTTGTCTGATACTGCACTGGTCAACTGGCTACCTTCTGATTCCGAGCCCATGTCCCTGCCCGCTCAGTTGCACACCCGCACTGCCTCTGGCAACCCTTGCACTTGGGTCTGTATCTGTAACCCTACAGTCCCCCTACCTGCACTTGTAGACACCCACTGTCTGCACTTAGCCTTGCACCTGCCACCTACTGGCCTCACTTCTTGTTCTTGTTTTGATACCATGTACTGCACTGCCCTCTCCCCTTTCCCCTGGCACCTTTCCCCTCCCCCTCCGCATCTCAATTTCACTTGGCCTAGTAAGATCGTTGTCTCTATCCTCCCTCTGTTCCCCCTTCCTTGCCTTGTTGATGCTTGAAACACTTGTGTATAGTCACGTAACAAATGCCATATCATAGCATATCATATCATTGTATGGGAATGTCTGATTGTCGCAGTGTACTGGGGAGGTGTGCTGAAGTGGTTGACTGCTTTACTGGGGAGTAGGTAAGAATCTACGCTTGAGGTGTGTCTGCGGGGTCTACTACCTGGGGTCAAGAGATATAAAACACAAAATTGCACAATTCCTTCTGGGGCTAGCCCAAACGCGAATAGCGATTGCTTTGAAAAAACCTGAGGGCCCATCGCTGAGGCAATGGGGTTTCTCTGAGGTAGCTTACTTGAACAAGCACAGAGACCCGGGGCCGGAGAACGCTCTGGCACTGGACTGGCATCCACGCAAGATTTAAGACCCCCTTTAAAAGACTTGCATGCAGTCTAAATAACCAGAGACCTGGAGGATGGAAGCGCCAGGGCCAACATACAACTGACCACAGCAATTTACAGATATTGAGAGATGTGGAGTCGAGTGGACCATTATCCATCTTAGATACTACCTATTAGGATGAAAGTCCACACTTGTTACAGACCACTCACCCCTAGTTTGGATTAGCCAATGCAAAGACTCCAACCCCTCGGATCATGCAATCGTTTCTAGACCTACAACCCTAGTTTTTCACTGTGGAACACCGAAAAGGAAAAGACCATGGAAATGTAGATTCCTTTTCCCGGTTCCCTTTGGGTAAAGAGACTTGACCACTGCAGATCCTGATATTGCTGAGAAGAACAATAGTCTTGTGCTGGAAAAGCCCAGTTGTGTGCTGTGCTCAAGAGGCCTGCCTTGCCACGTGCTAAAAACGTGGGGAAGGGAGACGTCGCTATACCATCCTGACTTATTATTTTTATGAACACTTTTCTGTTCTTGCAAACACTATCCCACACTATTTTTGTAACTTAGCTGTAAGGACAGGCAATAGGTTTTTTTAAATATAGGGCCTTTTCATTTGACAAGACACCACTAAAACTGCCTTATTATTATATGATGGTCGAAGCTTGCTCCCATTTTAGATTTAGGTTTAGGCGTTTTTTTCTCACCCATTTATACAGTTTAATGAACACACTTGAACTGTGATGGCTTGTGCCTGTCTTTACTGTTGCTACCATAAGTTCTTTACAGTTACAGTGGCTAACTTAAAGATCTTCTAAGTGCAATGGATAGGTTATCATCCTATATCTTTGAGCGCAATGGACAGGCTAACATTGTAAATTGTCAAACAAGTGCCCACTCCCAAGTTCATCTAAACGCAGCACACTGCCCACATCAAATCTGTCTAACCGTCACAGATCTTTTGAGAGCGATATATGTGCTACCTTCTCAATTTCTTCTAGAGCAGTACATGTGCTCACAGTGCTTCACATGCAATACATCTGCTAAACTACACAATTTCTTCTATGTGTAATGCATGTGCTACCCATCACAGTTTCTTCTAAGCTAACTTACCCAATTTCATTCTAATAGCAATACAAGTGCTAGCCTTCACAGTTCTTCATATGTCGTACATCTGCTAATCTACACAATTTCTTCTAAGCGCAACACGTTTTAACCTACCCAATATCTTCTACCCTGAATACATCTAAGTGCAATACATTTCCAACCCCCAAGAAACCATCTAAGAGACGCACCTTTCCTACTCCCAAAACACACTCTAAGTGCGACACATTTCCTACACCCAAATACAGCTAAGTGCAGTACATTGGGAATGGGGTCTGACAATACTGACCCGGTTGGTGGGAAACACGATACCACAATGTCCCAAACTAACCCTTGTGCATATTCTATCAGCAGTAGGTTTGGGAGAAGACGAGAAACTGATAAACACAGCGTTGTTGGTAGCCAAAAGAGATTTGGCGATTAAATATGGAGTCACTGAAGTCCTGTCGGTGGCCAAATAGAAGGAGGAAATGGACCACTGTCAAACATTTGCGTTTTGTCACATGACCTAGCCTTTGCATTTTATGTGCTATTTCACTTTTCCGTAGATCATCCAAGATGGTTAAGTTAAGACTGCCTGTGGGTTTGTCCAGATGGAGACTGTGAGGGGTCAGACACAAAGTTGCAATGTTTTCAACATTAGACATTTTATTAAAATAGAAGGGTTTGGATAAAGGTCTTTCTGTCCCTGTCATGAAGAGAGGATCACTGCCTAGGAAATCAAAACTAAACATCAGTGTGTGTTTCGTTGTTAAAAGTAGGCAAACTGTCCTTGTGTCCAAAACGTATCTGACCCTCACACTAAAAATGAACAAAAGGTGCAAGGTAAATAAATGTCTCAGCTTTACATCCAGCAGAAAGTGTGCAAAAACGAAGTATATAAATCCAACAAAACTATTTTTGCATCCAGGAGATGGTTCCCTGCCCCTGAACTGTCTTGGGTAAAATATTAAAAATGTTCCTGTCAAATAATGATTCTTGAAGATTAGTAGAAATGTCTCTTTCACATAACACTTTCTTAAGGATGGCAAAAAGTGTCTTTTCCAAGCAATGTTTTGAAAATGTCAAAAGTGTTTCTTCTACACAGTAACTCCTAAAAGATGATCTCCTGGGATACTCTCCTGCCAGAAACCTTTTAACAATGTCTTTTCATTTCATAGACGCTATATGGATTACCTGGTGTACTCCCCTGCCAGGAATCCCATCTTTACCCCAAAGGATCACTGCCTGATGTACGTCTTTCAAATAGTAAACACAATCTGTGTGTTTAATACAGACCTACTCTTAGTATATTAATACAAATATGTATTTCAATGGTAAAGAACACATTTGGGTGCAGGGGAAGAAAAACAACCTTGCCACAAAGTAGTGGCAAATACAACAGCAATGGTGTCCTAAACATTAGGACTCCTGTCCCCTGCACACCTTTATGCTGCAGTCACAGCCAATAGCTCAAATATATTGTAAATGTAGATTGTAGACGTAGTTTTCAGAAAATAATTCACAATGCATATTTAGGATGCTCATAATACAGCTTTTTTACTTATGTTAAAAGGCGCTCAACACATGTTGGGGTGTTTACACCTTTCTTCAGGAGCAAAATACAACTGTAAACACAAATATCCTTTTACGAGATCAGTCATAATCCCTCAGTGTAGAATAAATCCACAAGGAATACTCTGTTCACTTTGTATACAAAGAATAGGAATCTACTAGACATATTGGACCTCATTCCGAGTATGGAGGTAATCATGGCGCTGTTAGCGCCATGACTACCTCCAATACTGGTACCGA
Organism: Ambystoma mexicanum; assembly: GCF_040938575.1. Lineage (NCBI taxonomy): Eukaryota > Metazoa > Chordata > Amphibia > Caudata > Ambystomatidae > Ambystoma > Ambystoma mexicanum. The sequence goes on from NC_090933.1 coordinate 521,112,225, forward strand.
GCCTGCCCTGGTTCAATGGGGACTTAGCGGTCTATTCCGACCTTTGCGGGACCGTTAAGTCCCCATTGAAAAAGCCATTCCCCATTCTCATTTGAGCCCCCATAGGGCTCAATGGCAAGGGGGAAGGTGCTAATAACGGTACCGCAAATTGCGATACCGTTATTAGCTCTAAAGTCCCTTAACGGGTCCCGTCCTTAACACCTGGTAAAACCAGGCGTTAAGGAAGGGACTCGCTAAGGGAACTCGGAATAGGGCGCAAAGGGATTACCGGCACCGGTGTCCTTACCGGTGCCCGTTATTCCTTTGCGCCCAACTCGTAATGAGGCCCATTCTTTACTTAACTGCAACAAGGCCTCACTGTTTAAATGATTTAGACCCTTGAACAGAGACCATTTCGGATAGAAGCAGATTGCTGACAACGCTTGCCTATTCCTCACTACTGGGTTTTGAGTCTTAGGTCAAGCAGCACAACCAAAGGATTATGATCACTTTCAGGGCTATCTACCACCCTCATATATTTCACCAATGACCAATTCTCTAATCGTAGTTTGAAGTATTCTATAGTTCTGCCTTTCCGTGAGCTACTCTTCTTTGTTAGCCTCTCCAGGACATCTGGGGATTTTCTCCCATTAAGTATACTTAGGCTACTCATGCAAGTAGACCAAGAAATTCCCCCATCATCTCGCCTGAGGTCAGACAACAAAGTGCACTGTATGTTAAAGGTGTTGTCCTCTTCCTCATCGAAGGGGTCCTGGTCACTGTGTGAGTCCCATCTTCAAGCTTACATCCCCCCCAGTCGGTATTCCTTCATCCTCCCCATCCTTTAAAACGTCATCAATCGACATCCTAATTTGTGAGTTGCCATCATTGGACCCTTTGTTGCAGTGTAAAAGTCTACTAGAATAAGGGTAAAACTTCACTTAAATGACAATTGTACTATTAAAATTACATATGCATCTAAAAACAGTCTATGGAAATAATATCCAGTTTCATCGGAATCCAAAGACCAAAGGTCATAATGGGGAGGGGGCCAGGCCACCAGTGGTAATGATCTGCAACATTCAAACAGCCAGAGGTAGGCCAATCCTGGACAACCACCGGTCATCACATCTGTCTGGCATCAAATCTTTGGGTGCCATAGGATGTGGACTGGGATCTCCTCTGGCGCACACGTGTAGAACCCACGTGCCCACAAAAGCATTAGCCTTTACCTGGTATGTGCATTTTCTTAACTGAGAAGGCAGGAAGAGGGCCAAGAACAATATGGCCAAAGAACAAACGAAAATCTCGTAGTACAGCCATTTTAGGATGCTAGCCCCCTTTAGTAGCTATTCGATTAAATGCAAAATGCACAAGAAAAATATCACAAAACAGGAAAAATTACTCAGCTGTCATAGGCCCATTGACAAAGTTAACAACAGCCATCAGGTAAGAAGTTATAAGGATACAAAGTAGCCAAACGCAGCTCACTGTAAAGAGGGGGGGGGGGGTGGTGGTGGTGTGGTGTGGGGGGGGGGGGTGTGTGTGTGTGTGTGTGTGTGTGTGTGTATTTTTAGGGTGTTCTATAAAGAGCCGTCTTTGTTGCCTTTCAGTGACTTCAAGATGCTTGTGTATTAAATACAGATGCCATAAACATGGGAAGCTGAGAGAAAAGGCAATGTGTATGGAATGAATAACCATTTAAAATCTATCTGAGCGAATAGGAAGTTTAAATCAATGTTTACTAACATAGGAATATGGGCGAACGTTTACAGGGGTGAGCGAGAGATTATGCGTAGAAGAACCCAGTCAATTACATCCAATTACACTGCGCTTTGTGTTTGGCTGGTTGCCTTTAGTCACTTACCATAATATCAAGTTGCTGAACCATCAAATCATTCTTTTGAAAAGTTCGGTCTTTTGGAAGGAGAAAAAATTCAGTTCTGTCTGGTTTGGATTCAAACGGTTCCAAAGTTTGAGACCTTGTTTTTGTTAAACACTTTCAACCAATCGACATGTGTGCACATAATTTCAAAAAGAGAGAACAATGCATCAGGGGAAGACCTAGGAGTCCGAAGCAGGGATAGGTTTGACGGTTTCCCTCTAGAGAGGGTAGCAAAAGAAACAAATTGAACCGAATAAGGGACACCATTCGTTCCGAATGACGAGCGAATCTGGTTAGGCAATGGTTTTATGTGAGCAATTCTCCTGAATATGCAGTCATTGATGATGGTCAGCTGAGCTCAGAGTAGTGTGACCATTCACAGGATCTCGTCACTACTCCCCAGGGGGGAGCCTTTTCCTGTGACACTAGGCAGGTGAGGGCACTACCGAATGGTCCTCCTAGGGGTGGTGGAAATTAGGACCTCACAGGGAGAGGCTCCTCTCATGAGGATAAGGACCCCTGTTACGTTAAGAATCTTCTTAACCCATTTTCCCTTGGAATTAAGTCCCTATCAGAATTTCCTGATAATAACACTACTGTCTGTTATGGTAATGTCTCTTCCGTCTTTGATCCACAGATTAATATGACACAGATGAAGAAGAGCCAAAGAGACCTGCAGAGTAATAACAGACTGCGTTGCCATAGTATTGAGAAGAGGTAGCCCCAAGGAGGCATAAAGATTATCTCAACAACAGTAAAGAAGGACTTTGATGTTATGCTGGGTAGGATCCAGCCATAGGAAATAAAGAGCAAGAAAGTACTGGGAAATTAGTAGAGCAGTCGGCGTGAAGCCAGCCCAGCCCGAGAAGTAGGAACCTGGGAACAGGAAGATGCAAGAATGCTGATCCCCACGGCGGGGACCTCCAAGAACAGTCAGCGTAGTGCTGCAGTGAAAGCCAAGCTCCTGAGCAATGGAAGATTGGGAAAGAAGCCAGCAGTGGCGTTACCTCAGGGAGGTGCACCATGTGGTCCTTCAAGTGCGCCTGAGGCATGTGGCCCAATTCTCTGCAGAGCCGCAAGGACAAAGCAGGAGCAGAGTGAAGGAAGCGCTGAAGCATGACAGGTCAGCCCATCACCCCAGGAAGAACTGGCAATGCAATGCTGAGATGCAACAGTAACCGGGAGTTGCAGCAGACACGGTAGGGATTTGGGGCAGCTCGTCGAGAGACCCTCGGGAGTAATCACTTCGTCTCAGTAGTGATATCCAAAGATCTGAGAGTCAAGAGTGCTTCGGGAGGAAACTCCCTCGTCACAGTGGTACTCCAAGTAAGAGTAGAGAGGATACTAAACAACAAGAGTTGCCTGGAAGTATTCTTCATAATGCCATAAAACAGCCCTTGAGGCTGTGCAAGGTGGGTCAGGAGAAGTGAGTTATTCTGCTGACCATACACTGTTGTATCAGAAACTAGTGCAAATGATTGTTTTATAAAGACTGAGCCAGTTCACCTGGATAAGGGAGTCATTCTCCTGGTACTATTTTCATTTGGATGCAGCTCCCTTTTGTATATTAGTGGTAGGGTTAGAGTAGGCTTTTGGACAGAAGACAAACACTTTTTACTTTTTATTTGGTCAAACATCCTGACGACGAGCACCCAAGTTGATATTCGGTAGGGATAACCTTTTGGAGATAGGGAGCGGTAGGTTCTTTTCTTTATTTCTTAAATAAAATGGTGTTGAAACATGCCACCCCTTTGTCTGCCTCCTTACTCCACCTCACCACAGTAGAACGCAGCCCAGATTGGCAGCAACTCAAAATGGGACAACAGATTTCAAAAAAGGGTAGCACTTTTTCTGATTTGAACAGAACATTTTCGAATGGGGAGACTTTGGATGGGAGAAGATTTCAGAATTGGAAAGCAATTCAGCATTTCAAAATGGCACATCATTTTAGGAAAGGGGTCATATTTTAGACGGTATACACGCATTTCACCGTGGTATTTTTCATCGCGTGTTTTTTCATCGACATTTTTATTTCGAAAAAAAGCTCGTTTTTTTGGGGGGGGTTAAAAAATTAAATATATGGTTGTGGGTGTAAGGGAATAAAAAATAAAAAAAAACAAGTTTTTCGAGAAAAAAAACGCCGATGAAAAAACCTGCGATGAAAAATATAGCGGCGAAATAACGTAGAACCATTTTAGACTATGGCATATTTTTAGAGAGAAATGTCTTAACGGAAACACATTTTCTAGGAGGAAGACAACATTTCAGAGTAGGGCAAAATGCTTCAGAGTAGGAGAGCGAAAAGCCGTGCCCGATTTCACCATATAGATCCGACACAAAAAGAATGAACAATTCAGGATGAACAATGGTTTTCTTCAGTTTGATTTATTTCAGTGTGACCACACTTCCAAGCATGACAAAAACTCTGCCATAAAGAAAGTCCAGCGTGAAGACCTTGCAGAGCGGACAGAAATTTCACAAGAGGTACCGCTGATTTTCCAGGGTGCTAATCCAAAATCGAGGCATAATGGGGTCGGGGGGCGATAATCTTCAAGGCGTAGTTTAGATAGCAGGGCTACAAAGAGGATTGGAGAAGTGAGGGGGGATTTCCACAAACAATTGTGATGCTCTCGTATACCCTAGCATGTCACCCCTGACTCTAATGCACTTTTTCTCCACTCTACGTGTCATGAACAGCTAACAAATGTAACCCAGTGCACTACTGATGTGGTGTTCCAGGCAATCTCTGGCATCCTTAATCCTTGTATCCACTCTTACCAATATTCCCTCTTGGAGAGCAATCAATATAGGACAGGCCACTAGGCCTCGCCACTGCCCCCACAGGCATGCACCTTTGTGTTAAAATGGAGGAGGGGAATGCCATGATGGTGTGAGCGCTCTTGTAGGGGAGAAATATGCACATGCAAAATGCATATGGAACACCAGGTGGTGGTAATGGTGTGTTGGTGCCCATAAAGGATGCGCACCACTAATCAAATGTATGTGCCTCCACTGCACCACTCAGCACTTCTACCACCATGCTTCCCTCTCATTTCTATCCTTCTTCCCCATATGAGGGGGTACATGGATGCTGAGAAGAGCAAAGGGAGGCAGTATTTCAATGGTGCATGTGAGAAAGAGTAACCTTGAGCTTTGCAGCACCCTATTGCTAGCCATCATTCTGAGATCGTGCTGATCCATATTGTGCCATCTGTTTTCCCACTCCTGTGCTGTGGTTACAAAACCACACGCCTTTGTGATTCAACTCTGCCCATATTTATTATTGCTTCATTATGATTATTCATTATTTTTAACCTTTATTATTTTTTTACATAAAGTTTGCATTTTTCAATCACCCAGAATGCGTAAGATCACTGGATCCTGCCTGTACACTGGGTAAAACCCGATTGCATCCCTTCATACATACAATTTAGTATGCACGATCCCTTTTGCAAATTGGTGGACCGCGATATCCACTCACATCCCAATGTCATACCTAAACCAGGCCTCCGTGAGGATAGCTGCTCAGCGCCACTCGGTGAGACGAATCGGCAAAAAACACTGACGCTCGCATCACGGCAAGGTTAGCTGATGACCATCCGCAGTTACATTGAAATCTGGCTGAAGTTGAGTGTAGCAAAAATGTATTGCGTCACATTGTTGAATGCTTGTAGACACGATCTGCAACACTCTTTGTTGCTGTTTCTCACATGCAGAATTGTGCTCACCAACCATCGAATTGGAAGGCGCACTCGTACTTCGCTCCAGTGCTGCCTTTTATAAACTGCTAGCAGTATTCTTCGCTGTACGGGCGGGTGAGTTAAAATACATTTTCATTTTGCCCCACCCTCTGCATGCAAAGCCTATGTAAGTAATCACTCGACCCATTTGGGTTATGTTTTACTCCCCACTCCTCTGCACCAGCATGAAGTGTTCACCTCCTTTTCCCTCACGAACCACTATTCTTAGCAGCACATTATCTGGTTATTTTATATGGCACCAACTAGCGAGCCTAGCCTTGCACATATTGCCAACATAACTCATTTAAAAGCAATACTGCTGTCTGTGGTATTTGCACATAGGGAATAAGGCCAACAAGGGATTTATATCCTGCCTTTTTCTTCTCTCTCTTTTTTGTCTTTACATAGGGGACGGATGAGCCCGCCAGTCCTGGTATACACATAAGTAAGTATGCCTGAATTGGATTCAAGATTGACAAATTAGTGGTCCTGAAGAAGATGGCTTCCAATCTAATCTGTCAACGAAACGGTCGACCATTGGTCACGTGTGCTTCCGTAACCAGCTCTAGATATCCCAAATACACAAGAGGGATACTATACTCTTCACTATTAAGACCTACTCACGGCTTGTGAGTTCTTAAGATTACCCAGAGTGTATGGGTTTTTTAGCCATGAAACAATAGAATTGACCAATTGTGCTTTGGGAAGCCAAAATCTCTAAGGGTGAATAAAAGCAGTATCAAATCCCCAGTTTTTTTTTAGCAACCCCCCCAGGTCATTTGTGATCCAGACCATATCTAATACTCAGTCTTGTTTGCTGAATTACAGACATTACGCAAATGGTTCTTCTCTATAGTTTCATTTTTAACCATGCAAAGTCTGTTTTTGTTTTGTAATTGAACAATAAGGCAGAGAGACAGTTTCCTTCTTACCTATCCTTATTAGATAGGCGGTGCACCATCTGTCGCCCAGGGTCAGGCACTCCTGTCAGGGACAGGGTGTTCTTCCACTAGGGACAGTCAGGCCATTGTTCTTTACCCTCTCCTTTGTGCTAAAGCATAGTAAAACATCTCAGGAATTTGTTCTCCCGCTGAGCTGTTGTTTGTGTGATATATAGACTGTTAGTTAACGGTTAGGGAACGCATTTAGGTCTCACTAGGTTTTCAACATGGCGCTGTTGTTGGAACCTTTTCAGGAGAAGACAGGCGATAAGCTGTTAGAGTTGACATGTAAACTTTTCTGTTATCCCGGTTTGAAAGGAGCAATTTATAGTGGAACAACATTTTGACAACAGTGACCAGCTATAAATCAGTACTTCAAATGACTACAAACTCTATTTACTGAAAGTACATGGGTCCCACCAATTCCTCTGAATTGCAAGAAATGCCAATTTCTTCTAACTTTGCCACATCTTGTCAAGATGATTGTCTTTTACAACACTCATCTGAACAAAGCAATACCTATGAGGAAGGCATGAAGAAGAGCAGTGTACTCTCATTAATAGAATGGAATTCATATAGGGGGCGGGGGGAGAACAAGGTCCAAAAAGGGAAGGACATCTCCACCTTTAACCACTGGTTCAAAACCATTTCCAAGATGTGTCATGGATATCGCTCATGCTGATGCTTCAGCTGCACATTTGGAAATCAGGGAATAGGTGGGATGGTGGGACTTAAAGACTGAGCAACCAGGCACTTCTAAATGATACGGAAGGAGGGGGAGGAAAGAGTTGAAGGATAGATCAAGCCAAAGGTGGAAGTTCCTGTAAAAAACTTTAGAGAACGCATTAATGTTTTCTGTTAAAGGGAAGGGAGGTATCGATCGAAATAAGGGAAGCTATACATTGGGGAAATGAAAGGGGTTGGATGAGAGCGTTGGATGCTTTCCTGCTTTGCTTACCCTAAGGATATAGATGCGATTTGGGGAAGGTCTCGTTTGGAGGGGAACACCCTTAATTCATACGCAAGGCTGCAGTAGGACTGGATGCAGGCTAACAATTGGGGCGATGAACGCGAGAGTTATTAGCCGGACGAGGGCTATGTGAGACAAGCATGATAGCAAGAAGCAAAGACATTCATGGCAAGGGGACGCGCAGCAAATAATCCCCGGAAAGTTCAATCCCCACTCCAGGGCTAAGAAACCTGAGACCCGGCTTGGCTCTCCAGGACAAAAGACCAAGATGCCGGCACGTCTATAAATGAATTGGCTTTTCCGTCTCGATAGGTGGCACTAACCAGTGTATTGGATTATAATCAATCCCCCTGCCTCCCACTACAAGCCATGAGTTTGTTAGACACACTATTGTTATCCGAAATGGTTATTGTGTCCTGAAGATGGCTGGTGTATATGACATAGACAGACTACCCAGCAGAAACTAGGGTAGACCCGCGTGAAATCTCCATTGGTCAATGGATGCTTGACAGCTCTATACAAATTTAAAAAGGCGATTTATTTATTAAAATGCATTGTTGATACACGCCAGTTCTTTTACAATAACAGTTCATTCATGGTCAATATAGCACTTTGCACTTTAGTCCGATTCCTTTGACCTATTATTTTCAATATAAATTGTTTGTCATCAATTTGCACAGTATTAATCAAATAGTATGGGAATTATTGTGGGTTGGTTTAAATGATTGATGTGGAGGTTACATATATATTTTCTTTTAATTGAAATTATAGCTGAAATCAATCAACTTTTTTTTCAATTTATCAAAAACATTTTAAAACCCGGTAAATACACACACTAAGATATGTATACATATATATATATATATATATATGTGTGTGTGTGCTCACTTTCTAGTAATTGTGGAGCCATTGATTCAAACTATTTTATGAATGGTTTTTATATAGTCAATGTGTTTTTCTATGCATAAATAAAATAAATGATGTTGAGATAACAATTAGGACTTGTTATTATGTGTAGGAGATTGCTATGTTAAAGTATTCAGTAAATGCCATGAGAGGTAGTGTATACATTGTGGTAAATACATTTTTTGTGTTCTGGTTAATTAGCCTTACACCTTCAGCCAAACCAAAAAAGATAGGCTTGGCCACACTTTTTTGTGTGTATAATGATATCAAGAGATGACACAGACAACAGACTTCAAATTCAATAGTAGAATCTTTATTAAGTATCAGGATGGTGTAACACCTAACTTGCCCTATAACTATGGTGGAAACGTCCCTACTTAAAGAAAACTAAGGCAAGTCTGTGTCTGTAAGTCCAAATCAAAGGTCTATCTGTGTCAAAACCTATGCTTGCCCTCACATCTAGAAATAAACATGGTGTGAGGGTTCTTTGTATCTAACACAATACTCAACACAAAATGGGGGTTAGCTTACACCAACTCGTGACACTCCGCGACCATAAAACATGTTAGATAACAATGACAGTGTCGCACTTGCAGGAGCGATAGAGGTACAAGACCCCATCTCTAAATTGCAAATAACATGGAACACACCCTCCTGCATGTAAATGTGCCACACTTAATGTTCAGTGATTCAAGAACTGTTGTTTATTGACACATTCAGTTCTGGAAATAGTATCTTGTATTGCCCTCTATTGGTGACATGTTTTTCGGCAATTTACAAATGCCTTTTTCAAACCAGGGCTGTACATAACATATAGGATTCAAAACACATTTGAATCACACATAAGTATGAACATCATATGCAAATCCAATAACATGACATGACACAATGAAACAATATGTATGATGAATTAAATCATAGTTGTGTGTTTGTGTGAGACAGAGAAGGGATGGGTAATAGGGAAGGATAATAAGGTAAAACAAGACAATGGTCATGGCATCACAAATGAAAAATAAAACATAATTAGAAATCTGCATACATGAGAGCCAATTTCGCAAATCATAGATGCACTGTGTACTATGCTGGACATAAAGAAACACAAAATAAATCACGGGTTGCCAAAACGGGGGAAAAAAAGAAATATTTTTGCTTAATGCAATTATTTATACCCACTGAAATTTAGGTAATTTCAAAATAGATGCACTCTGCCTGACTATGTTAGAATCATATAGGTAGATCTGGTTAATTACGTTAGGCACCAAAATGAGCCACCATTATTCCCATTGCAAGCATTATCATGGTTTGAAACTCATAGAAATGAATGAATCATTTACCTGTATTCTGTGACACATGAATTTGTGTTATGTGGTCTGTTGTCGTAATAACCGGGTTAAATCCCTAGATAAAACATAACTGCAATTAGCTGACAAAGCTACGTAACAAGGCGCAGATTGCCCTGCTGACTGTTTGCTGACTTTCACATATAGCACACTATTAACTATGAAATTGAGCATTGCTATTCAATGCCCGCTTCCTCTGAGCTCATATTGGTGAATAAGTCAGAATTGGATATGTACAAGTGTGAACTGTGATCACGGCTTACGGAACAAGAAACGTATCGGTAATACTGCGCTTGCATTCCGCTTACAAAGAGACCAATTAAATACATAAGTACGCGGCTATGGCCTTGACTCCTGAACACTTTTATGTTTCATCACTTTATTAAGTTACATTGAACCGTTGCATCCGCCCGTGTATGCAGAAACCATTTACTTAGAAAACGCGTCAAGATAAACTGCGTGTGACCAGAAAGAAGAAACGGCGCTCCCATAATGCCAGTGCTCACGAGTGTAATGTCGCTTAAACTGTAATCTACTAAAACAGCTATGTAGTGCTCATCATGCAGGACACACACCGCCTAAACCCAGCTCCTCTGCCACGTCTGCTAGGCTGCATCGCGTGCCGATTGCAGCCATTAAGTAGATGCTGGGCTTGTGTTGTCAGGAAGTGCCATGGCAACCGGTTTGTCCTACCTTTGTCGCCATGACCCGGTGGCCATATTTTGGGACAGGACTGGTGTTATTCAAATAAAATGCGTTACTATGCCCAACCCCCATTGCAGTTACCATGCTGCTAGATAGATTGATAAGACATACATGAAACAAATTATTTAAATGAGAATGAAGATCAATAAGAAATGGAAAGTGGCAAAACCATAACCTCTGTTCAAATATTAGTGATGCTAATCCGGGTTAATCCCTGGTACAAAATGTGGAAAAAGTAAACGCACTGTTGCGTGGCAATTCCGATAATGGGATAAAACCTATCTAAGTTACTAATATATAGCTCTGAGATGCAAAAAATAATAAATTGTGTGAACTGGATATCAGCGAACACAAATATATGAATACATTCTAATTGGCTCTAAAATTGATTGGTGTTCCGTGTTAACGTATCCTGTATGTTTAAGGTTAAACATACACAACTCAAAAATACCCATGTGTAAATGCATCTAATAGTGTAACGGGTCTAGATTAACAATTTGCAAATGAGCGCTGGAAGAACGTGAAATACTGTATGTGGCTCCTTACCATGTGCATCAATTTCATGTTGTAGTTCAAACATATATGTGTGGATTCATACCGTCACACTGATCAATAACAAAGCATATTTTGCATACTTATAAAAAACAATACATTTCACTGTTCGTGAGAGCCCACTCGAGGGTTCGAAAATGGCAGATTAACCGAGCTTCAGCCTGCTGTAATAAAACTTCAAGATTTGCTGCCTCTTCTACCGAGACTAACATGCTTTAACCCAATGAATCTGATGACTTTTTTTTCTCTAATTGGTGCTCCTGCTGCCAATGTATGCCGAGATAACAGGCAGAACTGGAATAACGGGAGGCCCAGTGGGAATCATATACTGTGCAAGAAACACATACCAGTACAATTAACAAGGAAAAGTTGAACATGCAACTGATGAACGTAAAGTGTTGTGATATAAGAGAAAGAAGTATTACAAATCTAGTGAACGAAAAGAACAGTGCATAACAATAACCTGGGAAAAGGGGGAAAGTACCCCGGTATTAGAATAGAATAACAGAAGAGAAAGAGAATATTTGAACCAGAGCTCAGAGGCACTGTTGCGTTGAACATTACGTCAAATAAAAAAGAATAGAACAAGTTGAAACATGATAATCCAGGAGAGAAGGCATAGCAGAGAAATAATATTTTTCTTGAATACTTTGAATCTAGTAACCATGAATACAGATCTTATAAAAGGTCCATGAAGGCTATTTACAAGGAGGAGTAGTTTGTCGGGATCCCGACACTCAGACACCCACTACGCATGACACGATGGTCATCTACCTTCGCGGCTCGGGCAGCGTGGTGCTCAGCACCATGCGGAAACTACAATTCCCATGAGGATGTCACATAGAACTACACAGTGACGTCGTCACGTCCCACTTCTCTGTGGCAACACTGCATCATGTTTTGCTTTCTTTATAAGCAGACACATATGAACGCTCGGGTGCTCCTAAACTGTGTACAGTGAGTGGCCCTTCATTGTGCTCTTTTCTTCCATTTTCCTGCCTTGTTTCCATGTTGCTGACCTACGCTTTCTATTGGACTCCTGACTGCCAGCTCCTTGATTTGTACTCTGCTGATTCCTAGAACAGAACTTGGCTTGTCTCCTGGATTTTCTACTGGTTCTGATTTCATTGGATTGCTTGCCTGGTTTTGAATTACAGATTGTCTCTGGATTTTCTACTGGTTCCGATATCATTGGATTGCGTTCCTGGTTTTGGATTACGTATTGCCTACTGGATTTCTATTGGTTCCCCCGGTCCTGAGATTTACTTTTTGGCCACTATCTTTAGTTGCACCCTCGTTCCGTTAGGGTGTTAGTCCCTTGCATATCCTGTGTAATGTGTAAACTGTGCCCTCGTTCCGTTCGTTAGCTCCTGGACTTCCTGTATTGTGCGTCAGTTGGCAGCTAGCATCGGGCGGGTTGCCTGGCCTCTGGACTTCGGGTCACACAGCAAGAGAACCCTTTTCTGGTACAGGATCAACATTTGTTACACACCATATTCAGGTAGGACAAGGAACCATTTGGGGTGGTATACAGGTTTGCTGATATATTTAGTTATTGGTTTCTCTTTCAGCCGGTTGTGTGTGTTCTCCTGCCTGTTCGCTTTTGCCCCTGGGTGTTTATAGCTTATCCACAGGCTGCGCTCTCAGGAGAAAAGTCTGCCAACAGTTACAGAGACTGATACAAGAAATAACGAGAGACTGTTTGAAGATTATATAATCATAAGGGGTCCATAAACGGGTACCAGAAGAACCCTCAGGCGAAGGCAGCCATTCTCCTGACCTAAGTTAGTTATCATAGTGGTAAAGTCAATTAGTTTAGTTTGGACAGTGGACTCATTCCTTTAGACATTCACGAATGACTGACGAGCACCTCTGTTAGTAACATATGTAGGGACCACTTATAGTTTTTTGTTGGACCTGTCATCCGCCTTTCATACTATTGACCCTGGGATTCTACTATCCACATTACAAGGTGCTGGGTTCTCTGGAACAGTCTTGCACTGGTTTTGTGCCTTTTTGACCTGTTGCATTCAGATGGGTTTTCTCCCTCCGAATAGGTCTTCCCCAGTTACGGTAACCTGCAGGGTTCCACAGGGCTCAGCCCTGTCACCGCTGCTTTTTAGTTTGTATATTCGACCCCTATTGATACCGGGTCTTTTCCTACACAGACGATACTCCAGTATTGTTTAGGTTAGGTCCGGACCAAATGGGGACAGCAGCGAAGCTAAAACAATGTCTTGATGCCATCCGAGGTTGGATAGAAGCCAATTGACTAAAATGACGAAAAGACTGTCAAGAGGTCTTGATTTTGGGCCAGACTGAAGCCCCTGCTGGCTGGACTTACGAATTGTGGCCACCTTCACTCAGCCCTTTGCCAGAACCAGCTAAGGTGGTCCTGGAACCTTGGCATTGAAATAGCTGTGTCGTTGACTATGGACAACCAGATAAATTCGGTCTGTAGGCTTGGCTTTCTTAAATTGAAGAAGCTGAAGAAAGTCCTCCCTTTCATTCCTAGAGAATTTCATGCCCACGTGGTTGCAGCCTGCCTTAATTGCAATGCAATTTATCTTTCTCAACCACTGTATCTTATTCACCATCTGCAAGTGTTACAAAACGTAGCAGTCCGATTAGTGAAAGGGATCCCTTTTGGTCAGCATGTTTCCAAGGCTTGTCAATCTTTGCATTGGCTGCCTGTCACAGTCTGAGTTAAATTCAAAGCCTCATGTATGATCTATCGTGCTTTGAACAGGAAAGGCTGCCTGGCCATTCAAGAGAAATTGCAGAGCCATAGCCCTAGTCGCCCTGTCAGATCCACTGACGTAGCGCTCCTGTGGATTCCTAGGTATCGTAAGGAGCGTGTTGGGGGCAGATCTTTTTCAGTTGCAGGGCCTAGTGTTTGGAATTCATTGCCGGTCATTGCCGGTCGTGCTACGGCATACAAAAGACTTTTCAAATGAAATCTAAAAACCCATTTTTTTATGTGATTATCCATTTTCATCCCTCTGGTATCTTTTCAATGCGCCATGAGGCCTTTTGTGACAGTCCGTAATATAAGTACTTGATTGAGAGATGTAGGGAAAGTTAGCCCTTACAATTTTCCTCTCATTAAAACACGTGAAACATGTCCTCAGAGCGTCCGCGACCTCCATCTGATTCGCCACAGGCTACAGTCCAACATTTGTTAACAGCCTGTGAGGAGTTCGATACTTGGAGGGAGATGCACTCAAAAAGGAAGGAATTCACTTAATATTCAGCCGCACACAAGAGTTATTTGCAAATATTTATATTTTTGTTGAGGAAAGTCATAGGTATCAGATAAAACAAGCACATATTATACTGATAGTGTGGTTGGATCACAAAATGAAACTGCGAATGTCGAAGAGAAATAGCAGTACAGTGATTTGCTTTTGAGAGACCCCTTTTTATGAGGTAATCGGAGGAGGAGATGGAGGCATTCTTTGATATCGAGAGTGAATATGTTTCAACTGGCATAGTGTGGGGTGCCACCGAAGCAACAATCCAGGGCCTCATAATAGTCACGGTGCTAGGCAGACAAAGGAGTGTTCAGTCAGGGAGAGAGAGTTGAATGATGCTCTTAAACATTTGACAGCGAAAGTAGGTTCAGTAAATGAAAAAGATGAGCTCCTTAATAGGATTGATCAGGTCAAAGAAGAATTAAGAGGGTTGCAAAGTGATGCCATATATAGGAAGCTCCTATTCGCAGACAAAAGTATCATGATGGGAGTAAAGCAGACACAATGTCAGGGAAGAGGTTACAGAGACAAAGAGAATCATGCCTAGTGGCTCACGTCAGCGGCAACAAGGGGAGTTGATGATCGCTGCATAGCTAGGAGCTTTTGCTCAATTCTATGAAATTTATATAAGACAGAAGACTGGGGAGGCATTAAAATAATGAAGGGTTATCTATCAAAATTGGTAATGCCTAAATTAGGAGTACAGTCTAACAAGGCTTTGGAGACAACTATAATGGAAAGGGAGATAATACAATCTATCAGGGGAATGAAATCGGGTAAAATCCCAGGACTGGACTGCTTTTCAGTGGGTTTCTATAAAATATTTCAAGTTATACTTGCTCCAAGACTTTAGAAGGTGCTTAATGTAATTGTGAGCTCCCAGGATATTTCACCCACATCCCCTAGTTTTTTGAGGCTTCCATTTTAGTAATACTTTACAGAACGGAAGGACACAGCAAACTGTGCCTCATGCATACCAATACAGTTAATAACCATAGATGCCAAAATCTTGACCTACTTGTTGGCAAACAGATTCACCCTGCCCCCCCACCCCCTTGCTGGATCTGATACATTCGGATCAGGTGGAATATTTAAGGC
This sequence comes from Ambystoma mexicanum, assembly GCF_040938575.1. Classification (NCBI taxonomy): domain Eukaryota; kingdom Metazoa; phylum Chordata; class Amphibia; order Caudata; family Ambystomatidae; genus Ambystoma; species Ambystoma mexicanum. The sequence continues at coordinate 521,127,595 of NC_090933.1, forward strand.
TTCACCAGGGGGTGGAGAATGTCTGTAAAACTATGAATCTGATACACACAGCGAGGAACTTCGCCAAGGGCCAGGTTTGCTTCTCGTTCGATACAGAGAGGACTTTTGAAAGGGTTTCTATAGAGATTCCTGCTGGAGGTCTTACACAATTGAGGTTTGGTTCTAATTGGATCTCGTAGCTTAGCCAGCTATTGTGTAAGGCCAAACGCAAGGATGAGGGTAAATGATTCTTCATCAAGAGCATTCACACTGCCCACGGATACCCCTTATCGCCCTTGCTGTTCGCCACGATCATAGAACCAATGAAAACTCAAATAATTGGTAACTATATAATCAAAGGCTTCAGAGCCAGTGAACAAGATTATAAATTGTCCATCTTCCAGATGTACTTGCAGACTTAAAGGAATACGGAATGCTCTTCAGATATAAAATAAATGTCTAAAAATCTGTCTTCCTACCTTTGGGCCCTAAGAGCGTGGGGTTGAGTGAAACTCTTCAGATACCTTAGTTTGTCCCATCTAACCTTGAAAGGGGCTATCTGGGGTATGCATTCCAGCAAACCTCTAGAGAATAATCGGGAAAAAATTAGCCAGTTTTATAGGAACAAATACGAATGGATATAAGCAGGTAGTCTACTTTAGGGTTGTCGTGGATGGAAAAATTAATAGCAATAAAAATGAATATCCTTTCCAGATTCTTTTTTATTATCGATGCTTTCAGGTGAAGCACCAAGGTTGTGCCTCTGTGAAATTAAAGTAAGCGCTTTGGAAATTTCTGTTGGGAGGCAGCAGAATTATGAAGCCATGTTGGTCCCCCGGGATTGGGGAAGAGCAGAATTCCCATACATGGCATGTTACTTTAGAGTTGCCCAATTGAGAGTAGTGGTAGAATTTATGAGGAACACGCACAGAAAAAATAAATACAACTAGAGAATTATATATTACTGTGTGGGAGTGGCTTTGGGTTCCACAGCAGTGTATATCAAAGGTGATTGGTTAGCACCTGGCCTTGGGACCATTTCGGAAAATATGCAGGGATAGTAGAATGACTAGGGAGATTACTACTTGGGCCCTTACCTTTTAGCTGTCTAGCGGCTCCCCATTCTTGCAGAAGTTAATTGAACCTGCATGTTTTCAAAGTTTGTTTGAAGCCGAGTTAGAGAAAGTAGATCAACTATGGTGCAGGGAAGACTTCAAACATTAGCGAATTCCCTAAAAATTGGAAAACTGTCATTCTTCTTTTTCTTGCACTTGAGCGGTATGCTTACAGATTAAAACTGGAAACATCGATTGGCACGAAATGTGACCACCTTTGAGTCACTGAGCGATCACCAAGATAGGTCTAAAGGGGTGATATCAAAGATTTACAGATACAGAATACTTTTGAAAACAAGAGGGTCCAAACTCATCAAACTGAAATGTAAATTGGAGAAGGACTCAAGGACATCCCTATGTGGATTAGAAGGTGACGTCTCCATATTGGGCCAATCTAAACTTCATAGCTTTAAACTCCTCCACCGATGCAGTTGCTGTCTCTCTTTGACTTTCCAAGATGTATAGCAATATGAGAGTTGTGCTGGAATCAGTGAGTGAAAGAGGAACACATTGGTACATGACATGTGGTGGGGATGCACTAAAGTTCAGAGGTACTGACATAAAGTCTTACCTTGGATTAAAAATGATGGAGTTGAAAGGACTCTAATCCTATTGCGTATTCATTTTTTCTACCCCCAAAAGAGGGTTTTTACAACTTGTCACAAATGTTCCCAACAGCTAGGATTTGTGTGGCAGTGGGGTGGAGTAGAGAAAATATGAAGGAAGAGGCGAGTGGCTAAAAAAAGTTAAACTTGTACTAACTGGAAGAAAATCACTCGCGCATGAACTTCCTGGGAATTTTCGAAGAAGAGTGGTATATTTTATGGACCAAAAAGTGTTGAATAGAAATTAGCTTTATGGAACAAGAAGATCAAAGAATACTGTGTTCTAGCACCTTAAAGCATGTATTGTGCTAGATGGAATTACCAATAAATTACTTCAGACCCACTAACCGGAAATACTCAAAGGAGATGGTAAAATACTGCTTTAATCTCAAGAAGTAAAGCTAAACTGGGCGAATAAACACTCATCAATTCGACTCGTGCAAGATCACACTGTCTTATCATTTATTTGTAGCTTATATAATGCTAGATGCGTCATCTATGATGTCATCCTACGTGGCAAACTACAAAAACCTATTGCGGGGTGGGATTGGATTAGGGGATCATCTGTACTTATAGAAAATATGCGTCTTAGTCTCTCATTGGTGGTCTCTGTAATGTAAAACACACCCTGAGCTACATCTAATCACATGGTTTAGGGTACTCGTCATAGCAGAAAATGTGGCAGCTGACCAATACTTTACAACATTGTATGTAAAAGTGCATGGCAGGCTATTCAAATTGGTTGGCAATCCAAATCCAACCTTGGACATTCGGTTTGTTAGCAGCACATACATGGAAATGAAACCCAGGTGGTTGGAGATACGTCATCTTTTCCTTTGTTTCCCAATTAGGCCACCCTTTCTCATCGGTAGGCCTCATGCTAGATTCTTCTGTTTGAAGACTGACCTTGCCAGTCTGCACTGTCTCTGGACATTCAAGGGAGTGTAGTTACATCGCTATCTCAGCTCCAGGCCTTATGAATAGCCCTTGTTTGCAAGCTCACGTCACGTGTTACAAGACTGTGAATTTGTCCATATCGACATTGCTTTTAACATTATTTGATTCCATTTTTGCTGGGTGCAGTTTTCCTCTTGGCCTTTAGAGACCTTCTCACTCTATCCCATATTGACTTTATGACTTTTTAATTGTCCAATATTTGGCATCGGTAAATGTTCTTATTCCTCCTAATCTTTGGGAAATATATCCTTGCGCATGGTCTGCTCGTAGACTCCCTTCGTGCTTTTCCTTCATCTCTAAATTTCATCCTTGGTTCAAAGCCAATGTACTCCCCTATTTTTCAAGGAAAACAGCTTCTTCATCGTCTTTCCATATTAAAGCTCTGATCTTGTATTTTGAGGTAGTTGGGTTGATTGACATGAACAGTCGTTGTCCATCTTGTGATGGTAGTCCTAAATGTTGAATATATGCCTCTCATAAGCAAGCTTCTATATATTCTTTTTACCTTGCGTTTCAGCTTTACAGTTATTGACCAATGAACATTTCTTTTGTTTTTGTACTCGTAAATACTGCATCATGGAGTTCATGTTTCTCTTAGTATTCTGATTACATCGTCTTTAAGTATTTTCATATTGCTTCAACATAGGTTCATATAGCTTCTTTATTTTCAGTAAATTCTGATTTATGGTTGTTAGGTCTTGATTTATAGTACTTTTACATCATTTTGTTTGAGTATTGTTTTCAACATGTCTGATAGGGTCGGCAATCTGACCCTGTCAAGAAGGGACGGGTACCACTCTCAGTATGGGTTGGGAGGCCTACCAGGGTGAAAGCCAGGGCCATTCCTAACCAATAGGACCAAGGTGGCAGTTGGGAGGGCCCCAGTCCCTTTCCTGCCTGTTTGATTGCTAATAGTACCACTCTTGACCACTCCATACAATTGTATGTAAATGCTGGCAAGTCTTTCTTGTACTTACAGAAAACATGTTGGGAAAACCATCCATGACAAGGCAGCCTGTAGGAGCCTTCGGACTGAGGCCTCCTGCCAGTTTTCCTCCACTGACACCGAAGAGTAAGTGAACCATTAGGCAAAGTGGCGAGAAATTAACAAGTGGCAACATGGAACGCAATGTGCTGCCAGCAGGTACAGACTTGCTTACCGGCAGAGTAGCCGTGGGACAGCTCAGTGCAAAATGCTAACTCCATGACATGAACCTGGATATTATTCAGCTTGGCCAGCCATTGACCATAGATGGCAGACCCATGAGGAGAAAGGGGGCAGGGCTTAATCCCCTTTTTATGCATCCACCAGTCAACAAACGCTCACGGGTGCAGAATATAGGATGGCTTGGCCCGGGAACCCATGTGGAAAGACTGAGGGGGAAAATAAAGCCAGCAACAGACGGGAAGGTGTGGGTTTTTCGGGGTGAGGTCAGAGGAGGTGGAGGTAGTGGACCAGAGACCAGGAGGAGGAAGGACTGTCTGAAGGGGTGCTAAGGAAAATATAGAAAGGATGAGGTATTGGTTGATGGGAGAAAGTGATACTCTGTGTGCATGTGGGTAGTGTGACAGTGGGGAGTTAGAAAGTGGGTGAAGGAGTGACAGAGAGTGAAGGAAGAGTGGCTGAGTAGTGGTGGAGGATGGAGTGTTAGTGAAGTGGGAGTGGAGAGGGGAGGTTTAGTAGTGGAGTGGAGCAAGGAGAGTAGTGGTGGATTGGAGAGAGGAGTGGGTAAGGTGGAGGTAGAGTGAAAAGAGAACATCTGAGGGACAGAACAGGTAGAATAAGGGGGGACAGTGGGTGGAGCAGAGGGGAGGAGAGTAGGAGGAAAAGGGGAGAGTTTAAGAGAGAGGTTGATGGAAAATTAAGAAAGAGCGAAGAAGGAAAAGGGAGAGTGAAAACTGGGGTGTTTTGAAGCCATGGCCCATAATCATCTCCTGGGGGAATCCTGGATAGACACCCTAGATTGTTTTCTTATTCCCTGAGGGAGATGTGATAAGTCTGAATCAGGAGACAGACAAGCTATTGTAGTTTGGTTTTACTTAAGTGCCAAAACCATATACTAATCCTCCACTTCTGGTCCCTGCGCTGAAAGAGCGAAAAGAGTTCAAAAGGGTGCACGACAGGATGTTGTACAAATTAATATCTGTCAGCCGGTGGTCGGTCAAAATACCGAAAATAAAATCTCGAATTACAAAAAGCATGAAATAAAAATCTCGAAAAAAAAATATCGAATTTTTTATTTATTTATATGTGTTTTTGGGGTCAGGTAAGTAAAAAAAGGGGTAAAATAAAAAAAAAAATGAAAAAAGTTGATTGGAGGATATATGTAAGTGGGAGATGGCGGAGTTTTACATTCTGCAAAGGACCCGGGACCCTGAGTTGGAAGAACGTGTGCTGGTAGATTGGAGCCAGTTGTTAAATGAATTGCAGTCCTCTGTGGACTTGGAAACCACCTTGAATGGGAGTGATAGACATTGTTATGTTCAGGAGTGGGGTGGTGTAAAGGGTATAAGGGGTGGCGGGTGGGACAGTCTGTTGAACCCCAGGTGAGAGAAATTGCTGGTTGTTATGCTGTTGGATGCACTCTACTGTCAATTTTATGATAATGTTGATAACCGTGAATACTGTATTGTGGTCTCTACGCACATGAAAAACCTAAATAAGCAAAGTGTTAAAAAATAAAAAGTAAGAATGTTCAATAAATCTGCTATGGACTTTCCTGTCCAATGTACAAGGGGATAGTGAGTGTCTCGAGGCCTCCTGGCACCCTACACAGTTCAAGTCCTGTATAAGCCAAAAAGGTTCCTTGTCTCTGGATAGCCAAGCCTCCGGTTCAGTTTAGAACCCCCTTAGCTCCTACCCCTCCCTGGGTTCTCAGGTTTCACACCCCATCTTGGGGTTGAGTTGATTGCAGCCCCCTCTTGGCCCAACAGATTCACACCCTCTTCAGTATCTGGCCTATCAGACCTTCTTGGGCTATTCAGTTTCTCAGACCCTTTTGGGCTATTTGGCTTTTCAGCCCCTCTTGGCCTCTTGCGTTTCTCAGCCCCTCTTTGGTTATTTGGTTTCTCAGCACATCTTGGCTCTTTGGATTTTCAGCCCCTCCTGGGCTCTTGGGTTTCTCAGCCCCTCTTGGGCTATTTGGCCTCTCACCTCTGCTTGGGTGTGTGGATTTTTGCCCCGTCTCAGCCCCTCTTAGGATATTTGGATCCTCACCCTTTCTTGGTCATAGCCGGGCCTATCTGCTCTTTTCCTGAGTTCCAAGGATGCACTGCATCACTGTTTTGCTGTGGCTGGGTTTCTCAGGGGAAGCAGTCTCCTCAGTAGATGCGGAAGCGCTGCTCTGGCTTTTCAGTCTTTTGTGTGAGTTTGCATGCATCTGTGTTTCCTGTCAGCCTGTGACATGATTTCGGTGCCGGTTCCAGCAGGTGCCAGTCGACTACATTCAGTGCGGTCACATCTCTTCTCTCTTTGGCAGGGCTGATCTTCTCCAGCTCCCAGCCTTCTGTCAGGAGGTAGCTCTGGGCTTGCGCACTCCTCCGCTCTTCATGCTGTCTGCGTGGCACTGATTCCTGGCTCTGCCTCAAGGGGGAGGTACCCTCTTCTGCATTACTCTGCAGGCTTCCGTCTCTCTCTCCTGCTCTTCCGCTCCTCCTTAGTATTTACTCTTACGTCCCGTCCCCTATAATCCATACTGCATGGGCGTCCCTTCCAAGGGACGGGAGACGGAACCTTTTTCACCAGAAAAAAACCTTCTTCCCCTTTAAATTCAGAGGCATGCAGGGGTACAGACATGGGAGCAGGCGCTGCCCTGACTCCGCCCTCCGGTGCGACACCTCAGTCCCCTTTTCCAATGTCGATGGGAATGGGCCGTATTCACCAGCGCTCCTGGGTTTGGCTTCGGCCATGTAATTCCACGTGCGGATACTTCTTCTCTATTGTCTTTTTTGTCTTTTTATCATTCAGGTACTCGGTGCTCAGGCATCACGCTCCTCCACGGCGCATGTCGACTTCTACAGGTTTCAGCAGGTGTCCATCCTGCAACAGGCTCTTTCCAACTAAAGATCCCCATGCCCTCTGCCTACGTTGCCTTGGCCCAGACCACGGCTGGCAAGCTTCGACCACGTGTGACACGCTCTCCTCGAGTTCTCTGAAGAACAGACTCGCCAGGTGGAGGGAACTCTTCCAGAGATCGACTCCAAAGGACCTAAAGGACTTCGTCTATCATCGATCCAAGCCCAATTTAGGGCCCCTCTTTTCCAGCGCACCCCACAAGGGCGACTCCTTCCCAAGGACTCGCCCATGCGGAAGGGACCACTCAGGTCCTCATACCAGCAAGAGTACCGAGGCTACATCAGCTACCGGCCGACAGGCTGAGGGGTCAGTAGATCCTCCCAGTGACAGTGCTGAGGCACCGGAAGTTTTTTTTTTTTTACCAGGTCTTCCATGGAGGGGCCATGCCCTAATACCGGCAACATGTCCGAAGGGGCACCTATAAGCAGTTCTACTGGCAGATCCGCCAAAGGTGAAGTGCTTAGCAGGCCCCGGCTTGAGGAACAGGGTAGGCCCCATGATCCACACTCAGCTGGACGGGGCAGGGCCCAGTGAGCCCAGCTACATGAGGCAGGCACGTGGAATGCAGCTTGACAAAATGGCCACTGTGCCAGACATTCCTGACATCCCCCCAATACTGCACCAAGGCAGGGAGCAGGTGGAGGAACTTGTGTCTAGGTGGGACTGGTGTCTACCAAGTATGTGGCCTACAGCCTACCCTCATTTGAGCAAGGCAGGTTCCCGCTGCATCCGTATGGGAAGGCCACGCAACGGCTCTAGCAGTGGCACGCTACCCTGTCAATATCGCCTACCACTCCAGCCTGCAAGGACAGCTTTTTTGAAAGGTTCCTCAGGCTCCTGAAATCTCCTCGGATGGGGGTCATCCTCAGGGACGTGCTCCCCCCAATGGCCCCAGTGCCGAAGGCCCCATTACAGGCACCCCTGGCCCATGTGCAGCCTCAGTGCCCGCTCTGGCCCCTCAACTGATCATGCAGGCGGATCCGCACCAGCCTCTGCTGCAGCCTCTGGCTCCAGTCTCCACACCTCAGCCTTCGGCTCCCAGCACCCATTCACCGGTGCTGAACCAACCGGACCCTCAGGTGGACACGGATGAGGAGGAGGATCCTGACACACCGTTGTCAGCCAAGGCCTTCTGCAGGGCTGGCAGAGTAGTTGGGCCTTCCTCAACCCAAGGCTGAGCCTCCAGCAGAGGGGGTCCTCGGAGACGTCGTCACGCTGCGTCCCACAGCAAGAACGGGGATTCCGATGCAGAAGGACATGGTCGCCTTGGCCAGAAAGGGCTGGCTCAAGCCCCACTCGGTCCAGCCGGTCAATCGACGGCTGGACGCCAAGTACAGGTAGATGGAGGGGGATACATTCTTGCTATCAGCCCACCCTCAGCCACACTCTTTGTTGATTGCTGCGGCATCACTATACTCCAAGCCGCAGTCGTCCTCGGCCTCTTCCTCTGCGGCACTGTGAGGCAAGAAGGAGAAGATCTTGGAGGTGTACGGGAAGAAGCTGTATTCCAATGCGCCCCTGCATCTTCGTCAAGCCAAAGCGGATGCCATGCTGGCAGCTGTTAACCAGAGGTTTTGGTGGGAAATTGCAGATTTCCTCCCAGAGCTTCCGACGCAGAGCCAATCACGATTCGAGGTGGGACTGGCAGAGGCCAAGATGTTGGCACAAGACATCATGGAGTCCACCGTGGCCCAAATTGACACCTCTGTCCGGGCCATCTTCATTGCCAAGGACATGAGAAGAATAGCCTGGCTCTGTGCTACTAAATTCAACCCGGATGTCCAGGAACGCATCTTAGACCTTCTGTTCGAAGGAGGTGACCCCTTCCACTCCACCACAGATGAGGAGCTGGACAAACAGAAAAACAGCTCACAAATGGCCAAGTCTTTATCCATCCTTACAAAGACCACGCCCAAAACATACACCCAGTCACAGCAGCGCTCGGACAAGGGGCGTACACACAGAGGGTTCCGCGGAGGTCCAGGCAGTTTGACCGTTTGCCGACCCAACATCGGCGCAAGCAACAAAAGAGGGGTTGGTGGTAAATTCTTTTTCCAGTCCCCCTCCTCCGCAACAGCCTCAGAGGGAAAGAAGGCATGACACGCCCCTCTGGGTCGACGTGTCTCCAGTGGGGAGGCAGGCTTGCTCTCCATTCACATTTATGGCACCAGAATTTCGCGGACCCCTGGATCCTCTCCATAGTATCCACGGGGTACCGCCTCCCTATCCCAGCCTATCCTCCCTCTTCTCCTCAGCAACTCTTTTGTCAGAGATCCAGTCACTCATCGAGAGCCAGGCAGTGGAGGAAGTCCCAGCATCCCAGTGAGGCTTGGGCTTTTACTCCATGATTTTCGCCATTCAGAAAAAGAACCAGGCAGGACTGAGAGTTGTGCTGGACCTTTCCACCCTCAACCTCTCCCTACCTCTACAAAAATTCAAGATGGTTATGCCAGCTTTGATAGCGGAGACATTGTGCAAGGGAGACTGGATTTTCTTCCTAGATCTGAAGGACGTTTACTTACACATCCCGATCTGGCAGCCTCATTGTTCTTTTTTATGATTCAGGATCATGGGCTACTATTTCCAATACAAGGTGCTTCCTTTTGGTCTCAACTCAGCCCCCAGGGTCTTTACCAGGCTGATGAACGCAGTGGCGGCCCTCCTCGGGTCGCAGGGCTACCACATCTACCTGTACCTCGACTGGCTCGTCAGAGCGACATCTCCGGAAGCTGTGCACCACACTTCCCATGCTCTTATGAACACACTGCATGATCTGGGTTTTTCACTTCACCTCAAGAAGTCGCAGTTGCAGCCTACACAAAGATGGACCTTCTTGGGCCTCATTTGGGACACGTGCTCTGAGAACGTTTTTCCCTCGGAGGACAAGGTCATGGCCATTAAGAGGGCCACAGCGCACTTCCTCAGCAGAGAAGTGACCTTGGCCTGGTGGTACCAACACCTACTGGGGTTCATGGCAGCAGTCCTTATGGCCGTCCCCCACACGAGACCCAGGATAAGGAGGATACAGCTGCACTTTGCAGCATCTTGAAACCAGGAGCGAGGCTCCCAGTCAGGGATTATCAACATTCCTCTGTCTCTTCACCCGGACCTCACATGGTGGTCCAGGGACGGTAACTTGCGGACGGGCAAAAGCCCTTCCGGCAACCTACCCCACAGGTCACCATCACCACAGACTCCTCTCTCGAGGAATGGGGGGGCCACCCTGGACAACCACTGCGTCCATGGCACCTGGACCCGGCAGGAGCAGGATTACCACATCAATTGGCTGGAACTGAAGGCCATCTGGTTGGCTCTCAGAGCCTTCCTTCCAGTTATCGAGGGCAAGGTCATCCTCTTTCAGACAGACAACTCAACCACCATGTTTTACGTCAACAAGCATGGAGGTACCAGATCCCCCCCACTGTGCAGATTCGCTGTCAGCATGTGGGAATGGGCCCTGGAGAACAACATCTACCTTACGGTCGTCCACCTGCCGGGTGCTAATCCAACCTGGAGGCAGACAGGCTCAGCTGACTGGGAGTGGACAAGTATGAGTGGCAGTTGAACGACCTAGTACTGCAGGAGATCTTCTACAAATGGGGACTCCCCCAAATGGACCTCTTTGCCTCCTGGGATAACAGGAAGTTCCAACTATTCACCTCCTGGCAAGGGTCAGGGCCCGGGCTCCCTGGGCAATGCATTCCAGATTCGGCGGGACGGGATGACAGCATACGCCTTCCCACCCACACCGCTAATACACAGGGTGATATGCAAGATCATGGAGTCTCGCCACCTCAGCATCATTCTAATAGCCCTGTGGTGGCCAGTCAGGCCATGGTTCTCTGAGCTGTTCAGCCTCTCGGAGCAACCACCCATTCGCCTTCCGCTGGGCCCATCACATCTTCTGGCACAGCAGGTGGGCAGGGTCATCCACCCCACTCCACAGAAACTAGCCCTCACAGCGTGGTTCCTGAGCAGGACATGCCAGGTCACCTCAGCCTTTCCCTGGCTAATCTAGAGATCATACAGGGTGCCAGGAGCAAAGCTACCAGGGCCCAGTATAAGAGCAAGTGGACCAGGTTCTGCCACTGGGCAGTCTAAGGATATCAACCCCCTTGCATGTACCTTGGACGACATGCTCTCAAACTTGGCGCACCTCGCCCATTCAGGCGTGTAGGTGGACACTTGTCGTGCTTACTTGGCAGCCATGGGGGCCTACAGAAACTCAGAGGAGGAGATCTTTTCTTGTTCCAACCAGATTGTCAAGAAACATTTGACGGGACTCGCCAGACTCTACCCACCCATCAAGATGCCACACCCTGTGTGGGACCTCAAAATAGTTTTGGGTGCCCTGGTGCACAAACCATTTGAACCAATGGCGTCGGCGGACATCAGGCTGATCACCATTAAGACGGCCTTGCTAGTGGGCCTCACCTTGTCTTGCAGAGCCAGCGAAATCCAGGCGCTGGTTGCCTCAGAGCCCTATGCTATGTTTCACAGGGTCAAAGTAGTCCTGCAGACACACCCAGCATTCCTACCTAAGGTGCCTTCCGCAGTCCATCTGTACGAAGAAATAGTGCTGCCTGTGTTCTTTGCTGAGCCCAAAGATGAGGCACAGAGAGTTCTGCACTGCCTAGATGTCAGGCATGCCCTGAAATTCTACTTGGACAGGACCAAGGGCTTCCACAAGTCGGACGCACTTTTTGTCACCTTCGGTGGATCAAGACCGGGGTATCAGGCCTCCAAGACCTCCATAGCCCGTTGGATGGTCTCGGAAATCAAAGAGGCATATGACGGACAGCATAAGCCACAGCCGGCCAACATGTACGCCCACATGGTCAGAGCCAAGGCAACGGCCATCACATTCCAGCGGCATCTTCCCTGGCAAGTCATAAGCAGGGCAGCCACACGGTCCATCCCTTCGGCTTTCTGCAAGCACTACTGTTGGATGCCGGCTCTAGATCAGACACGGCTTTCAGACAGGCGGTTTTTAGAAACCTGTTTGTTTAAGGAGGGTCTCCTCACCACCATGGGGCTTTAACTCAGTTCTAATCGCCAATGCAGTATGGAGGAAAGGTGACCGGACGTTAGAGTAATTATAAGTTACTCACTGTAGTAACTAAAGTACTCTTAGTCTTTACTCCCCTTTCCTCCATACGTCCCAACATCCTCCCCCCTAATAAAACTGGTGTCATTAGGCAATGTTAATCTATTGTCGACGCATCTATGGGGACTGAGGTGTGGCACCGGGGGGGCAGAGTCAGGGCAGCGCATGCTCCCAGGGCCGCATCCCTGCCCGCCTCTAAATTTAAAGGGGAAGGTTTTTTCTGGTGAAAAAGGTTCCGTCTCCTGTCGCTTGGAAGGGACGCCCATGCAGTATGTAGGAAAGGGTACTAAGAGTTGGTTAGTCACTATGTGAGTAACTTATAATTTCCCACTGGACCTTTACACTCCATTGGTCTGGTGCATCATGCAAGGGAAGGGTCAGAAAACACATCATCTACTTCTCTATAAATATTCACACAGTTGTCTCATGCAATCACCATATAGCCAGTAAAGACATTAGCTTCCTGAGACAATGGGAGATAACACATATACCTGTTAAGGGATGACCTGTCCTCCAAAGGGGGCAGTCACATACCCTCCTTTAGTGAGAGGGGATGAATTCCCTGGATTCATCACATAACTCTCCCGTTAATGTGGAGCTCCTCTCTTAGCCACTCAAGTGATACAGACTTAGGAAGTCAACATTGTCTTGGTCTTTCCCCTTCTAGTGTTCTTCTGTGAATCAGAAGGGTTGTAAGTCTAGAAACTACTACATCAACCTGGCGTTGGTGTGCTTTCTCAAATACATCCAGGTTAAGGGGGGGATGGTCGGTTAGAAATCTACAATCTCGTCCGGTCAGGCATTATCGTAGACTTATGATGGCCCACTTGATAGCCATGGCCTCTAGCTCCACAGTTGCATAACTTCATTCCCAAGGGAGCAGCGTTCGGTTGGTATACGGGACCTGTTGTTCTTGGCCATCATGTAACTGGGAGAGAGCGGCTCCTAGGCCTACATTGGACGCATCAGTCTGCATAATGAATTCCAAGTTAAAGTTGGGCATCTTGAGAATGAGCTCATCACAGAGGATGCGTTTCAATTCATCAAAGCTGCGCTGGTCTTGTTGGGTCCAGGCCAGTTTATTGAGCTGGGAAATTTTCATTTTTTCAGTAAGGTTTGCCACAATAGTGGAAAGGTTTGGGATGAACCTGCAGTAATACTCTGCTAATACTAGGGAGGCGCAGAGCTTTCTTTTGGTCTTAGGTGGAGCTGTTAATGCCACTGCCTTCACTTTCTCAGTCTGGGGTTGAACAAGACCATTACCCACAAAGTAGCCCAGGTATTTTACCATATTCTGATTGAGATGGCATTTTGTGGAATTGGCTCGGAGTCCAGTCTTCCTTAAGGCTTAGGTAATCTCTTATGGATGGTACACATGCTCTTTCCAATTATTGCTGTTGTGATGAATCCAGGGTATTTGTCCCTTTTCCCCTAGGGTGAACCACCCCCTTTGAGGCTAGGGAGCGGAGCCCGCTCAGTCAACCCCTCCCTATGGGTTTGGGCAAACAGAACCTTATAGGGAACAACTCCCTTTTAGGGCACAAGGACTCCCATTTCCATGGTGAACTCCCTACAGTCAAGGTATCTGCTTATATGGGAGTAAGTTATCATCTGAACAACACATCTATCTGGGTGGCTCAAGATAATATTGATGAAATCTCCATGTCTTTGACTCGAGGTAATGAGGAACTTTCTACATGCTTGACAACCTGTGCTGAACCTATACGCCCTCTCTCTTTTCAGGAAAGCGAATAAAGGACTAACAAACCTTGAGTGGAAGAGAAGAATCCCACCGCTGAGACAAGTCCCCAGAAGTGAGGGCTTTGGCAAGGGAAGTAGCCACACTGAACCGCAGAACTGGCTGTAGCATGAATGGAAGCAGACACACCAGGGAGAAACCACCGGCCTGCACAGCAACATGCAGGGCCTGAGAAGTAAAGGCCTTTTAAAACGAGCTGTACCTGGATTGGAGTCCAGAGACAAAGGGAGGACTAGGTCCTCCACTCTCCAACCGAAAGCCAACAAGAAAGAAAGAAATGATACAGAGAAGCAAGCCTCCAGCATGAGTACATTGGTGAGAGACGGAGCCGTGTTCAACAGCAGAACAGGCTGTGGTGTGAAAACAAACCAGAGACGAAAGGAGAGGCCGCTGCCCTGATACAAAGATGTGTGGGGCCTTAGAAGCCAAAGCCGTTTAGAGCCAAGTTCATTTTGAGGCGCAACCACCCAAAGAACGCGGTCGTCCCGGTGCCCACAAACTGACGCTGAGACCAGAAACCAGAAGAGCGGTGACTCTTACGCTCATTATGAGAGAGTAGAAGGAAGAAAAAACAGCAAGACGAGCAGCTGCTAGCCATGGAGAGCACCACAGCTGCCGAAAGACTCACCCTTGAGCAGACTCTTCAACCCTGTAGTTACGTGGTTTGCATAGATTCGAGAGAGTTTGAGAAAGGAAAGAGTAAGTGGTGAAGGAAGGAAGGAAGGATTGCCCTAACCCCATATCAGGTTCAGAGAGAGAGCAAGGAGGAGATATAGAGAATGATTATGGGAGCCTGAGAAACCCGAGGAGTACAAACCTCGAGAGCGGTCACAGAGACCCACAAGAGCTAAAAGCGTCACAAGAACAAAAGGGGTTAACAATACCCCTGAAACCCTGGAGACTCAGTGGGACAGATAAACCCAAGGAAGCCAGCAGGGCCCAACAAAGAGAGAGAAGAGCAGATATGAGGTGACCACGGAGGCACCCTCTCTCTGGACCAGGTAGGGAGAGACCCACACAAGTGGTGAAGAGGGATCAGGGAAATACCCCTCTGTCTAAAGAAATGTGGACATTTTGTTTTGGCTAGAATGTAAGACTTTTGTTTCAACTTGGGAAATTCAGGGGGTCTACTGGAATATCCCTCATTATTTCCTTGAGTTTAGATCTGCCGTCCAGCCAGAAATCCTGTTTTCCCTGGCAGCCCCATAGGATGTGTAGCAGTATACCCTCCATCCTGCATCCTCTCAAGCACATCTTTGAGTTTCAAGGATGAGAGTGATACAGTCGGGAATTAGTTCTATACCATCTTGTCAGTATTTTGGTCTGTGTTTCTGCCAGGTGCGTGCATAATGTGGTGAGGCCTTGCCTATATATCTTGTCCCAGTCCTCTGGGAGTATAATTTTTCCTGGTTCTCTTTCCCAACCAGTACAGTATGATCTCCGATCAGGGACTGAGAGTGAGTTAATGGCTCTATATAACCTGGATATCAGCTCTTTAGCGTCTGCTGGTTCTTGGAAAACCAATTCCAGGGGGATAAGCTCCCTGGCTGCCAGTCCCACAATGGTGGGGTGATGGGCTCAATACCTAGCATGCAGATATCGAAAGTGATCACTCTGTGAGCCCCAACACAGTCTTACACTCCTCGAATTTATTTAATATTGCCTTTCGTGAAAAGGTCCTCCACCTTGCATTACCCTTTGTCCGGCCATTGTGTGAAACCCATGTCAGGTTTACCCTGAGAAAAGTCATCATTATGGATTAACTGGGTGAAGGGGGATGGAAAGGTGCATGACCCCACAGACTTACTCAAATTATCCCAAACCTCCAGAGAGGCCCTAGTGATGGAGCTAATGTAGAGTCCCGGCCTTCTCGCCCGTCTCAGCAGCCACGGTTGGGCCCACAAGTGGTGCCCGCCTGCTCCACGGTCACCCAGCTCTTCCCAGAGTCCCTCTGCACCCAGTTGATTAATGGTCTAATCTGCCCTGCTTGGTAGTAGTTAAAATGTTTGGGAAAAGACAGGCCACCCAGGCTTTGTGAGATATACAGAGTGTGTTTATTGACCATGGGTGACCCCTCCCCACACCCCAGAAATTGCAGCCGCAGAGTGTCCCAGTTACCCACGGTGGGTTGAGAGTCCGGAAGAGGGACTGACTGAAAAAGATAAAAAAATCTTGGTAGAACATTCATTTTAATAACAGACATTTTACCAAACCAAGACATGTGTTGGGAGTTTGAGCAGTCTGTCCTTTTTAACACTGCTCATCAGGCCGAGGAAATTAAACTGGTATAAATGGGTCAGGTTCCCTGGTATATTCACCCCCAGGTATCTCATTGTTTTGCTACCCAAGGCGTTTCCATTTCAGCCTTCAGTCCTAATATCTCAGACTTAGCACAGTTTACTTTGAACCCTGAGACAAGACCATATAGGCGGAGCTCGTCTTCAACATTTATTTATTTGCATTTGTAAAGCGCACAACTGCCCTCGGGCATCGCAGCGCTGTTAAGAAAGCTTACTTTAGTTACATAAGTGGTTATGAGATAAGTACACTTGTAGCCTGACCCCTCCTAGCAGGGCGATGGCACAAACAATGCATAGAGTCAAATATGGTGGCATAAATCAAGAAAGCCAGCCTTATCTTGACAGGTGGCATCAGGTGATGCAAGAGTCAGTATAGGTGGCACAGACAACAGACTACCCATGTTGAGGGTGGCAGCTCCAGCCAAGTCTACAGTCAAATCCGGTGGCGTAAAACATGGCCAGCCTTATCTTGCAAGGTGGCATCAGGTAATGCAAGAGTCAGTATGGATGGCATAGACAACAGTCTGACCCTAACTTGCGGGCGGCGGCATATCCAGTGCAAAAGGTAAGATCCGATGGTATAGACATTGTGGTCGGCCCTATCTTGAGGGTGGCGGCAGCAAGTAATTCATGAGTCAAAATAGGCCGCCTGGACCTATGTGGAAGGCATCAGGGCATACTATGCATAAAAGTCCAAGAAGGGGATACGTGGTGGCAAAACCATTAGTGCGGCCAACTGTCTACCAAGGGGGGCAGGGACATCATATAACAAGGAGGTGATCATAGGGCATGGGGGAGACACACGCATTACATACACACGACCAGGGGGGGGTGTAGGGAGACATACGCATTACACACATACGACCAGAGGGGTGGGGAGAGACAACACACATTACATACACACGACCAAAGGGGTGGGGGGGACAACACGCATTACACACACATACGACCAGAGGGGTGTGAGAGACAACACACATTGCATACACACGACCAGTGAGGTGGGAGAGACAACACGCATTGCATACACACGACCAGTGAGGTGGGGGGAGACGCACTCTTACTACCTACAGGCGACCAGGGTAGGGGATGTCACGCAACAGGCAGGTTATCAAGTGGGCGAACATAGGAGGGGGGCTTACACTACTACATCAAGAAACAGGGGCTTGCTGAGGTGGGCGCCCTGACATACAATGAAAATATAGCAGAAAGGGCATCATATAGATTACACACAGGGAGGCAATAATGGTCAGTAGTAGAGGTTCGGGGGCAACAAGCGAGTAACCAGGTTACGGATGGCTGGCTGCTCGCGTGAGACAGAGTGGAGAAAGACAAGTGTAACGTTTAGAGTACCTGCGGCAGGGTAGCTGTAACAGGATCATGTTGTATGGATCGGACTGGCATCCCGGTAAGACACGGAAAGACAGGACACTTAGTTGAGGCCATTGGTGTAGGCCCGGCGTCGCCTCCCGGCTCCAACTGCACCGCCGAAATGCTGCATCAGGCAGCCAATTGGAATGCTCCTTTCCCCGATGTGCATCTCCAGGCAGAGAGAGGGTCAGGCACGACGAGTTGTTTCATGGCTACTGCAATTGATGCAGTCTCAGTATGGGTGTCCACGCTGTGCCCTGGTGGAGTGGGGGCACATCCTTCTAGATGGCTCTGTAGAAGGGAAAGACCGGACCCTTAGTTGAGGCCCTTGGTGTAGGCCCGCGTCGCCTCCCGCTCCATCTGCACCGCTGATATGGGGCAGGGAGTGCAGCGGGTCGGTGAGGGACAGAATAACATCCGCAAACAATTTGAAAGTGATCTTATGATGGGACCTCCCTGAATACTATACACAGGATTTGAGTATTGGCCCTTATGCGTGCTGCCAGAGGTTCCATAACCATTGCGAAGAGCATGGGTGAAAGGGGGCATCCCTGCCTTGTGCCTCTGCCCAGGCAGATCTTCGGGGTAAGAGCCCCGTTAACCGGAAGATGCACCGTTGGGTATGCATAGTTAGACAGGGTCATGCAATGCATTTTTGGCCCTATATTAAATCTTGAGTACCTCCCTAAGAAATTCCCAATACACCCTGTCAAAGGCTTTCTCAGCATTGAGTGCCATCAGGAGTGAGTGTGCCTGATTTATTCGCTAGATGGAGAACCCTTCTGATGTTATCTGCTGTGCTTTGTCCCCAGATAAAGCCCGACTGGTCAGGGTGTATTAAATAAGGCATTAACTTCTCAAGCCCGCCTGTAAGTATTTTCTATGTTCGTAAAGAGTCCACGTTTTAAAGGGCAATCAGCCTGTAAAACGAGCATTGTTTGGAGTCCTTCCTTGGTTTGGGTATAGGTACCACTTGGGCTTCTGTCATGTAATCCTGGAGGGCTCCCTCATCCCATATAGCATTAAAATCATACGCCAGAGGATTAGCCAGCAACTGGGCCAGCGCTTTATAAAATTGGGCAGTGAATCCTTGTTAGCCGGGAGCCTTATTCAACTTAAGAGATCTGATAGCCTGAATGACCTCCAGTGGGTTTATCAGAGCATCTAACAGATCTCTGTATAGTTGGGGAATTTGCTTCAGATGTACCCCATTCAGGTATGATGTTTGATCCTGGGTATTGTGCCAGCTGGGGGAGTATAGTGTGCTGCAAAACGCATGGAATAAGTCTCTTTTTTTTCTTTTATATTTTATTGTATTTTATTTTATATATATATATATATATATATTTGTTTTTTAAACATATTTTTATTAATTTCATATCATAAGCCAACAACACATTTAACCAACATAAGCACCCACCCCCTCCCCCCGGAAGAGTCTCTCCACACTCCGATCCACATCAAGAAAGTTTACGTGCTATATAAATCCGAAATTTTAATATTGTGTGGGCACCATTGTTCCATATAGTCCGACTTCAAGTATTCTAAACCCCCCCCCCCATTCCTTCATGAAGGAGTTATTTTGGTCCTGCAGGTTGTGCGTAATCTTTTCCATCGTCATTTGCGACCACACCTTCTGCAACCAGGTTAATACTAGTGGCGGATCTTGTTTTTCCAGTTTTGGGCAATCGTTGCCCATGCCGCAATGATTAAACCCGTGAGGCTTCTTCATTGTGCTTTATGTAGTTTCTTGGCCTGTGAGTCCTTAAAGCCGCACAACCATACCCGCTCCCCCATTTGGTCGGCCTCTGGGAACATTTTAGATATTTCAGCTTGCACTTCCCTCCAGAAGCCCTTGACGCCCTGACAGTCCCACCAAATGTGTCTCCATGAGCCGGATGACCGGCATCCCCTCCAACAGCGATCTGACGTTGCCGGGTACATTGTTTTGAGCCTCTCTGGAGTGTAATGCCATTGAGTAATTATTTTAAGCCACATTTCTCTGGTTTGCACTGCCCGGGTGAGTTTTGGGATTCCCTCCCACAGCTCTGTCCATTGCTGTCTGGAAATCTCTTCCCCCAGCATACTTTCCCATCTTTTCATGTATGTCCATTTGATTTCTTCGTCTTGTGTGTTGATAAATTGGTATAGTGTGGACACCAATTTCTTGTCTCCTGGATTGGTGATTAGGAATTTTTCAAAAGGTGTTAGGTCCCTGGAGGCACACTGAAAGATCTCTGGTGTGGTAATCCAGTGTTTGATTTGATCATATTTGTATCTATCCGCTTCTGTGAGGTGCCACATTTTTTTGCAGTCCATAAATGATCTTATTTCTTTGTTTTGGATCATTTCCCCTATTTTCCCGCATCCTGCGGCTTCCCACTTTCCAAATGCCCCCGGATCAAGACCCAGAGGGAATTGTGGATTTCGATTTATGGTCGTGAAGGGGGCCAGTGTGGTGGTCATTATTCCCCTCTTGGTTTGTTCATCCCAGGCTTCTAATGTGGTTTTCATGACCTCGCTTATGCGTAGGTTCGGATGCCTATGCTGTTTTTGCTTCCACAGTAGGTCCTCCAGGGGGGTCCTGGCAACCGCCCTATCTTGTGTAACCCAGGTTGATCTTTGACCATCCCCCAGCCACTCTTTCAGGACCCAAAGTTGTGCTGCTTGATAATATCTCCTGAAGTGTAGAAGTGCCATTCTGCCTGCCTTGGTTGGGGCTGTAAGGATGGCTCTGGCCACTCGTGGGGGTTTCCTGTTCCACACGTAGGCCGAGATAGCCTTTGACAGAGCTTTAAAGGAGTTTGGGACCGCTATTGGGAGGGCATGGAAATAATATAACACCCGGGGGAGTATGTTCATTTTCACGGACTGTATTCTGCCCCACCAGGAGACCCTTAGTGGATTCCACCTATCTAGATCTTTCTTCACTTTAGCCAGCAGCTGTGGGTAGTTTCTCGCAAAAAGCCCATCCACCTTGTGTGCGAGTGTCACCCCAAGGTACTTGATACCCTCCTCTGCTATTTTTAGTCCCAGGGAACCCGCCTCTTCTATCAGTGTCCCCTTGTCCCCCGCTAAAATGAATATCTCGGATTTCTTCTTGTTTATTTTTAATCCTGAAATCTCTCTGAAGACCAAGTTCTTTTAGGGTTTGTGGTAGGGAACTAGCTGGGTCCCCTAGGGCCAGGAGCATGTCATCTGCGTATGCTATGGCTTTGTGTTGTCTGCCCGCCATCTCTATCCCCCTTACCCAAGCCGATTCCCTCAATTTGATAAGGAGAGGTTCCAAGAATATGGCATATAAGAGGGGGAGAGGGGGCAACCCTGCTTAGTTCCTCTTGAGATCTGCACCCTGTCTGTGACCTCCCCGTTAATTGCAATTCTAATGGATGGGGATTTGTAGTTGACTTTGACCATATTTATAAATTGTTCTCCGAATCCCATGTGGTGCAGTGTCTTAAAAAGAATGGACCACTCTACCCGGTCGAATGCCTTCTCGGCGTCTAAGGACAGTAGTATTGCCAGTGTATGGGTAATGCCTGTTTTTTTCTACCAGGTGTATTATTCTTCTTAAATTGTCATGTGTTTGCCTGCCCGTTATGAAGCCTGATTGGTCTGTGTCTATTAGGGTCGGGAGGAGGGGAGACAGTCTAGCAGCCAGAACCTTGGTGTAAATCTTTGTGTCCAAATTCATCAGGGCAATGGGGCGGTATGAACCCGGGAGGGTGGGGTCTTTACCTGGTTTATGGAACATTAGGACCTTTGCCTTATTCATGGAGGGGGTAACATTTCCAGTGTCCTTAAATGTGTTCAGTAGCCTGGTTAGGACTGGAGTGAGGATGTCTGCATATTTTTTTTATAGAAGGGGGCCATGAAGCCATCTGGGCCTGGTGCCTTAGAGTTTGGAAGATCTGCTATTGCCCTCTGGACGACTTCTTCTGTTATCCGTGATTCCAGCACTAATTTGTCCTCCTTTTGATATTTTCGGGAATGGGAGAGATTGTAAGAATCTGTCTTGTTTCTCATCATCTGGGTGCTCTTACGTGGAGAGTTCTTTATAGAGGTCCTTGAAGGCCTTCCCCATGTCCTTAATGCGTGTTTGTATTATTCCATTTGAATCTTTGATGTTCACTATAGTCATTGAATTTTGTTTTTCTCTGAGTTGTCTTGCAAGGTATTTATCTGCCTTGTTAGCCTTGATGTAGTATTTTTGTTTTAGATATAGGAGGGATCTTTCAGCCTTTTTATTACGAAGCATATCCAGTTGACCCTGTACATGTTTCAGTGCTTTTTTGAGGCTTCTGGTGGGGTGGACCGCCAGCTCCTTCTGGATGTCTGTTATTTTCTTTTCCAGCGTTCGTTCCCAGTCATGCTTCTGCTTATCCTTGGTGGCCTTGAACGCTATAAAGTGCCCCCTGATCACTGCCTTGAAAACTTCCCAAACGGTCCCAGGAGGTACTTCTCCAGTGTCATTCGTTTCAAAGAATTCTTTGATTTTGTCTCCTATTGCTTGTCCCAACACCTGGTCCGTGAGAATGTCCGGCGGCAGCCCCCACCTCCAGAGGCCTCTTTCCCTTTCGGGAGTATGAATGTCCAACCACAGCGGGGCATGGTCTGACAATGTGATGGAGCCTGTTTCCAGACCCTGTGTCTTCCCTATCAGTCCCACCGACACCCAGAAGTAATCTATTCTCGACATTGTGTTGTGCACAGGCGAGTAGTACGTAAACCCGCTTGCCTGACCCTTCAGTTCACTCCAAGCGTCTCGCAGTGCCAACTGCTCCATTTTCTGTTTGAGCTGTTTTGATGGGGCCCCCTGACCTTGAGAGCCTCACGCTCTCCTATCCACCCTAGGTTGCCAGGCCATGTTTAGGTCACCTCCCAAAATTACCTCCCCTTTCGCAAACCCCTCTAGTTTCTCCAGGGTGTCTCGGAGGAAGCCGTCTTGCCCTGTGTTTGGTGCGTATATTGACGCTAGGGTTAGCCGGAGACCCCCAAGTGTGACATTTGCAAATGCGTACCTCCCTTCCCTCTGTACTTGAGAGTCTAAGGGAGTTGTCGCCAGACCCTTTTTAACTGCTATCATCACTCTCGCTCTCTTGTCCCCTGCGTTCGCCTGTGCCCAGACCATGTACCCTCTGAGGGTTACCTCCTGTCTATCCTGGGCTTTTATATGTGTCTCCTGGAGTAACAGAACATCCGCCTTCTCCCTCCTTAGCAGAGCCTCCACCTTTTTCCTGTTCACCAGTAAATTCAGCCCCCTCACGTTTAGTGAAAGGAATCTAAGCTTCCCCATCTTATTCAGTCTATCGGTGCTCCGGACTATCCCGCTAGTTGTGATCTTGTCTCTCTTCCGGGGTTCCCCTCACCCAATCCCCCCCCCCTAAACTCCCCAACAACCCCTTAACAGTTAACAGAAACTCAACTTTCATCCCGAGGAGGGCACAGGCACATGAGGTTGCTATGGCGTTACGCCCATCGCTCCTTGCCCTCACTTGACTCGGGAAAAACTTTGCGAGGGGTCCTAAACTCTGCATCATCCTCAGACCTGGATAGAGTCCTTTCCTGGACCCCCGCCAGGCTGCGGTGCATCTATTCTTCTGAGAATGCAATCTTAGTCTACTCCCGCCTATCCCCATCTTGGATTGGGCCGACGATTTGTGTCGGAGCGTATCTTCTACTCCCCAGCGGGTTGCCCCGAGAGCCCACCCCCGTTCTGTTTCTTTTTTTTCCGCACAGTGTTCCATCCTCTCAGCCTCTCATACGGCTCCCCCTTGGCTCTGGCTCCCCTCGGGTCCATCTCCTCCATTTGCTGGCCCATTATACACAGGCCTTCTTCTCTGGAGGTCACTCTTTTCTGTTTGCCCTCCCACTCGAACAGAAGGCCAAAAGGGAAAGTCCACTTATATCTTATCTCCTTCGCTACCAGTTCCCTCACCAGTGGGACCATCTCCCTCCTCTTCAGTAGTGTCGCCGATGCCAGATGCTGATATAACTGAATGTCGGCCCCGTTCATCCTAATGTGCTCCATTTGCCTCGCTCTCCGTAGGATCTGCTCCTTCTGTGGGTAAGATGAGAGAGCCGCGAGTACATCCCGTGGTCTTTCTCCAGGGGCGCCCGTTCTTCTCGGCCCCACCCGGTGCACCTTGTCGATTCCAATGTTCGCTGCTTCTTGGTCCTCTAATATATCTCTGAATACTTCTTGAACCGCCTTCTTGAGGTCCTTATCCAGCACTGACTCGGGCATGTACTTAATGCGGATATTGGATCTGCGGGATCGGTTTTCCAAGTCTTCACACTGGATTTCGAGATTATGGGTTAACAGAACTAGGCGTTCCTGCGTCTCACTGTTTTGTCTTGCTTCGTCTTCTACATTTTGCACTATTCTCTCAATGGTATCTGTCCTTTCCTCCAATTTGGCGACATCCAATTTCAGTTCCTGGACTGCATGTCTCATATCGTTTCTCATTGAGGTAAATTGGTCTTGTACTGTAGACATGAACTTGTCTTGCAACTCCTTGAACCAGGCATGCATGTCATCTTTTGACAGGGGGGGAGATTGCCCTGGTTCGGGGGGGGAGAGGTCCGTTTGGCTTCTTCTGCCGATCTGTCCCTTGAGGATTCCGTGGCCTGCGCCGACCACATGTTGAGTAAATTGGAGTCTTGTCTAGGTGGCTGCGTCGACGCTTGAGAAGTGCCCCCCTTCCCTTTCGCCCTGGACATTTTGTCAGTTGCTGGCCCAGTTAAGACTCCTGACGTCTCTTGAGGAGTTATGGCGTGACCCCTCTGGTTACGGGATTGATCAGCATGGAGTAGCGATGATTTACTATGTGAGGACCGGTTCCACCGCCCCTTGTAGCCACTCCCTCCGTCCGTGCTATGGTGTTTGACAGATGCTGGGGGCGGTGTGAGGGGGCAGCTGTCTCGCCGATGTCGTGCGTATGACCGGGGGCAGGTGTCCTTATGTGGGGTTGGTACGGGTAGGGAGGCCTTGCTCGCGCTCTCACCTCGGTCTCTTCTGCTCCTTTCCTCCGCGGCAGTGGCCCTCCTTCCTGCCGCTCTACTGTGTGTCGTGCGTGGTCTCGGCGGGGATCCGATGGGGGCCCACAGCTGCCTATCCCGCTCCATAAGCTGGAGAACCCTTCACTTCCACGCCGCCTGTGCGTGGAGGAGGGGATTGGGCGGAGGCCTCACACTAGCCCCGATGCCCCCTACGCGCCCGCAGTTGCTTTGCCGATGTGGGCACGAGGTGTCCGCGGTCGCCAGCGTGTTGTCGCCCTTGGCGCTTCTCCCAGGTAGAAAGTCTGGAGGTCCTGCGCGCGCCTCCTGAGCCTCTGGGCGGTCCTCCCGGGAGACTGCTGTGCTTTCCCTCGATGGGGGAGGGGACTTGCTTCTCACGGCAGCGAAAACAGTCCTGGGGTGCTCATTGCGAGAAATTACGCCGCTCTTGCACCCGCTGCTTCTTGGAAGTAGCTGGTGAGGATCCGGTGCTGAGTCTCTCGGATTTCGCTGTTTACTGTGCTTTATTGTTGGCGGCCCGGCGGGAGAGTGGCTCAGACGCGACCTCCTCTGCCGGCGGCCATCTTGGAATCCCTTTATTATATTTTATATAGCGCTTTTTACCAAAGCGCTTCACAGAGAACAGTCAGCAGTACATGAAAATCAGTAATAGAAGGAGGTGTTCAAAATCAACCAGTAACAATCAAACAGATGACTGACGTAAATGAATTTTTTATGGAAGAACTAAACGGATAATAGGAGGTAATAGAGCAGAGAGATACAGGAAGGAGGTTCCAGTGAAGGGGGGCAAGAAGTTGGAAAGATCGAAAGCGGGACTGCGTACAGGGGGCACGAGAAACATTAAGTTGGAAAAGTCCAGCAGAACGAGGAGGCCGAGGAGGAGAAAAGAATGAGAGAAGAGAGGCAATGTAATCGGGTGCAAGGCCATAGAGAGATTTGAACACTAGACAGAGGAAATTGTATTTGAGCTGCGAGTGAAAAGAAAGCCAACCGAGAGATTCAAGAGAAGAGGAAATTGAGTCTCGGTAAGAGAGCAGACAAGTGAGCGAATAGAAGAGTGGTAGATTAATTTGAGGGGCAAGACAAGAACAGGGAAGACCAAAGAATAGAACAGAGCAGTAGAAGAGTCGAGAAAAGACTAATGCGGAAACCAGAAGCTTAGTGGCATGATAAGTAAGAAAAGGGTGACTTTTACATATGTTGTGGAAATGGAAACGACAGGCACGTGAGGTGAGAGAGAGATGATGGGAAAAGGAGAGATTAGAGTCAAAGTAAAGACCAAGATTGCGAGCAGAGGGTGAGATAGAGAGATTAGAGGGAGGAAAGGACATAGAAGGAGGAGACAGGGATGGAAACAGCGGGAAAGAAAAGGACTTCGGTCTTTCCAGCATTTAGAGTAAGGAAGTGAGAAGTCATCCACGACTTGATGGCAGTGAGGCATGATGAGAGGGTGAGCTGGATGTCAGGTGTGAAAGATGAGAAAGATGAGAAAGAGCAGAGTGTCATTAGCATAGAAGTGATTTGATACTCCGAAGGAAAAGATAATCGGAGCAGGAAAAGAGGTGTAGAAGGAAAAAGAAAAGGACCAAGAACAGACCCTTATGGGACTCCGTGATCGAGAGAGAGGGAAGGAGAGGTATTGCCGCCCCAGGATACGGTGAAAGTTCAATTAGATGAGAAGAAATCCAGAATGGAACAGAACCACGGAAACAAAAAGAGGAAAGAAAGTCAAGAAGCAAAGCGTGGTCCACCACCTCGAAGGCAGCAGATAGGTTGAGAAGAATGAGGACAGAAGAATGTTTTGCGTAATGAGCACTGAGAAGAGATTTGAGTACAGAAGTCAAGGCTGTTTCAGTAGAGTGACGGGTCCAGAAACCAGAAGAAGGGATAGATCCGATAAAAAAGATGAAATTTGAGAATAGACAATGCACTCAAGGAGCTTATATAGAAAGGGTAGAAGAGATATAGGACAAAAGAGGATTTGCTGTGGGTTTCTTAAGAATAGGAATGATAGTCGCGTGTTTAAAGGCAAATGGAAAAATTGAGGTAGCGAGACAGATATTGAAAAACGAGGTGAGAAAGGGTACCAGGAGTGGATAGATTTTAGGAATAAGTAAGGAGGGAAAGGAATCGCTGGGAGAAGCAGTAGGGTGAGTTTTGGCCAAAAGAAGGGCCACATCGAGTCAGATACAGGTGTGAAGTTAGAAACAGTAGTGGAAGCTGTTGGGAAGGATAGGGAAGAAGAGTTGTATGAAGGGGATAGTAAGATGTCCTGACATATAACTAATACTGCAATTGCCCAAATATTTGTACCCATGAGTGCTTTGAAATAGCCTGTTTCCTCAGGTTATACATAGTTCTGAAGCAGCCTAATTTACAGAGACTAATACTACCTAAGCTTGCCCAATTATTTGCTGCTAAAGTGTCTTAATATAGCCTATTTTGCCACTGTTATACATACTCTGCCCTAGCCTACCTGAATTAGCCTTCAGCTATGCTTGCTGGAAATAGCCCAGCTGTCACTGGTCTTGCGAATTCCGAAATAGCCTACCTGCTAAATGTTCCCTAACTTCTCTTTCAGTATGCGCACCTCGCCACTTCACCTTAGCGTGCTAGGCACTTTACTCGCCCTCAATTATCCAAGTATAGAACCTTCTAACTATCTTAACTCCAGCAGCCCTAATATTCACACCATGAACATTTTGCCTAGGCCCTATCCCGCCACTCGCTATAACCCGCCGCCGCACATGAAGCCCAACCTCAACGTTATTAAACAACATAACACCTCACCCAAAACAGACACTCCACCTCATTCAAGCAGGACAACCCTGCACTGCAATTCAAATGCGCTCTACTCAATGCCCATGCTCTTGAAGTCAATGACCTAATAGTAAGTCAGATCATATATATATATATATATATATATATATATATATATTCTAGCCATCACTGAAACATGGTTTCACAAGGCATCCGGCCCTACCGTCACGCTAGCCTTACCAGAAGGCTACTCCATCTTCAGACAGGACATGCCTTCAAAAATAGGAGGGGGGGTAGCTCTAATTTTCAAAGAGGCCATAGCTATTAGGCCCATATCCCACCAAGGGAAAAGTAATGCAGATATTCTATTCGCCAAACTATCACTCTCACCAAAAAACACCATAAATATGTGTGTAATTTTTCGGCCACCGGGACCCCCTACAGACTTCCTAGGACAAGTCACCCATCTACTCGGTGAAAATATTTAAAAAACCACCAAAACCCGACTTCTAGGCAGCTTCAATTTAGGATTCAATGACCCTAAGGATAAAACTGATACTTCACCCACCAAGGACCTCCTTGATCTGGGTTTCTCCCAGAAAATCACTTCTCCCACCCACTCCAAAGGCTGCATCCTAGATTGGGTGATCGACCATAGTTGTGACTCTTGCATCACCTCCAACACTATCCTCCAATGGACAGACCACAACTGTCAACAATTCACTGTCCCCACAGCAACTAGTACTAAATACACTACTCCTGCACCTGCTATCTTTAGCACGAAGCGCAAAAAAACGAACTGCAGAGAACATCCGAGCCTATCTTGACCTCCCGTGCCTAGCACCTCCGTTCTCACAAGACCCAAACATCCTAGCGGATATATTTAAGGACACCCTTACTCGCGCTGTGAACACCATTGCCCCACTCGAAAATAAGAAAGAAAAAAAATCATTCCTCTCTAACTCGTGGTTCACAGAAGAGCTCCAAACCATGCGTAATAGCAAACGCCAGGCGCTTAAAAACTGGCAGGCTAACCCCTGTAACGCCACTAAAGAAATCTTCCAAACAATTGCTAAAAAGTACAAAGACTCCATTTTTAATGCCAAATCTGAAGCTTACAATCGCTGATTTTCCGACGCTAACTCGCAAACCAAAGAACTCTTCACCATCCTTAATGAACTCACAGATCCTCCCACTTGCACTGATGAGATCATCAAAGATGAAGCGTGGTGCACTAGCATACAAACTGCCATGCTAAAAAAAAATAGACCTCCTACAAATCAAAATTCGAGATCACTATAATACATTACCTAAGCAGAACCAACCTATTCAGACCCTGCCCAACTCCAAAACTATCAATTTCAGAAACAGAAGTAATAGACATCCTCAAACATCTTAAACCATCGCAATGCAAGGGCGATGTGTGCCCCCCTAAAATCATAAAGGAGTGTGCTGAGCCACTTGCTCCTCTCCTGACTGCCTTCATTAACTCTTCATTTAAAACAGGCATAGTCCCAGACAGCCTTAGAGAGGCTACGGTGCGTCCGATCTTAAAAAGAAACCTACGCTAGACCTTTCTCAACCTAATTACTACCGGCCCATAACGACCGTCCCATTTCTTCTTAAAATATTAGACAAGGCTCCCACAGCCAAATCCAACTCTACCTTGCTAATCTATACTCTCTCTACGCTAACTTCCACATCGACAACTGCATCATCCCGGTCTTACCCTCTGTTAAAACCTTAGAGGTACACATTGATGCCACGCTGTCCATGAACAAACAAGTCAGCACTATCGTCTCTGCCTCTGCCTTGAGTACTAAGCTCAATAACGCCATAAAACCTTTCCTAACAAAGGACAACTGTCTCTCCATTGCCAGAGCTACTATAGGGGACAAGCTTGATTACTGCAACACGCTCCGAGCCGGCACCTCCAAAAAAAACATAAACAGACTCTAGACTACCCAAAATAACTCGCTCAGAGCAGCCCTAAGTATACCTAAAAGACACCACATCACACAAGCAAGAAAGACGGTTCACTGGTTCCCAGTCAAAGACCTCCTCACGTTCAAAATCCTCACAACCACACACAAATGCATGAACTACACAGCACCATCCTACCTCTCAGACACACTATCCAGATCACTCTCAACTAAACCAACCAAAACCTACTACTCCAACCAACCCATTGTACGCGCATCAATAGGGCCAAGGCAGAGGGTTAGGCTTCCCTTATCTTGCCCTGAAGCTATGGAATGCGCTCCCCCCTGCACTCAGAGCTGAAACCTCTCTCCATGCCTTCCGGAAAAACCTCAAAACTGCTCTCTTCAACTAACTGCTTATACCTTCCAACCTCTGCAGCTTCCCTATCCTCACGCTTCCCTATCTGCTCTATACTATTTGCACATATTATGATTGCCTGTTGTTTTTTATGTAACTAAGCTATGATCACCTTCTGTAACAAGCGCCACAATGCCTTTGGGCTGTTGTACGCTCTACAAATGTGAACAAATAAATAAATAAATAATGAGTGTACTTTAGAAGAAAAGAAATTAGCAAGATCAGATGTGGATAAAAAAGAAGTAATGGAGGGATCAGGTGTAGGAGGAGAGAGAAATTGAGTCAGAATTTGAAAAATAAGATGCAGGTGTGTCGATTTGGCTATGGAGGAGATCGGAAAAGTAAGTACGCTTGGCTGATTTAAGGCCATTGTCATAAAGGGCATGGTAGGAGAACAGTTGGATATGGAAACGGTCATGATGAATATGAGCAGTAGCTTGATGGTAGGCCAGACTGCGGAATGTGATGTCCGGGGAGGTACTGGGAGGAACAGGCAGGTGTGGGAGCAGCACCCCATTTCTTCACCCCATTCCCTGCCCTGGTCATCAGTCAGTCAATATGAAGAAACGGTTAGTCTGCTGCGTTATAAGTTGTGCCAGCAGCCTTCCTAGTACATTGCACTGCTCAGAGTAACTGCTGCAGCTGGTGTAAGGTACACTCTGCCCTCTGTGTCCTAAGAAGTCTGTCTGTTCTTTGTCGTAGTGATCGCTCTAAAGGTCCTTGTAGTCGGGGTTTCACTATACCTCTTGTCTGCCTCCCTCACCTCTTTTAGAAGCTGCTGCTCCTCCCACCCCTTAACCGTTTCATTTCAGCCGAATTAGAGATAATGTTACCACTTGCCACCTTAAGCACGTGCCAATGGTTCCCATGTGACGTATCCGCAGGGGCATTGGTTTTGAAATGTTCTCTAATCACCTTCACCGGTAGGCAGACTGAATCCCTTAAGAAACTCGAGGGCAACCTCCATTGATATTGCTGGCCGCCCAGTCACTAAGTCCCACGTCATTGCACTATGGTCTGCCAGGGTTATCGTTTTGATCTCAGTAGACCGAACCAGTCCGTCCAGCTCTGTTGTCAGAAATATGCAATCTATTCTTGATGCCGACAGGTGGGTGGTGTATGACCTATCCATGGGGTACCTGATGTGCCTTATGTCCACCAGATTAAGCTCCTACAACCGGTCCCTCAAATTGTGTGAGGCTGCCTTTGAAGCAGTGTAGGTTGTGTGTGTTGACCAATCGTACCCCCATCTATGACCGTATTCATGTCCCCTAGAAGCATAAGTGCTCCTTGGCCATGTTCTCCCACTGTCTAATATCTGCAGCATAAATGATTCTTGGGAGATGTTCAGGGCATAGAATGCAAGAACAGTCCCCCGTTTTCTATGTCGGGTTCCAACTACCATAACGGATCTCCCATCAGCTCCCCTTTTGGTTTTTATATGGACATAACCCATGTTTTTGTATCAAAATTGCCAACCCCGCTATCGGATGACACGTGAAATTGGTGCGGTTAAAGTCTGTTGTGGGTCCTAAATTGATCTTTAGCCAACAAGTGCATCTCTTGGAGAGCGACTAGATGCACCCCAGATGCCGAAGTTCCCTAAATAGCTGTGTACGTGTATTCAGGGTGTTAAGGCCCTGAGTGTTCAGTGTACAGACATTAAGTACCATGTTGTGACATTTCCCTCTCCCCAAAAAGACATGCCCGGCCCCATATTCAAGATGGACATTGCATCCCCTCCCTATCTGCCCGCTATTAGTTCCTCACATCTGTCTTGTCGAACAGATACCCGACTGCCTCCCCATAAGGCACCACCCAACATTACCCCCAAAAGCTTTCACTCAGCCTAATGCTTGTAGTGGAATTTACATTCCACCACCCTGATCCACCAGCCCACTGCAAATAAACAGAGCAACAATTATAACTAGTGGCATTGGTGGCATCGCGCAAGACTGGTATCCCGGGCCATCAATGAGGCTCTCTCTATGAGGCAGCCCCCGACATGGCAGTCATGAAGGGGCTGTCCCCCACAACCCTGCCCCATGCAGGCTCTTACAGAGTGCTAGCAGCACAGATGCCAGTGTCTCTGGACATTGGTCTTCCTTCTTTCCGCTCGGACATTGTGCCATGCCCCAAATCAGGGCCACTCTCTCTCTGAGACATCTTCCCAGGCTGGTCTGGTTTCTGGAATCTGCGTATTAAATAAGTTTGCTCCCTCTTCAGCCGAGAAGATTCTGTGCACCTTGTCCATTAATTTGAACTGCAAGCCAAAGGGATTGGTCCACTAATAGCTCACTGCCCGTCGTCCCATCTCGTCGATAATCGGTTTCATCCTATCCTCTTTAGGAGCTTATTCTGGGATATATCCTGAAAAACCTGAACCACTGAGTTCCGAAATGGGATCCTGTTGGCTTTTCTCGCTTCACCCAGGACTACGTCTTTAATCGTGTAGTCATGGAATTTTACAACCACTTCCATGGGGAGGCGGTCTGGTGCGTTCCTCTTCGTGCCAATCCTGTGGGCTCTGTCATTCTTAATTGTGGCCTCAGCAACATCCGCCAATAATTGCTGAAAAAGTTACGTTATCTGATACATCCTTCTATGTCATCTCCTTCAGCCCTCTCCTTAAGGAACTTAATGTGTAGGTTCTCCCTTCTTGCTCTATTCTCCAAGTCATCACACTTGGCTCGCAGCGTCTCAATATCTTCTTTAAGGGCAGCCACAGCTCCTTGCACCTCACTTAGCTCAGCTGACATGTTGGCTACTGACCTTTCATTGTGATCCACTCCGTCACAGAGTGCCCCCATTTGCTTTCAGAGCTCCGGGGCATAGTCATTCACTTTTTTATGGAGGTCTGCCATTCCGGAGTTCAGGGAACTCCTGGTAGTCCTTCTTCAAAGTGTCCAGCAATCGAGTAAGGAAGTCTGGTGTGAGCGTTGGGTGCTGTCTGTGTTGCCCTACCCGCGTCTCTCCATATCTTCCACATGCAATGGTCTCTATCGGCTACAAGTATGATTGGACATCTAGATTTTTATTTTTCTTTCCTGATTTTGGCATTTCTTCCGGAGTCTCTGGAGTGTGTGGAGGCATCTCCCCCGCTACGAACGTCACTCCTGCGCTCTGGTCCTTCATATCACAAATGGCAATGGGCCAGTCACCTTATTGGCAGTAGGTGCCAGGGCGCATTCAGGGTTGCACAGTCTCTGCATCTATGGCTCTCCCCAGGCAATGCCCAGCAAGTGGGTAATGGGCCACCCCTGTGACCTTCCCGCTCTGCTGATGACAAGTGTTCACCATCCACAGGCCTCCTGCCCCCCTAGGGGGACAGATTCTCTAGGTGCAACACAGCATGAGGGGCTGATCCGTGTGGCTGCTAGGGCGTTTTCCAGGCTCAGCACACTCATAAGATATTGGCAGGTTCACTCAGTGTTATGCAGAACCATGGCCTCCAGCACTCCAGTAGGACTCCATCTAGTGCTGTTAGGGACCGCAGCCCGAGTAGATGCTCATTAGTGCCCCCAGGCCTTTGACAGATTTTTCACGCAGTCGGGCCATGCTGAAAGTAAGGGGAGCCTGCTACATGCCCATCCAGGAGCATAAGGAGAACAGCATGCATACTGCTTTTCCGATGCACTGTTCAGGCAGGTGCTACGGCATCCAGAGGGCCCATAGAAGAAAAAAAAAAAAAAGAATGTCATCAATGTAATCGGCATCATGCAGCCTGTCTCTCGGGTGCAGCACGCATAGAGGACCCAGACAAAACACACAGGGGGAACACCTCTCGCTCTCCAACAGCGGGCCGGAGCTCTAAAGGTGGGTCGCAGGGATCTTCTCTGCTGAGGTAGTGGGTACCCTCTGACAGAACGGGCCTCCTCCAGCAGCTGTGGGGGGAGGGGCGGTGCCGCCTACACTCTGCTCCAGATGGATGACACCAGGATGCCCCCCGTTGGTCGCTCGGGCTGGCTCCCCACATTCCTCTTTCAGCCAGCAGGCCAGACAGCCACAAGGCTGCCAGGCCCTACATGTCGACTGCCATCTTCTTTCCAACTGCCGGCTCTTACAGGCCCTTGCAGAGTCTGCCTCCTGGCCTCTACTGCTCATCAAATGGGGGCTGCAGCTCCCATCCAGCATCGGGGGGTTGTTAGGGCCCCCGTCCGGCAAAGACAGCACCACCAGAAACAAATTAGACGCTGGTGGATGGAGAGGGTTGGAGGCGCACGTCTTACCTCTCTGCCATCTTGGCCACGCCCCCTCATATGAGTTTTTCACTTGTTGGCAGCCTGAGATATCGGCAGTGGAACTTCCTCCCTCTCCTCACAAGTTTCCCTCGATATGTTGAAGACACACCTGGGTTCTCGGCCACATAGGAGCACAAACAGGAAATTTCCAAAGAGGATTAGAAAGTTTTCCTGATGGCAAATGAGGCCTAGGGTATCAGGTGCCAATGAGTTACTGTTGGCCTCTACCAATTTCATTAGGATTCACATAGGTGCCTCATTGAACTGAAAGTCCTGTTCCCTACCCGCTCCTAACCGGTTGCTCTGTGTTCACCACACCTGGGACAAGAGGAAAGTCGCTGGCGCTGGTTGCTACGCACCTCCACCACTTGCTTGCACTTTCAACCAGCTCGACACTGCATTGTGTCCTAGCTAAAGCTCATTGCCTCTAAGCCCAAAGCGTTTGCCCAACGCCAGGACCCGGACCAAATCACTGGAGTCACAAGCCGACTCTAACCGGGAGTTAAAACCATGGCTCAGCACAGATAGCTCTTGAACTGCCAACTCATTCATCGCACATCAACGCACCCAAGATCACCACTTTGACGACCGCCCCGCCCTGAGTTGAACCGCTGCATCCTTGAGAACTTCCCTCCGACAACACAGAGCGACAGACTTTGCCCCTATTTGACGTCCGTTTACTGTTTGGGCCCACACAATTCAACATGCCCGAACTGAGCTTGATCCGCTCGCATCTATGTTCGACACCCGGTCTGACAGCGTCAGCCCACCAAGAACTGAATCCAGGTTGACTCTGAACTGCCCACTCAGTCCACTTTGACCCTAGAGACTGGTTATGTGAGTATCCTGTTTTCAGCCAAGATATTCCTTTTGTGGCTATTAAATGATCTAAAACCCCTGCAACTACGCTCGAGTACTACTTTCTCCAGTCTGTCCCATCTTCTCGGTCCTTCCTTTGCAGTGTTTTCCATTTGTTCCATGTGCACATGTTGCGCTTTGGTTTGTTAAAATGTGAGGGCTGAGTGGGCAATTTGTACCCCTTCTCATCTGTGTACTGCTGCAGAGCAGAATCCATTTCGTCACAGACACATGCCAAGATTTTCTCTTTTGAAGAAGGCTGTTGTCATGACAAAGCTATGAACTTTTGCGGAATTTTTCACAATGAAAGCACTGATCTATCAACTTTTGAAAGCAACAAAATGGGGGGTGGGGGCTGTAAACCCTATTTCGAACCTTGCACAAAACATTCGGTTCTGACTGGATTTCCCCTTCCTATCATGCATTTAATTTAGGAATGGTGACCTTGTCGCCGTTACCACAGACGGATGTTTTTTAAACTGTGCTACCACATCGTCTTGGTTGGTGCGGTCAATAACTGCGAAATGTACTTGGATTTACGAGGTTATTTGACGTGCTGCGCGTCTGCTCTGCGAGCCCTGTGTACGCACTGCTGTATCTTCTGCTTTATCTGACCCTGACATGCTGATTTGAATATCCTCTGTGGTCACGGCTGACGTGGGTGTGCGCTAGAAGCAGAGGGACTCCTGCTCGTTTGTTTATATACTTGTTACCAACGTACGGACTCTTTGGCTTGTGACGTTAGTGACGCTGCAGCATTTTTCTTTATTTTTTGGACAATTCGCAAATTTGGAAAAACCCTTCTTAGAAATATTTCGTCGTTATGTGATTTTTTTTGTCTTTTCAGATTTCAACGATGCTTGTCTTTTTTGTGTTGCCACGCAGCGAAGCCAAATTGAATTGAGCTGTTGATTATGTACACTTCAGAATTGATGTCCTTGGCTTCTAATGTCAAGTGCTATTAGAAACGCAAATGACACTTCGAAATAAAAACACAAACTGCTTTAAACTGTTTTCGATATCTGCCCCCTTGCACAGATCTGCCCTTGTATCTGATGCCAGGGGCTGTCTTATCCCCTCACACACATCTCCTATATGCCCCCTTTATTTTGCTCTCGTTGAAGGGCATTGCCCCCACACAAACCTCCCTCTCCTCGGCCCCCGTGTGGGTTAGTCCTGCTAGAACATGTGTGTCCCTCACGTTCAGCTTCCCTTAATCCTCTGTGTCCTGTTGCCAGGATCTTTTTATCTTTAACAAACACCGTCTCTGCGTCCTAATAACGGGTTATGGGCCTCTTTAACACACACCTTCCCAGGTTACACATGTATGGATTTGCGCCTCCTTCACACATCTATCCCGTCACCTTCTCCATCTATATCCTGGTGCCAGGATCTCAGGGTCACCTTGGTGGCAGAGTTTCTGTACGTCTTGCACACATCTCTGGACCAATTCCTCCTGGTGCCAGATTTTCTGAAACGTGGTCACAAAAATATGTGGGAGCAGAAGGCAACGCACAAATTGCTCCTTGCTTCTAAATCCACATCTTCCGTAAAAAGGTCCCAGATTCATGGAGGGGCCCTGTGTTGGAGACTAGGGACCATCTCTAAGCTCAAGGGCGACTTGAGTAAGCCCACCCGCATATGTAAATGCTGGGTGAAAGCCGATGGGTATTGAGCACGTTAAAAATAACCAGTTATAATAATATGCATTTTGGCAATGACAGACCTCAAAGTTAGGGTCGGAGTAGGACAAGAAATAGGCCCGGGCACTCAATAAAAAAGTGGCTCCTCCCTCGCCTCAAAAAGAGAGGCCCTCAAACCATCATCCGTGAATCACATCAATTCACGACTTTGCATGCACCGGTAAGATAACCAAATGGGTGACTACACCTGCTGCAGAAATCCGTGGAGGAATGTTATGGTATCAGTCGTGACCTGCCGTACAGAGGCATCTCATATCCTGTAAGCTGGACTTGAGTACCTAGCACACACTGCCAAAATCTACCCCACTTTATTGGTGTCACCTGGTACCGCTGGGGCTCCCATAACTCTCTGAACTTCCGGGGCCTAGCTCCTGCAAGAACAGGGTTATGCTTGATAGCATGCACCACCGGTATGATAATACAGTGGGTGAACACACATGCTGCAGAAATCTTACAGATTAGGTTGCGTCACACAGGCATCACGCGCCGTTACAGAAGAATCACAGCTGCACTCCATGTTCAGGATGTGAGTACCTGGGCTGGCGCACGCTGCCTGAATCTACCCCTCTCCATTGATGCCACTGGGTACCCCAAGGCAATCTGACAACTCACCCCTGCAAGAACAGGCTATGCATGAAAAGGTGTTGTTTAATGCGTGTGTTGTACGATTCTGGTGACGGTGATGTGTGCAGTAGTGGAAGTTCCAAAAAGGAGGGAGTGGGATGGCCGAATAGCTGGTGGAGGGGGTGGGTGGAATGGACTAGGAGGATCACACGCTTTAGCTGAACAGCAAAGCGCCACTCTTCAGATTTGATAACATGCCTCCCAAGCTTGACTGGGTACAAATAGTTTGTATTTCAAGGCCTTCAGTAATAATGTTTTATCGAGTTTACTCACAAAAAACAGAAATGGCATTTTCGAGCCACATGACAACATGTAAATCCTTATAGCAACATGTTAAGCCAAAAGAATATCATTGTGGCTTTAATTTTCACATACTGAATAGTAAACTATATGTCCCAGAATACAAGATAATGCCAACCTGAAAATCAATGTAAACGCACTGCACTTTCAGTGATTTAAGACATGCAATAAAATAAGTTGTGTAATAAACTCTGATATGGAGATTCTTTGTCACAAACCTCCAGCTCGTCCAACTCCATCCATGGATCCATTAATATATACACCAACCTATGCCTTCCATCCATCCATCCATCGGTCAGGTCTCTCCGTAGCGAATAAAGGAATTCAGGTGTGAATGCATGAACCTTGAAGAGCGTTTTTTTAAAAACAGTTGCTTTTGATCGGTGAAGCTCTGTTGCTGGCACAGCGATAGCTGCATCATAAAAGCATCAAATTAAATATGTTCACTTTGTGTCTCAATGATGCTTCTGAGCTTTGTACTGTTACAGGAGTCCACTTAAAAAATGCACATAATTAGGATAATAAATAAATGCACTTTCTGGCTCCATATTCACAGTCTCCTGCACAGGATTGAGCAAAATCTGCAGTGAACTGCATGTATCTCAGATGCTGAGTGGCGATAGACGGGGACTCTATACCTGCAAAGTTCACATTGCCACCAACTCTTAGATCCTCCAGCACACAGCGGACACTTGCAGCAGTAGTGGTGGAAGAAGGGTGCAGCACACTGGCTGTTCTAGGCCAAAACTGTGTGGCGTGTGCGCAGCGCTGACTGAACAAGCCACGTTTCAAGAGAGCTAAAACTGCACAGATCTAATCTTACATTTCCATGCACTTATTCAACTTATCTTTTCATCAGAAGAATATACATTGAATCAACATTCTCCAATCTGCCTGCCTACCTACCCCTGGCGAACCACAAGGTACTCTTCCCCAGAGAACCGGACCTGTTGCATCCGCAGTTTAATAATTGCTGGAATGCCTGCCTCATCTACTCGTCCATGAAGGTGATGTTGAAAACATTTGATTAGTGACATAAAGCAACTATTTTTTGTGCACATGTCAAAATAGGTTCTATGTCATTTCATCGATGGTCGTAATTTCGATGGATTTTTTTTAATGAAAACACTCCTCGAAATTGATTTATACATTTTTGGCGGGTCCCCTCAAACACCTCATCCCCTATTGTTGTTTTTTAACTATTCCTGACCCCCCATCCCTTATATACACTTTTCCAACCCCCCTACATATTTCGATGAGTTTTTTCATTAAAAAAATACTTGTAAAAAAAAATTGAAATAACGACTGTCGATGAAAGGACATTAGACTGTCATGTGATATTAGTTGTCATGTGGAGCGGGCTGTGTTGCTGACCTGCACTTAACATAAAAAAGATCACCTCATGTAAAAGGGAAGTTTAGAAATTAAAAAAATGTTTGTATGCATATGCAGTGTGTGTGTGTGCGCGTCTCAAATTGATCTCAGCACAGGGAGGGCAAGTCCCTCCAAAACATCCCTGGGTCGGAGATCTTGTCTCGGACAATTTAAATATTTAAATTAACATAAAATACCCCAATTTGTGAAGGCGTGTAGACTGTTTACACACGCTTCCATGTACTGCAAAATTGTACAGAGAGAGAGTTAAAGAAATGTGCAGCGGCAGCCGCACACTGGAACTTAATTGTTTTGAAAAAGATACTAGACTCAGAGCATGATTTTTCAAACTATACAGAATGGAACAGACAGTATACTAGAAGTATTAGATCAAATGAATAATTGAATGCTGCCATGTGTACACTTTAGCATATTGACTGTTCAAAATGTTGTAAAAGATAAGGAAATGGGGTCTTAGGGCGCATATTCTTTTAAGATACATAGATTGCTACTGGGACATTGCACTCTGTTAAAAAGGCCCTTTTCATAATGTCACGTTCCATTGAAGTACATTGGTCAATTGCAGTCATACACACTCTGCTGGCAGGGGTGCTGCTAGGTCTGAATAAGATCTGGGGCTGCGCTAATCTCCGGGCTCGGGGCTAGCTAGCCTTTTGGTTGTAGCCCCTGACCTTTTATCCGGGGCTACAATCCAAAGACCGGGGGCTATAGCCCTCTAAGCCCCCCCACCTAGCAACACCTCTGCCTGCTGGGATTTTTTTCTTGTTAATTCAGTTGACTTAATAAAGGCTCATTTTAAACAAATAAATATATTTTTAGATTTACTTGTAGCACTAGGAATACTAGTAACAAGAGAACAAAAGTATGTTGCAAAACTGCAAAATAAACAGTGTCCTCTTAGCGGCATCCCTACAGTGACTTCTAAAATCAGAAACGCTACAACGGGTCTAGGGCATGGTTGGATGCTATGCGTTCTTTCTCCCTTTGACCCTCAGTACATCAGTCCATTTCAAGGAGTAGCCGAATCATTTCTATTCGTTTTAAAGAGGTTTCAGACGGCGGCGGTTTCAGGGCAATCACTACTTAATTTAAGTCGCTTTACAGCAGGGGTCTCTGCATGGAGTGGATGTGCCTTGAGGACTGGGCTTGCAGACGGTCTACAAGTCCAGTCCTCCAGAGATATAAATGCTATAAAGGGTAGATGACCTTGCGGGCACCAGCTCCTTCATTTTATGTTTCTATCTTTACTTACTTTGTGTGATCGCGCTGGCCCACGTGCGCGCACAAATAATATCTTCTGCTGTCCACCTCAGCTGGGCTGCAGAGCTGGGTTGGGCCAGGCGCAGGCTGCTGTCGGCCTGCTGCAGCTCCAAATAGAGGCCTTGTCATCGTCGTTACACTTGCATGTTGCACGTGCTCTGCTTTGCCACAGCTATAGAGCCAGAGGCCTGCAGGCTTCCTTCCTTGTTTCCCAAATGTGCCGGGTGTTAGGGGTGTCTTGGTGAGTGACCGACCACACCCAGACCCAGCAGCACGACACACCATGTGCATTCGGCCTGCTCGCGTGATTGGCTGCCAAGCCAGCCCAAGCCACATAGCAACAGCAAGCCCATTGGCAGTTGCCTGGCCCCCGCCCTGAGGCTTAGAGCTCAGAGGACTCTACTCTAGGAAGGCTACCCTGCCCGCCGCCCTCCCCAAACATGTACACAACAAAGGACAGGAACCCCCCACAAAAGGAAGCAAGCTCTCAGTTCACTCCCTCCCAACACCCAGGACAATTTGTTACAATTTGTTGTTTAATCAAAGTGCGGCTGCCTCCTGCTGTGGGCAATAAGTAACGTTACATTCCCTAAAGAAACTTAAGTTACTTCATCACAAAAATAATGTTATATTCCAAACCAGCATCAAGGTGGCTTGTAAAACCAGCCCCAGGTCATCCCAAGTCCAATTTGCATTCTGCCTGGGGCAGAATGTCCGATAGGGCAGTAAGCCACTGCTCAAATAGTCCATCCCTGCCAGTACATGAGTTGCCTAGCCATACGTTTTCTTGAGCTGGAAATGTAAAAACCACACAAGTTCCTTATGTTTTGCAAGAGAAATCTATCAGAGGCACAGGGATGGAGGCAGGGGTCGAAATAGGTGACTGTCTGTCTTGAGCTTTGACCTTGTGCCAGTGTTGCGAGCAAGTAGTCCCAGGCAAAGGAGACACTGTTGCAAGGACAGGCACATATCTTGGACTACATCCTTCCTAGACTGCCTCTGGAAGGTGCCTGCCTCGCCCGCAACACACTCCCAAGCTGCAGATTTTGCAGGTGTCCTGAAATTATCTTGCCATAGGCCTTTTCAGTTTTTTAGGTTCTGCAAACTGCTTTGTTGTTTTAAGTAATATGGGCGCTTGGCACATGCAAGTTCAGTACAACTTTATTAAATCAGAGCCTGTCTCTACACCAGACATCTGCCCTCAGCTTCAACATGTCTTGATGTTAGGGTCCCTATCTCCCTCATCTTCCTCCATTCGCCATGTGTACTGATGCCAGAGTCTTTGTCCATTTTACACACTCTTTCACACCCTCCTCCCATAAGCCTCCGAGTGTCACAATGTTAGCGTTTCTCTGTCGATCACACACACATTTTCAGCAACCTGGTGCC
Source organism: Ambystoma mexicanum (assembly GCF_040938575.1). Classification (NCBI taxonomy): domain Eukaryota; kingdom Metazoa; phylum Chordata; class Amphibia; order Caudata; family Ambystomatidae; genus Ambystoma; species Ambystoma mexicanum. Next base: position 521,168,750 of record NC_090933.1, read on the forward strand.
CTGATATCAGGGACTATGCCCATGGCAACCATATCCTTTCAGCCTCTGTTAACCTCTGCCAGGCCCCTGTCCACGCACGCAAATAGCTCCACAGCTGCCCTTTTGTCATTTTACTGTGGTGTATGTTCCATTACACACATCCCTCCTCTGCTCTGTCTGCCATGTTCATTCAAATGATTGGGAGGCAGCACAGGACATTCACAAGTTCGGGGGCTTTAAGAGAGGCTGCATTGTTTGAGGCTTGCTGAGTGGTTTCCCTGCACATCTGCTTGGCCCTGGCGTGCACAGACTGCCGCTCAGTTAAGCAAGCAATACATTCAATCACCACCCAGCCGTTTCCCCAGCCTTCTTCTAAGAACCCTGATGGCTCTCAGGAGTCTGTGGCTACTCTAGGTTCTTGCCTGCCCCTCTCATCTGGTGCTTGACTGCTTCTCTGCTCCCTCATCTGTGTAGAAAGGTCTGGGAGCCCCTGTACTGAGAACAAACACAGCCAAATAACCTGTTCTATGGCTAAGTGCCCACTCACGAGGGTCCACAACCATATTTTAGCTCACTGTACCTTTCACAGAGAAGAAATATCCATTTGCATATCAGTCTGGTCCCACCCACCTGGGCAGTCCAACACCGAAATGCTAGGCAATTCTCCTCTGAACAAGAGTACCAACAGCAACCCCAGACACATGTTTCAGCCTTGTTGGGCCTTATCAGTGAGGTGAAGCTGTGCCTCTCTAAGCACAGTGAGCAAGGGGTCCACGTCTGGATTACCCTGGGTAACGTAGGGTGACACCCTCAAGTCCCTAATTATATATAGAAAGGTCTGGGAGCCCTCTGCTGAGAACAAACACAGCCAAATAACCTGTTCTATGGGTAGGTGGCCACTCAGGACAGTCTACAACCGTATTCCCTCATCTGTTTCAGGCTTTCTTTCCGCCTTCTCTATTTCCTCCTGCTTAATAAGAGAAAGGGGACTGCTCTCCCACAATGAGCTCAATATAGGTAGGCTGGTTGTTTGCTAATAGTGGTAATGCCTGCCGCAGTCAGCAATACCTGCAGATGTGGTTCCTGAGATGACCGGGCTGGCTTGCATGTGGTTCCTGGGTCGATAACTGGTGGTAGTGCCCGCTCTCGTGGGATTAAGTTAAATTATTGCTTCAGTCGGTACCAGCATTGCTAGTTACCATTCCTTTCCACCTCACCAGATTTCGTAAGGCCTCCTTCCTTTTGCTGCTTGTAGCTGCCTCACAGAGCGCTTTATTTTTCTTTTATCTGATAGAGTAGGCAGAAAGTGAAACACTGCAGGCGATTAAAACAAAAAAAGGTTGGTGATTTTGAATATACTTTTAATATTCAAAAATTTAATGTAAAATAATTAGCTATACATTTTATTAAATGTTAGGGACTTGGACGTCAATGGGCTGGTGCTGCCTGCTATCGTTAGTCCTGCTACTGTTACGTGGTTAAAACAGGCGCTGCTAATTGCAGCAGCCTGCCTTACACTCATTACAAAATATAGGATACAGCAGATGAGCTCTGGACCCTTCATTGTGCAGTGATGCAGCCGAGAAACTAGCTGAGCTGCTCCCCTATCCCATTGCTCCACTCCCCAGGTGATGGGGGCTCCCCATCCCTCTACATCATCTTTCCTGCATTGTTGATTATAGCTGCCTGCAACGCAGATACCAGTGCAGCCGCTCCCAGTGATTAGTGGGCCAGATCATGTGGGCCCATCGATCATCCCCTCTTGAGTCCATAATAGAGGGTTTTTAGGCAAAGTGCTGGATCATCTAGTACCTGGTAGTGCCAAGGGCCTGCCACTCTGCCCCATCAATCATGAATACCATCTTCACTAGTGAGCAAGTTCTACCGTTGTTGCTCCTTCTCATCTCCTCTGCCACATGGAACCCTGATTTCAACAGCTTTTTGGTCACCAGTGACCATGCACACCCTGATTGTACTGTGAATGCATTTTGGTCGCCAGTGGCCCTGCACACCATGAATGCATTTTGATCGCTAATGCCCCTATGCATTCTGTTTGTTTATTTCTATAGCATATGATTCAAAGGTATCTAAGCACTAAACGCCACGCAAACGGGTTTCACCAGAGCCAATCCTGCCTCAGCAATCGGGGTGTGGTATTTGGGAGGGCCCCAGTCCCTGTCCATCCTACTTGTTTTTGTTTTCATAAAATGAGTACCACCTTTTCTTGCCTCATGCTTGTACTTCACAATGCTAGTCAGTTTCTTTCTTGTCCCATAGGACTTCCAAGATGCATCATGCTTAGCGGTGGAAGCAGTCTGACCAGAAGAGAGGCAGTGGGGAGCTGCTGTACCCCAAAACAACCCACACAGCGAACCAGCAGATGAAACGCGCTATGTGACAACCACGACCTAGAAGCAAAGTGCCAACCTCACAAATAGGCAGAGCAGGCCCCGCTTCATTCCAGCAATCTCCATGCACCAGTCAATTCAGACAGACAATAGGCCTCATTACGAATCTGCTGGTCCGGAATTAAGGGTGCCGGTAGCAACTTCCCGGCATCCTTTCCGGACCGGCAGACTAGAACTCTGCTATCCTGGGCCTGTGCCTCCGGCTGTTCTGACCTGCCGGGCACAACGGCCCTGGAAGGCACAGTTATCACGGAAGCACTGGCACTGTTAGCAACGGTGCCAGTGCTTCCCTCTCCACACTCCCATGCAGCCCTATGGGGCTCCATGGCAATAGGGAACAACATTTTCCACCGCCTGATATCCCGGGCCGCCAGGACTTGTAATGTCCTGCTGCAACCGCGATATCAGGCGTCAGAAACAATGTTTCAGTCCGGCGGTAACCCGCCGTTAGGACCGACGGGTTACTGTTGGATTTATGAGACTCAATGTCACCTTACCTTTGAAAGGGACGCAGAGTGCCTCCTCCCGTCACACACGCATAAGCAAATAACCAGAGCACCCTAATGCGGTCTGGGACATTGGGTGTGATTATAGTGGTCCGACATTGCCTAGAGCCAGCAGGCCCACGTATGAGGAAGGGACAAGGCTGCAGACCCCTTTAATATCATACCACGATGAGAAACGCCAGGAAACTCTGTCTTCAACTTTAGATGGGGAAGCCTTACTCATAAGGGGCAGGGTATGTGACGAATTCTATAATGTCATTGCTGCTTCTGAAGGGGAATCCCCTTCCCACAAAGCCAGGGTGGTGAGGCTGCTACTCATAGTCACCCTGGGGGTGATACTCATTGGGTATATCTCATGGGAGGTGAGACCCCCTAGAGATCAGTGACGGCTATCTGGGAGGAACACATTATTCTCACCCAACACATGTCCCTGGAGCCCCTTTTCACACCTTTCCTTCCTAACCTCACTACCCTTCACACTTACTTGACAAGCTGTCAAGCTCTCCCAGGATGAACCACAAGAGCCAAATTGAGTGTATCATGGAAGCGGGCGCTGACTGGGAAATCACACAAAGGAGGAAGGAATCTAGGGCTGGTCCACACTGGAAGGACCACGTGGCCCAGAACTAGCACAAACCCACTAGCGTCCCAGAGACTGGGGAACCACGAAGGTGAACAAGCACACCAGTCCCGAAGAGAAGAGACCTGTATTGCCGCCGCCGGAGAAGAGAAGCTCCAGGAAGGCATCGGAGTGTCATGTGTGAGCCCGGCTGACTCAAATGAGCCAGCACTCACCTACACCACGTAACCGGGTATGTGGAAAGCCACAGGGGCTCGGAATCCTCGCGAGGAGCCCACAACAGACACCAGAAAGGTAAGTCTGGAACTCGCACCCAAATAGTACACTGAGTTGCACTAAGGCTTGGCAGGAGAGTGGACCAAGTCTACAGAAGGTTGGAATACCACTGGAAAGGGGAGTCTGGGACTCGCACCCAAATTCATACAAAAAATCATGATACAGCTTGGGGAGAACATCCAGGCAACACATGGGCAGTGCATCACTTGTTGCGAAGGAACCATGTCTGCCTCCAAGGGTCAGAGACCCATACAGCCTCGAGAGAGCATCCAGGCAATATATGAGCAGTGCATCACTTGGTGAGAGGGAGCCAGCTCTTCGCCAGAGGGTCGGGGATCCACACAGCTTGGAGAGAGAATCCAGGCAAAACATACAGTGCATCACTTGGTAAGAGGGAACCAGGCATGCACCTAAGGGTCAGGGACGCATCCTGCTTGGAGAAAGCATCCAGGCACAATGTTTAAGTACTTTAGCTGACAAAGGGAAGGCAAGGCAACCAACCAAGGTCTGGGACCCCAAAAAGGGGATTTGTAAGCCTAATGAAGGCTTGAGAAAGACCGACATTTCTATGACCTCCAAGGAGTGGGCTGAGTCAGATGAATGGAATTTGATGAGGACTGTCTTTTGTCCAGGGGAAGGGAGACACCCCTCTCGACCCAGAAGACACCTTCTTTTTCTTTATTTAGCTTGGGGTGTAAGGGACAGAGTGAGGATTTTTGGCACTGGACAGTGGGATTTTTACTTTAGACAGTCTGACACTAGTTATTTCCGTTGAGGCAAGGAAATTCCTCTTGGAGTTGGAGCTAAATTAGGGTTTTCTTTTCCTTTTAAACATGTTAAAAAAAGGTATAGCCAATACCATGACCCCTCAGTCAGTCTTACTTCTGCACCCTTACAATAAATATATAACATGTGGGTATTAACATGCATGAAACTGTGCACTTTTTGATTGTTTATTTCTAATGATTTGTTTTGGATATATACATTTCTTTTATCCACCTGACGGTGATCCTAATGGATCAAAACGTGTACATGGCTAATTTTTTTAAATTAATGAAAATAAATTGGACATTTTTTGAAATCACATATTGAGTATTTTTTTAAAATCAAGAATATTTTAGGGAAAACATAGGTTGTTTTTCACCAAACATGTAAGAGATGTCTCAGCGGACAGCATATTTATACTGCTGATCTATTGCAATAACTTAATGATAACACAATGGTCTGCGTTAGATGAATTCTAAGAAGGTATAGCCGAAATTCTAAGGAGGGACTTCTGACTACAAATGTATTAGAATTTGTTAAACTGAACAGTGTGATTCCTTGGTGCTGCTGGGGGTTTCCCTTGTGATGAAAAAACATAAATGTCCACAACCTATTCTAAAAAGTTTTCGCCGCTCCAGGGACACCCTACTTCATATAAAGAATAGCCCCCAAAAGATTTGTTAACAGCACATTCTTTAGCCTAAGCTTAATGGCTCTTTTGCCTCCCAGCTACCCTGTGCTAATGACACCAAATGTTCGAAGGATTTGACAAAAGTAAAAGTTCATAAACCTACCGTTCCAGTTGCCTCCATATTCTAATATGAAAACAAACACACGTATTCCTTATGTCTTTTAAGATTAATCACAGATTCTTTCCAGCATTTAGGAGAGACCCCTCTTGGACCTCGGCTTTAGTATTCACTATGGGTCCCTCCTGGACCTTCTGTCCCCTGTCTCTCCTTGCATCAGGCTTCACAATAAGGCTCACCCATAAGCCCTTGGGGGAGCAATTCACGCAATACCTCTTATATGCCACTGGGTTACAGTAGGTCTTTCTTTGATAGCAACATCCACAGCGGGCCTATCTCCTAAGTCTTGACAAATCTCTGTTTGTATCGGGTTTTTTTGTCTTCTGCCTCCTCTGTATTAGGAGCACAGGATTCTATGTAGGCCTTTCTCAAATGCCTTTGGGTGCAGGATTTGCAGCATGCCTCTCTCTTAGGCCTTGGGTTACAGGACTTAAACTAGGCCACTCTCCTAGGTCTGGGCCCCTCCTACCAGGGCATAGGATCTCTTATTATTTTCCCCAGGAGTGGTGGGTATAAAGCCCCATGCTTCGGTTGTCCACTTCCTCCCAGCAGTGGAGAGTGGCTGTGGTGTCCTTCAGGTCACAATTCGTATTGCAGGGCTTCCAGGGCATAACGGCTCTTCACCACTCCTTCCAGCCTCGACAAGCTAGTCATACCTTGCTCAGGACAGCGGTCCTTCCAGGAGTCCTCTGTCCAGCAGCCACCCTGTGTATCAAGGGAGAATGAGCTACGCCTGCTTCCTCCGGTTGCAAGAAACTGCATAAACCTGCCCGGCTCCTTTTTATACCCATGAAGTTCTTATGCAAGAGACACTGATTGGTTCCTTCCTTTGTTCCTTAGTCTCCCTCCCTCAGATTGGCCAATCAATGGGATAACCTTTCTTCCTCCAACCATCTCTCTACTGGTTTGTTCTTTTTGTTGACCAATGGATGTATTGATTTTCTTTCCTCTAGCTGTCAGCTAAGAAGCTTCTAAGGCCTAAGTAGCGTACGGTTCCCTCTTGGAATTCCCTATCTCTGTGTCAGTGATCCACAGCATTTCTTATTCTTTCTGCTGGATGCAGTGTTTCCCTCAGGTTGGGTGTTTGAAAACTTGATTGGTACCTCTATATTCTGGTCCACTCACTGGGCAGAGGAGTTCATGTGTGGGAGACTGCACATTGTGTTTCCTACAGCCTCGCTACCATATTTCTCTGGGTCCCCTGGTGCAGGTACTAAAACCTGTCCCCTATGCATGAGTAAGATCACTGTTATTTCTAAGTCGATGGGCTGCTGGGCAGTGTTGTCCGCAGTAGCAGAGGCAGCCGAGCGCTGTGGCACAGGCTCAGTGAATGAACTGAGAATCTTCTCCAATTTCCCTCTGGCTCCACATCTGATAGCGGCCCCCATACCCCAGTGTGAGGAGTTCCTCCAATTCACAACAACTGCCAATCACAGCCCCTAACTCACTCATATCCACAGGTGGAGACCCACACATGAAGCTCAATGCCGATGGAGGAGCCAGAGAGCTATGCAGGCTCAGAGTCCTCGTTAGGCAGTGTGGGTGTTTAGAGTAGGATCTGGCAGCAAGAGTTTGGAGCGAGTTGGAGAGAAAGAAAGGAGTTTGACTGGAGAGCAGAGAGGGGGAGATGAATCAGAAGCAGGACGGTTTGACACATCAGGGGAATGGTGCTTTAATAATAATAATGTATTTCTTATATAGCGCTACAGCTACGCACCCCTAGGTCTCAGAGCGCTTAAATAACAGAAGACGTTATTTTTCCACAGAGCTGTAAACTATCAGTAGGAGGATGGTTGGAAACATGATGTCGACTTTGGGGACATGAGGAAGGAGGCTGGTTGGAGACATGAAGAAGAGGTGGGTTGGAGACATGAGAAGGTGGTTGGTTGGAGATAGCAGGTGGAGGTTGGTAGGAGACATCAGGAGAAAGTTGCAGGAAAATGCCAGGGAGATGTACAGGTGGGTAGCAAGGACATAGCTGTCAAGATTGGTAACCAGAGGCAAGGGATAGATGTGAGACCCTGATTTAAAGGGGTCAAGTCCAAAGTGTGAGTAGAACAAGCACGTGGCATGGCTTCAAGGAGAAGGGCCAGATTAGGATTTAAAATATGAAGGAGATCAAGACACTAGGAGAGGGAGGTGATTGAGCCCTCATAAACCTGTCTGTTAAAATCTGTGAAAGCAAACCCAGCTGGCTGTATCTTAACGTTGAAGAGTAGCTCTACTACTACCTACAGCTCATGGCAGATACATGACAACATCTACATGAACTACAAGGCAAACCAGATGTGGTTTTATCCCACCAACAACAAGACAAAAGCTGGAAGACTCCCATAGGTTTCCCTCAAGACTGTAAGTGACAGTCGAAGTACCCTGAACCATGTCAGCCTTATAAGGAAACCCTCACACTGTTGGAACTGTTGCCATAACTAGGCTTAGAAGTTCGAGGGCGCCTAGTCCGGACGGGCTCCCTCCGTGTGTCCCGAAGGACGATCCACACTTTTGGGCCCCAGTTCGTAAAAGGAGATTCGATATTGTATTTCAAACGAGGAGTATTCCTAGTTCTTGGCTTACATCACTCATTATTCTATTATAAAAAAAGGGACAAATGGATCTCCCAGAAAATTATCGTCCCATTGCGGTTATCGATGTTGCTGCTAAAATTTTCGCTGCATTAATTTTGCATGACCTGAATTCCTATATTAATACTCATAACATTCTCTCACATTGTCAAATTGTTCAGGAAACTTTTGGGCATGCAACTAAACGCTACTATTCTAGCACATCTGTCTGCAGCTTCCACACAGTCCATAAATGGTCCTATATATATGGCATTTTTGGACTTAGCTGCAGCTTTTGATAGCGTAATCAGAAACATCTTATGGGCCAAGATGGCCAAACTTGGTATTCCGACTCATCTCATAGCCATTATTGCATTACTCCGTCAGAATATGAATGATCAAATCAGAATCGATCAAACCGGCTCATTAACTGAAAAAATCCACAGAAATGGGCGTTAAACAAGGGTGCAAACTAGCATCCGTGCTATTCAATCTCTATCTGGCAGACGTTGACGAGTTATGGCTTGGCCAGAAATCTTTTCCTGCTAAACTCGGTAGTCTACGTCTTAGTTGGATGACTTTTGCAGATGATGTCATCTTATTTGACAGAACGCTTTTTGGTCTGCAGACAAAAATAGATAGTTTTGTTGAATTCTGTAGCCATCATAATCTCTCTATCAATACACAGAAGAATACACATTCTTAAATTATGTAAATTCTCATTGATACCACTAATTGATTTCTACTTACTTAAAGTAGAGTTGATGTTGCTTTATGGGCTTGATATTTGTCAATTAAATTTGGACAATCAGCTAAATAGAGTACAGGGACTAATTTGGAAAAAGGTACTAGCTCTACCCAAAAGTCTTCCAAATGCTTTTATCAGACATGAACTGGGTTTATCGTCGTTAGCCTGTCGGTTAAAATGGCGGAGACTCAACAACTTCGGTAAAATCTTATTACTGCCGGCGAATTCCTTATACGAAGATCTCGCTGAAATAATAAATAATTATTCTCAGATTATTCTCAGAGTTCAATGGCTAGGTATAAAAATCAAATGCTCGACACATTAACAGAATTGGGTATGGGTGAGTATGATCTAGTTTACCGACCAGTACAGGTTAAGAAAAAACTGTTGCAAGTTGATTGGGTATCTACTGGTGACCAATTGGAACGTTATGTTCAGCTTTCTGAATATGCCAAATTTAGGCACAAGCAAATACCAAGGATGCATTATCTAAAGATCTGTCCAAGTGAACGAGTTAGACAAATGTTTATGAGATTTAGATTTAACTTGTTTAACACCCAGGAACGAACAAAGTATTGGCATGATAGCCAAGTTTACTTGTCTGATCAAGGATGTCGCTTCTGTTATAATCTAATTCAAACAGAAACGTTGAAACATTTAATACTCTATTGTGAATATTTTGAAACACAGCGTTTGTAAATTTTTAGCAAATATTTGGTAAATAATTCAACATTCTCTCGAGAATTATTTTGGTGTTTTTGTATGTGGGTAGACAATAATAACCTGCTTATAGCGCTAACACGCTTCTTATGTTTTATTCAAACACAAATAGATGAACTTGGGTCTTAATTTGATGATAGGCTTATGAAAACAAAAGAAATTGCTCAGTTTCTGTTTGCTTATTCTAAATATTGAATTTTGGTACTTATGATACTTTATCAGTGTCCGTTTTTAAGGATGTAAGTAATAGGATATGTAATTTGTGTTTGTGACCTCAAATCTGAATATGGATATATGTACTTTGCCTGCTTGTTTTGTATTTTTGTATAACTTTATTGTATTACCAATGATGGATTTACACTTTTCGTTTTTGTAAACTGTCATTATTATTTCTACTTATCTTAACTTGTAATGATTTGTAAAAGTATTTGTGTTGTTTTGTAAATTGTAAAGATGCTTGCATCAAACACAATTTTTTTATTTAAAAAAAAAACCGTTGGGAAGATACTATCCTGACTCTATATGCTTTGGATTTGACCCAGAAGAGACCTTTGCGAATCTAAACCATCTCCTATTATTGGACCAACAGCTTGACATAAAGTGCCACTTGGTGGCAGTGAAAGCCTGGTGTCCTGTGTTAATTATCTAATTTTGCCACCAGATGTCGCTACTTTGATATAAAAGCAGTACTGGGGTGTTGTGTTGCTTAATTGTCCAGTGTCTTTGAAAACCCCAGGCATTTTCCCCCCTGAAGCATATTCTGTGAGCAAAGGTCACCATAACATTCCATTATGGCTCTTACAACATACCCCTTTTCACCTCCAAATTTTGGATCTGAATACTGGAGCTATACCACCAGTGTGCGGTCACAGTGCTGCTTACTGAAGCAGATCAAAGGTGTTTCTTGCCCCTCCCAAGAATTTGTACTATATGCCAGGAAGATGATTTCAGATTCCCCATTCTGAACTTCCGCTAGGTCATCAACAATGTACTCGCTTTTGTGCTGTTGTTAATGCAGCTCCTGTAACTCAGATTGCAGGCCTCTGAATGACCCCTTCTTTTCCAGTGCAACAGGTCGTCTTGCATAGCAGAAGAGTTCCCACACGCCAACCTTTATTATTTCCCATCAAGGCCATCATTTCCTTTAGACAGAGAAGATAGTATTTCATACCCATCCATATTGCAAACACCTCTCTTCCAGCAACTCTTCTTTCTGCAAAATGGAGCACTTTAGCTTCCAGGATCTTGGCTACTAGTTCTGCATTGAACTTGAGCTGATTATCCAGTGGTTTGGTGGGCATCTAGCATCTCTGAAAGGCATGAACAGAAAGTCGATCATGGAACATCAGAAATAGTTCTTCCCATGTGTACACAAATGCCCATTGACATATCTGTTAGGCACTGGCTATGCCTCATTTCACGCACTCCATAAATCACGCGAGAGCCAGTCTTGGCATAACCTTCCTTTATTCTATCCCTTAACAGACTGCCCCTTGGTTCCCTTGTCCCTCCCCTTCCTCCCACCCTCCTGAGTCCCTTGTTCTTAAAGGGGCGATGCTTTTCTTCCCTGGTAACACCTCCACTGCACTTAGCAAGAAAGTTCCTGGGTTACATCTTCTCAATCAGACGTTGGGGTTTCCTCATGGCCCGCTGAAGCCGGCCAGATGACTCGCAGGTCTCACCTGATGTCTCGACCTGCGGCGCGTCTGTGTCCGCTCCATTGTCGCCTCCATCCGGCTCAGCTGCCAGTTCTTCCCCTGAGTCTGGCTCTTCAGTGTACACTTTCCAGAAGAAGGACGCGTTCCGTGTTACATCTCCTTGGTCTCCCGTTGCTGTTACCATTGGCCCTTTGACAGCCGTGATCAGGAATGGCTCCGGGTGTATCGGGAGTCTGTCTTCTTTTGGTGTCTTTGTCGTACTATGTTTCTCTGACTTGGCCTTTCATTTTTTCTCTGCTTTCTCGGATCTCTGCATCCTGCTTCCGGGTATAGTCTTCCACTTGGGGAGGGCGGGTCTGTGGCCTGTATTTCATCATGAAATACACCCTGTCATCTCATGCAGTGTGTTCCTGTAACTCCTCAGCATCTGGCACATCGCTTACGGTGTTGACTGTGCCTAACAGTCCTCCATGCTTGAAACTAATGAATAAAGCCCTGTAGACTCTCAGGACGCTTAATAAATTTGAAATGCTATTTCCACTACAAAATCTATACAAACCCTATAGCTTTGGATAGACGCTCTCGCACCTGAGCCATTCCGCCATCCCATATATTGCTTGACTACCAGCCACTAGCATCCAGATATTGTAACAATGGCAGGCTGGGTATTCTCCACTATGTTTCCTTTTTGCATGGTTCTCAACTCCCTTCCATGTTCAGGAAGCCTATTCATTACCCATTGTAACTAGGTTGTCCCTGGCATCACCCCATCCCCTGCTCGACCCCATTCGTACCCCCCACAGCACCTATCCCACCCCCACAGGAGTATGCTAACACCCCTAAGCCTCCAAAATTCTGAATAAGATGGCACCCATTACCTCTTCAAATAGCTCGACCCCTAGCCACACACAAAAGACTACCCGTGATTCTTCCTCTCACCCCGTTCAGGGTATCGCCAGACTTCATAGACTTAGATCTCGTCACCTGGACATTACCAGGCACACTCGGATCAAATCGACCCTCAGCCAAGGTATCACTAGACTTATTCGCATTAGGTCACGCACCAAAGCTAGCAATACTACAATATTCCCGCTCCAGCCAATTCTACCTTAGTCAAACCCATCCCCACTCATCATCCTAAACCTCATAAAACAACCCCAATAATTACCACTGAACAATTTGCCAGTCCCCCTGACGCCCGAATTCTGACTACTGCCTTGGAACTCAAAATTGAGCTCCCTGACCGCTTAAAGGTAGCCTTATCAATGCCCGATCATTAGGAGCACATGCTTCTGAGATACATGACATGATAATCATCAACAATTGGATATACTTAGTCACAGAATCTTGGCTCCACCAATCGTCCGGACCCTTGCTCGCTATTGCCATCCCACCAGACTATACCATCCTCAGAACGGACAGATCTAATACAGTTGGAGGTGGTGTAGCCATTATAGCTAAATCCAACCTTCAACTAACATTGTGTCCCATTGAAAGCCCAGAAGGCTATGAAATCCTACTAGCCAAACTAGCCACCAACCACAAAACCACCATTAACTTAGTAGTGATTTACAGATCGCCCAACTCTTAACTCCCAACCAGCGGTAGCTACACCCCTCTTACTAGCCTCCTTTATCAAACCTAATACTAAATGTATTATTCTTGGCAACCTCAACTTAGGTTTCAGTGACCGCCAAGACCATAAAGCTGAAGCCCTTCATAGTGCCCTTAAAGATATGCACTTCATACAATTGGTGAACGCCCCTACCCATATTAAGGGAAGGACCCTGGATTGGATACTCTCACTTAACACCACTCTAGTCATTGAGTCCATTTTACCAATAGTTTGGATAGACCACAACAGTGTAAATATCGCCCTCTCATGTAACAAAATATGCCTTCCTAAGACTAAGACAATGGACACCTACCAAACAATAAACATTCGCAAGCTCTCAGTTGAAAACCTAAACCCTATCAAAAGCAAAGCCCTAGCAGCCAACCTCTTCACGAGTGATAATCTTAGCGGATGCCTATCATAACTGCCTTACCACCACAATAGACTCCTTAGCACCTCTCGTAATTAAAACAATATGCGCCGATAGAAAAACTTCCTTCTGGTTTAATGATGAACTAGTTTCGCTAAGACGAACCAAACGTTCATTGGAACACATCTACAAAAAATATTCCACTACAGCTACTGCTAATGCGTTTAATGCTGCAAACAGAACCTACAAAGGGGCTATTATAACGCACAAAGTTGACGCTTATAACACCCGCATCAGCAATGCCGCCCCGACTCAAAAGAACTGTTCTCTATCCTTAGAGAGCTGGAAAATCCCACCCCTCTGTCCGCCCCAGCCAACTCTAGCAAGGAATGGTGCACCACCATCCAAGATGCACTAGCCTCCAAAATTGAGTTGCTACAAAATAAAATAATGAACAAAAAAAAATACTAGCTGAAAAAAACAGTTAGTAACTCCCTAGCTAACTCCAATGACCACAATTCCCCACTTTCCAATTACACTCCAGTGACACAAGAATTAGTGCATAATACCATTGGCAAATTGAAAGATTCTAATTGCAAAGGTGACAATTTTCCAGCCCATTTACTAAATCGAGTGCCTCGTTTCTCACCCCGATCATTACCAATTTTGTCAACACGTCCTTCAGTACCAATTTGGTCACAGCCAGCATCAAAGAAGCCTGGGTCACTCCGCATCTAAAAAAAACAACCCTTGACCCTGCTGTGCCCACCAATTACCGACTTATAACCACGGTCCCATTCCTACTCAAAATCATAGACAAAATAGCTTACTCACAAATTGAAACCCATCTTGAGCTTAACCATCTCCTTGGAGCCAGACAATCTGGATTCAGGCCGAACCATAGCACCGAAACAGCACTCATTGATTTAAAAATCCAGATGGACACTATTAGAGACTCAGGGAAACTCTGCATCCTACTGCTGCTGGACTTATCTGCAGCCTTCGATCTTGTAGATCATGATAAACTATGATCAACTCTAGCAAAAAACTTCAGTTTTTCAAAAAATGCTACACTCTGGGTAAAATCGTTCCTAGCCGAACGAACATCCAGAGTTTCCATCGGCAAAAATGCTGCCAAACCTATAGCAGTTCCCATTGGTGAACCCCAAGGCTCCTGCCTCTCTCCAACCCTTTATAATGCCTACACGAAGCTCCTCTTCTTGGCATTAGACGATATGGGTGTCATCTACACCAATTTTGCAGATGACAACAAGATCCTCATTCCTATATCTGGAAACTACGACCAAGACACATTAACTGTCAACCAAGTCTATGCCATTATCCAAAACTGGATGGCCCTTAATAGCCTATGTCTTAACGATGAGAAGACAGAGATTCTCATCGTTGCCTCCAAATCCAAAATAGGCACCCTTCACCTAGACTATTCATCGATCAACATTGAGGGCACGCTGATTCCAGTCCTTAAACAAGTCAAAACTTTAGGAGTATACCTAGATGACAACCTCACAATGGTCAAACATATCTGTGCACTTGCTTCCTCCACCTCTTACACATCTAAATGAATTTCATTAAGCCGACAATTTCTCACGCTGACAAACTGTATCACACTGGCCAGAGCATTGATTTTATCAAAACTTGACTACTGTAACACTCTACTACTAGGAACTTTCAAATACGAATCAGAAAACTGCAACTTACGCAGAATAAAGCTTTACAGGCAGCACTAGGAATAAAGAAAACCGACCACATATCTAATATTAGGAGGGAGAATCACTGGCTTCCCATTAAAGATCTAAAAACAACTCTCTCCTTGAGACCCCGCGTTACAAATGTTCCAGAGCAGGGGGTAGCAGCTTCCAAGTTCTTGCCCCAAAACACTGGAACTCCCTTCCTCTCAACATCAAAAATGAGGAATCATTGGCGCAGATCAGGCAACCTACATTCACATGTTGTGGCTCTGCACCCGGCTATCCCAATTTCGGCTAGATATTTGCTCTACATTGTCTGATATCTTGGAACACCCGATAACCCCTACCCCACTGCACTGCTTTTTCCATGACTTTCCTCAGTTACCTCGTGATTCCAAGAAACTGGCAGGTCTCTGCATGCTGCTGGCAGTCCGATGTATATTACTATGTTGGCTCCGTCCTAGAGCGCCTACCTATACACAATGGCCCAGATCGGTCACATGGGCACACGACACTGAACAGTCCTGGAGTGCGATGCAGTGTTCACGCTCCAGGCCGAGGGATGTCTGGCCGAGATTCCGAGACTATATCTCTGCCTTGGCCTCTCCATCAACTTCCCCCTCTACTTCCCCAGGTGGTTCCCCTTAGTTGCTGACCTGTTAAGGTGTATGTATCAATAACTTGTATTCTGCCTTTTACCAATATGTCATATTCTATTCATTATGTACTGCCTAATATTCGCATTGCTTGTCCTTAGCGCTGGTGCCATGTAGCTCCCTCTGTTTTCTTTGTTGTGCTGTCAAGTTAATAAAAAAAAGAATAAAAAAAAAAATGAGGAATCATTCTCAAGCTTCAA
Organism: Ambystoma mexicanum; assembly: GCF_040938575.1. Lineage (NCBI taxonomy): Eukaryota > Metazoa > Chordata > Amphibia > Caudata > Ambystomatidae > Ambystoma > Ambystoma mexicanum. Next base: position 521,184,310 of record NC_090933.1, read on the forward strand.
AAAATCCTTAAAAACGTGGTTATTCAACCAATACTACCCATCACCTATCCTCAGCACAGGTGCTACTAGTCCCATTAGGGCCTTCACAACCCTCTGTTGCTGGTGAACCGAGTGGTTCTATTATATTTCATTGGGTGTTGTTGTTTCATCCATTGTACATGAACAGTCCATGCCTTATGAACTATTGTTTAACTACTTGTATCTGCTAATCTGTAAGTAACCGTGTTCTAATTATTGTTTTAAGATGTCTGTAACTACGCCGTGATACTGCAGGGTTTGGGCGTGTAATAAATGCAATAAAAAAATTAATCTGGTCTATAACAGCTTTTTGTCTGGTACGCTTGATCGTGACCATAAATCTTTCCACCATGCCGTTGGCTTGGGGCCACAGTGACGTCATTAGCTCGCCATTGCTAGGAATTATCGTAGTTCGGATATCCCGGTAGGGGCATGCAGGTTGACAATGGCCTTAATTTTCTCCGGGTCAGCTGTGATGCCTCGGTTTGAAAAGATGTGGCCAAAGAAGCGCAGGCTGTCTTTGTTGATGACACAATTGGGTCCGTTGAGCGTGAGGCCGGTGTGAAGGATGTTGCACACCGCTGTGAGTGCTTTATCATGTTGTTCTTGATTGGTTCCAAAGATGAGGATATCATCACTGTAATTGAGGGCGTTGAGCACAGGAGAGATGAGCTTGCGTATTGCCTCTTGAAAGATCTCTGCAGCTGAGGAGATCCCGAAGTTTAGACGTTTGTACCAGAATAAACCTTCATGCGTGGCGAAGGTAGTGAATGGCCTGGAGGCGGGATCAATTACCAGATGGTGGTGTCCCTGGTTTAGGTCCAGTTTTGAAAAGTGAGCAGCCTGGTTTAACCTCAATGCTGGGCCCCTGGTGCCTCTCTCGTTGGATAGCCATGTTCGGTATGTGCATGTCTACGCACAGGCGTAGTCATCCATTGTCTTTCGGGATGATAACCAAGGGAAACACCCACGATGCGGGGCCTTCCGCCCTTTCAATGATGTCATGTTGTAGGAGTAGCTGCAGTTCCTGTGTCACCTGTGCCTGGAGATGAAACCCAACTGTGCATGTGTGTAGGGGTCCCGGGGTGATGATCGGATCAATGTGTAGGCTGATTACGGTGTCTTTCACCATGCCAACACCATTGAAGAGCTTGGGGAATAGGGTTCTGAATCTCTCAATATCTAGTGTCTAGTGGTCTATCGACTGCACAATGTGTGTGTTCGGTGGGAGGCCCTGGATGACTTCTGATTGTTCACAGTATGTTGATCAGGGTCAGGGCTCGGGCCGTCCGATAGCTGAGGAGACAGCGTCCTATGGGGGGACTCGGTATAACGTAATTGGCTGTAGAGACTCTGCGACCTCTGTGGGACAACTCACAGAGGAACTGTCCTTTTGACTGTAGTGGTTGGGTTGCCCCCCATTGAAACATGTGGGTGTGAGATTTGCACAGGGAGTATGTGGCCACTATGGCATGGTATAACTGTTAATTCATGACATTGACGATCGCCACCGTGTCCATGACAAAATGGTTGTGAATGCCTCCTATCTGTACAGTCACCTTGGGCGCCATTGTGCCGTCCGACGAGGTGGAGATGAGCCTCACATATTCCCTGCTGTATTTGTCATAGGAGTTGTGTTGGAGTTCTCCTGATTCTGGCAGCGTACATGGTGGAGGGTTTTCATATGGATCATGACCATATCGCGTGATGGGGCTTGCTCTCATGTCATACTCCTGATTTAGTCGTAGACCTCCCTGGTAGCCTGGATCTGGGTCGGCTTGATGGTTTTGCATTTCTATGTTGGGTTGATAATCGTACATGTCAGAGTGACACCTGGGTGGTTCAATGTATAGGTCTTCCAGGGCTCTTATCACTTCAAAGCGGGATATCGCTGGGCTCGGGTACCCTTCTTGGAAGGACCTCGGCAGTTCTCTCTTGAGGGTTTGTTGGTAGCTGGGCTCCCTCAGCTTGTTCCGGATGTCTGGTTTGGCTTGGCAGTGGTGAGGTTCGATACGCTGCGGGATCCGGTAGCTTTTCTCTACACATCGCCTGGAAGTGGTTTTCTATTCCACAGTGCATGCACCTTTGACCAATGGTGGGGCATGGACTTCTATGGGGGTATTCGAATCCGCACCAGTAGCATTGCTTGTACCTTTGGGGGCGTTTTTGTGGGCTTCTGAACCCTTGTCTCCCAGGATTCCGGGGTCCCTGGTGTATCCTGGCTGTCCTGGTGTCATGGTCGCAATAATTTCACTTCGATAGCTGCTGCCTGGGCATCGACCCTCTTGTATATTCGCGCCAGGTCGATGATCTCCTGTAGGGATAGTGATTTCTTCAGTAGGTGCGTTCAGAAGAGTGAGGAGGTACATCCTTCAATGATTCTCAGGCAGATTGCTTCTTCGTCATTAAAGTTGGCGAAATCACGGTGTAGGATTTTCCTCTGTAGACCGATGACGAATTCCCCTATTGATTTGTGTGGGAGCTGGGTGCATTGATTGAACGCATATCGTTCATAGTCTCTATTGGGGAGTACTATTAATTTGCTGTTGAGTGCTGCTAGAAGGCGCTGATACGTGGTCCTTTCCTGTGTAGGGATTGTCTTCATTAGGCTCTTTATTTCTTTTCCCGCCAGGTTGGCGAATATGTCCATTTTGTTGGGTGCGTCGTGGTCCCCTATCACCTTCATAAAGTCTTCGAATTCTTCGACCCATTCTGTCCATCTTTGGCCCTGGTCGTGGTGTGGGTTCAGGGTAAATAGGTTGGGTCGTTGCATAAAATTGGCCCGGTTCCTTTTCGCACCATTGGTGTTGTAGGGCGGTGGCTGCAGCGGTGTTGAGCTGGACAGCGTTGCTGTCCTGTGGGCCTCCTCCTCATCTGAGGCTTTAGCGTCGCCTGCAGCGATGCGTTTGCGGGTCTTGGGATCTTCTCCCTAAATGTAGCCCTGAGTATTTGGGTGTGGTATGGCCGTGGGGTCCATCCTGTGGGAGGTCACTTAGGTGTTGCGCAGCTGGCCGTGGTGCATGGGCTCTCCGGGCCCATGACAGTGTGGCGGGCCTCAGGTCCTTCTGGAAGAGTCTTGAAGCCACGTTTATCTTTCGTGGCATGTGCTGTTCTGTGCTGCGTTGGTCTGGGGCCGCTATTGTGGTCTGGTAGTTGGGTAACTGTGTGGCCTTGTGGGGCTGTGCTGGTCTGAGGCCTTCGTTGTTGGGCGGATAGTCACTTAGCTGTTTGGTCCTGATCCTGTGGGGTGGCACGGACCATAGGTCCACACATATCTCATGGGCCAAGTGTTTGTTCAGGGCTGCTGGCCATGGTTTATCTTCTCAGCTTTTGTGGGCAGCGCGTAACGTGGGCCGGTGTTTTACCATTGTCCCCTGGGCTGCTGAGCTGTCGATCTGTGGCCGCTTGCTGCTTTCGGCGTCTGCTGTCCCATTGATGACGGATGCAGGCGGGTTGCCTCGCCGTTCCTGTCCCTCGATCGGGGGCTCCGTTTCCACTGCCCGCCTTGCTGCGTGCACTGGGCCCTTTCCCGCGTCAGGTGGGCTGTCTTCCTGCGTCGCGTCTCTGCCACAGCACCCTCCTGGGTACCTTACTTGTTGCGCTGCTGGGCCGCTCACCGCTGGGCTATTCTTGGTTGATCCTCAGCTGTGCCGTACACATGTGCAGTTGTCCACTGCGACGCAGTCCGCTCCTTGGGCTTTCTTCTCCTCTTGGTCACAGGGCTCTGGTCCGCTGGGCTGTTCTCTTCCACCGCACTGCTGGGCTCAGCCGACCAGCCGGTACCCTGCTTGGCTCACTTGTCCCGCCGTCATCCTACTGGGCTCACTCGTCCTGCGGTCTTTCGGCAGGGCTCGCTCGTCCCGCCTGCTGCAGGCGTTCAGTGGCTTTGACGCCAGTTGTTAGGCACTAGCTAGGCCTCATTTCACACACTCCATAAATCACACGACAGCCAGTCTTGGCATAACCTTTCTTTATTCTATCTTTTAACAGACTGCCCCTTGGTTCCCTTGTCCCTCCCCTTCTTCCCGCCTCCCGCTCCCTCCAACCGTCCTGGGTCCCTTGTTCTTAAAGGGGCTATGCTTTCCTTCCCTGATAACAATATCTAATGTGTTCTACCTGGTAGCTGGTACACTTAGTCGCCACTCATATATTTGCAGTAAAGCCAGTTTTTTATTTGCCTGTGCCTTTGTAAAGCGGCAGTCAGTGCAGTTGCCACGCCATTGTCACTCTTAGTGGGTATTGTCAGAGGAGTGGTTGCTACTTGATTGGTTGTGCTAGTCATGATGAGAGACAATGTTGCCTGCAAATGGGAATGCATGTATGTTGGTGTGTGCGTGGGTTGTCACTGGATGTTGAGATTCCACAGGCGGACATAATGATAATTGCTTATTTATAACACGCTTAATACCCAGAGGTTTCTAAGCATGCGCCCGGGGATCGAACCTGTGTTGCTCTGCATCGTCTTACTTCCAAGGTGAGCGAGTTGCCCCTGAGCTATCCCCCTGAGGCATCTTTGACAGTGTCCAGATGCACACAATGTGTGTTTATTGCTTGTAAGTGTTCGGCAGTTCTCATCCCATATCTATGCGTGGGTTAATATAGCAGTTGTGCACTGCATTTCTGAATATCTACAATGGTGTTGCGCAAAGTCAAGAGGGCCAGTGAAGGGGACTTGTGTCGACTTTTGTGAGTGACTGCTAAGGTAGGTGGATGAGGGATAGTGGCCACAGAATGGAACACTTCATTAAAATGTCCTTTATACGGAAAGAAAAGGGGCCACACAGAAAATATCTTTAGTTAAATGTAAGTTTTCTGCACTGGGTTTGAGGCTGGAGGACAGGAGAGCAGGCAATTGTGTCCAGGTCAGACAGTACGCTCTGCTCTACTGAGCAAGAAACCTTATGAGTTAAGCTCAAAGCGCAAATCCTGAGAGTTTGTAAGGAATAATGCTGTGTCATATGCTGCCTTACAATGAATGACATTCGCATGGTCATTGGTAACACATACTTAAATATCTACAGAGTGTGTGTGATTATTTCAAGGGCTACACATGCGGGGAAAATACAAGTACTTAGTAACTCATTCTGACGAGTAATACTATTATACCATTAAACAGACCTGCAGCAAATGCCACCATGCCCCATCAAAATGAAACAGAGCAGAGAATAGCTAGTGCCGACCACTTTTTTAAAGCAAATCAGCCTTTCCGGGGAGTGTTGATGCGGTCCATTTTAGGTAAAAACAGGTATTTTAATACATAGTTTTGCAGCCCTTCTGAAAAGCACTGGAACTGTTTTGTTGGTGACCTGTTTGAAGGACAGCTGGGCTGGTGATGGGTAGGGTTCTGGTTTACTTTATTCCTAGGCAGCCTTTTAGCTGCAGTCATCTTCTTTGTGTACCTTATCCCTACCACTAACTGGAATAGAACCCTTTTTCCATTTCTCGCGCACTTATACCTTATGACTAGTGTTAGGAAAGATTTCATAATTGTATGTAATTTTCCCTCCATGTGTCAACCCCCAAACTTTTTGCTGCTGTTTAGGTACCATTGACTGACTTTGCCAGAGAAGTACAGCCTTCAGCTGCACTCCTCTGGGCTTTCACTCACTTTTATGGGGAAACTGACATGCTCTTAAGACAGTCAGTACTGGGAGACTTTGTTTCCCTTAGTCCTTTCCTCATGTTGCAACATGTAACAAGTGTGCAATTTACCATGCAGCACACTTGGGTCTATAGTTATTTTCCAATTTTCCAAAGGCCCTAGATACTCTCGCTGGACTTTTTATGAACTGTGCAGATGTGTCATGGACAGGACTGGTGGCAACTATCATTTCGCATTCTTTTTTAACTCTTTCCTGCCATGTTATCCGCGTTTGGCACAAATAGGTGTCCTGGCTCCAAAATGGCCATGCCACAAGGTTTTTTGTCCTGTCCTTTGGCCATCTTGCCCCTTCACCGTCGAATCAACCCGGGTCAGTCCTTATTTGGTCATGCACTTTCCCGCGAAACCCAATGCTTTCGCAGGCTTCTGCATGCCTTGTGTGTGTGCCTCCAGGATGTGGGCTGGAACGTCTGGTTCCAATACACATCCTGGGTGGAGAGAGTCTGGAGTGCCATGAATGACTGGGACCACCGTGGTCCGTGATTGGTCCACTTATGGAGTGTGTGTTTGTGAGCAGACCTCCCATTGGGTCCTCTCCGTTTTAGCACAATGGGAACTTAGGAGATCGACATGGTATTGGTGTTTTTGCCTCCTCTTATCCAAAGTTCTCATTGTACAAAGGATAGGATCCAAGTATCCTGCAAGTATGAAGCTGAGTCGAGGAACCGCTGGTGACCGACTGGACAGTTTGGCACCCTGAGCCCGCTGTCGTCCCGTGGGAACCCTCTGCATCTGGTCGTCCTAGAAGGTCTGCGAAAACGCTTCAACCCATTGGAATAGTGTGACCAACTATTCTCGGCACCTTCAACAAACCCTGCAAGTAAGCTTTTCTCTGAAGTGTCCCTGGGCCAACTAGTGGACTGACTAGCTAACACAGTTGCTTTGCTCTGTCAACGCCGCCGTTTCGAGGAGGCCCTCGAAACTTGGTATACTGCTAGCTCTGTGTCCCCGGCACCCTCACAACGAATTTCGTACACTTGGCATTCCTAGGTCTGAAGTGAGGCGAGTACACCAGGACCAGAGTAAATGCGGTTACCGTGTTGCCCTGCCGCGGCAACGTCCTTTGCAAGTCCGCTGCACTTGTGACCCTCTTGCCCCTGAAGCCTGCTGCAGTGAAACTGGGTCGATTCATCCACCCGGAGCAGAGAAATCGCCACTGTCCCGTTTGGGAACCATCGCTGTATCTCAGGAACTAAAAGGTGCCGAGACGTCCTTTTGCTGCATTCGAACCTGCAAGCGAAGTGGACGGAGCTGCCGAAGTTTGGGTCCGCTTGCGTCGGGAACCGGTCAGTACTCAATACCCGAACCGGTGGCCCCTAGCGCAAGGGCCCAGTTTTACGCCCAAGTGGCCCCAGGGGGCCCCTCTCCTTTCCACTGCTATTGTGAAATAGCGACTCCATCCCAAACTCTGGAACTGCCTCTACCTTCAAGTGGAGGTCCTCCTTGAATATGGGCAACTTGTAATGCATCACCTCATCCTCCTTCTCGAGCTGTTCGAGACTCCTGAAGAGACCCTTTTCTGCCCATTAGAACAACCGCATGTGTTTGCATTGCATGTACTATTGAACACAAGGCTCCTCTCTTCTTAGGGCTTGGACTGCCTCTTAGTTAGGTGTATTGTCGATGTCGAACTGGGCCAAAAGACTATCTGCACTGCCTGTTTCCTTGCCATCTAGGTTATCTACATATTTCGTGCATTTAACCCCTTAGACCCAAATGGTCTTGTATATACATTGTATTGATAGTGTTGTGTTGGTTTACTTAGAGTTAATGTGATTCTTTTGCTATGGTCTATGTTACAAAGGCCTTGTAATAAATGTGTCTATATTTCTGATATAACATCTGTCTGGAGTAATTTGTAAGTGTCCTTGCTCTGTGTGCTCCTTGAGGTCCTTCGGTCACCCTCACCCCTCCTGAGACTTAGTCTTGACCGCCTGCCATATCTACCCTGATTGGTCTGGCTTGTCCAGAGGTTACCCTATTCCAAGAAACTAGGCTGGCCTTCTGAACCTCTGCCCCTCCAGGTCAGAGTTCAGAAATCCATCTTAACAACTAGCACTTCCGTCGCACGGCCACGTTTAGCCATTACTTGAAGTGTGTTTGCCTTGGCCCTGCCAAATGGTATGTACACTTGTTTTGTGTTTATTGGGATATAAATAATCTTCACGCACCCGATTTTCTGTAACCAATGTTGCCTTAGCAAAAGCATCAACTACACTATGTAACCCAACTGTCAGCTCGGGCTCTCTGGAAGTAAGCAGAGTCCTTGGGTGTGTAACCCCATTGTATGCCTCCCACTCCTTAGTATATATTTCACACCTTTGCATTCAACCCAAGTTCTGACTTCTTAGTTCCAGCTTCCTCAATTTGGAGGATTTGTCCTCTGCAGTGTTTTCTTGTTTCTTGGGTTATACTGTTTAGAACACTCTTGTTCTTCAACCAGCATAATTTCTGTGGCCCATGTTCCTGAACAGCATAGTTTTACTGTGGACTGTAGTTCTCCGGCCTAGCCCTTTATTGCAGTGTGCCCTGTTTCTTGAGCCTGCACAGTGTGGAGCGTATTACTGTTTGTAGTTCCAGCTCCCCTTCCCTTTCCTTCCTTGTGTGAGGGGGCAGGTGGAGGGAAGGTTTTGGTGTATGTTCTTTTCTTCCATGCTCGTGTTTCCTTAGCGCCCTGCTCTTTTAGTGGTATTGTCACCGGTACCACCTCCTACCACCTTCAAGCTCTTTTTAATTGCTTCCCTGTTGTTTGCGTGTGGTGTGTGTTTCCTTTTATGATCTGCAGCGGTATGCATGCCTGTGTTACCCTCTGTCCTGCAAGCACTACTTATACTTGCTCCTTTTCTTGCATCATGTGCATAATTTTTCCCTGCCCTTTGTTGTAGTCTTGCGTGTACCTGCATGCCACGTGATTTTTGCTTGTCCTTCTGAGTATTGTATTTAGCGTACCCTCAGTAATACCCACAAAGATAGCAACTTCTCAGAACCTGTCATTGCTTGTCCTACATGCAGCAAAACATTTACGTGGCAGATGTCGGGATTCCTGGGAAATGCAGAAGATGCACAGCGGGAAGTGTTACTGAGGCCAGCTGTCTCGAGGGAGAAGCTCTCTGTGTCCTACATCTCACTCCAGTGTATTGCTTTCACCGGACTGCGTACTGAGTTTTGGAATCTCCCTTGACAGGCATTCCGAGCAATGGGGAACCAACCATATCTGTCAAACACCAGGGAAGTCCCGACGAACGAAGAAGCAGAAGCAACGAGTCAGAAGGAGACGACAGGATATACCAGTGAGTTGGCCTGATGTAGGTGACCCTGGGGTGCTCCGAAGTAGACATTTTGACTAGCAAACTTTTGAATTAAAGCAAATTGGGCGCAACTCTCCTATTAAGAGATGTTGAATAGGAGAATATTGTACCCTGCATTGCCAAAGTCAAAAGGGAGCAATAATCAAGCACAGTGAATGCAATATACCAAAAGGTAAATATCCAATAAGGGAATATTGTAACCCACATTGCCAAAGTCAAAGAAGGGCAACAATAAAACAAAAGGGATACAACTTTCTTAAAGAGGGATATCCGGGAAGGGGACATTAAAACCTAAATTACCAAAGCGAAAGAAAGCCGAGTGTCATCAAGGCAATTTGAATGCAACAGTCCCAGAACAAGTTGTAAACTGCATTACCAGCAGACAATAAGTTGTGTAGAAAGAAATCCGAGACTGCAGGAATAAAGCCCTCTTTGTAAAAAAGATGAACGGGGAGGGGACTGTAACCTGCATTGCCGGTGGCAAGCAGATCAATGTAAGAAACATTGTCATTGTTTACAGTATACTTGTGGAAGAATTTGTAAACCCATTGTGTTGAAAGTCAAAAGACTTGCGCAGGGAGCAGTTGTTGGTTCAACCTACCCCATTGAGTTTTTAAGTGTGGAAAGTTTGGAACAAGCCTCGCCACAAAGTACACATTGTAGTAGTAGGAGTTTTATCCTAGCAGGCGAGTAAACCAGGAAAGGGACACATAGTGGTTAGTCCTGGCAGGCGAGTGGACCAGGAAGAAGATGATTTGAAGTATTGTGTTGTAGACGGTTGTGGTGGAAAAGAAGTTGTAATTCCACTACTGTGTTTTGATGAACTGTTGTATAACCATCCTGACTAAACTATATCTTTGTGAATGAGTCATCCTGACTAAAGTGTTGCTTATGAATGAGATATGTGATATGATAAAAAGTGATTGGTCTTCAAAATAAAAGAACATTTACATTGACTTCTGAATTGATGTGTGAAGAGAGAGTATTTTTGGTTTACCAAGCAGAAAGCTGTGGAAACTTTAACAATTGTTTTGAAGAGTAAGAAATCCTTTTGGAACTAACACTGTCAATTTGCCAATTGAAGTACATAGGGAATGAAAAGAACTTTGTATTATACCTGGGGTAGAACTTGGCTATTGAAAATAACTTTTCTGACATTGAACTTTGGTTTGAAATATTGTCAATTGATCCAGGCGAAGGGGATACTTTTATGTTTGAATCGATATGTTATTTTATGAAGTCAAATTATTTCTGTATGATTTTGTTGTAGGTATGAATGTAAAGGACAGATACTTTTGGACATTAGGTTTAGCCTTAGTATTATAGGTAGGGACATCCTTGTTAGGTTAGGGAAAGATGGATGTTTGTCTCACCCCTTATTATTTAATAAAATGGTGACTTGTGAGAAAATCTACCTACTTGTCCGTATCCCATTTCTCATACATCCCTTTACTTTCTGTGGGCCTACACATTCAAATAACATCATGTCTGACAACAAGCTTTATGCCTTTCTCAAGCAGTGGCTTAAGTGAGATGATTCATCACAAAGTCTCTTTTGGATTGTCTTTAAAGTATTGATATCACATCCCAGAGGAAACGGTCCAGACTTAAGATATCCAATGCCAGCTCTGATGATAAGCAGGCAATACAGACTTTTAGACTTTGATTGTATTGTATTCTGAAACTTGTATTGTTAAATCAATAGCAGAATAATTCAAACACTGAGCGGGAATGTAGAATAACATAATCTATAAAGCCAGGATTTGGAGCACATCTTACATCTGAGAGGGGACCACTTGAGAGTTGTGTTTCTGTTTATTTTTAAGAAATAGAAGTGTCAAATGATAGCCGGTGGGAAAAGTGATCAGTACTTTGTGAGTATTGCAATCTTTGGTGGGCTTCAGCATTTCCCTATCCAGCAGTTACTTCACATGCAGACTATGACTGTGTAGCATAAGGGAAAACATGAACTATTGTCAAACATGTTGGCTCATCTGATGGGGCATTGTGCACACTATATGTAGATGTTCAGAGACCTGTGTGCAACCTCCATGTAGATGTACGAATTCCGGCAGGGCAGACTATGCCTTTCATCCGTCCAAAGTCAATAAAAGGTGTACTTTTGTGTTGTATAATAGTAATAACTGTTACTTAAGCACTACAAAATGGCAAAAATGTGACAGCATGTAATAAAGAAACTGGTAATTGTTATTGAAAAGACCTGATGGGGTGAAGTGAATTGGGGTAACATGGTGGCAGAAAAAGTTAGAATGAGAGGTTGGGTGGGTCGGAAAGACATGAGCTGATGAGAAAGAATGGGAAATATCTGATTTTCTTGGGGAGAAGCACCCCTTTCTAAGCCATCAACCTTAGTTTGCGTAAGGCAATACCTTATTGAGGTGGCTGCATCCACCATAATTTCTTTCTGGGCTGAAGGCCCACTTTCCTGTTGGGTCACATCCTGTGACACTGGCAGGGTCAAAGGTGGTGCGTCACGGCTGGTCCGTTATGTTAAATTTAGAAGTTGGCACCACTGGGTTGCACCACCAGCCTGACAGCAGCCATGCAAGCATTAGTTTGGGTCTCATTTAATCATATCATTACCATATGGTGAAACATTTTCTACCATACCCAACTCTAGCAATGAAGTAGCTTTGTGTGTTAGCACCCGCAGACGCTGTGCAACCTCCTGACACTGAGTTGTCGTTGTTTGTGGTAGTTCTGTTGCTCCGTTCGGCTGCAGAGAGGAGGAAGTCAGACCACATTTGACATCATTTGTTTTCGCTTTAAACCTGTTGTGAACATGAATTCCATGAACCTTGTTTTTAAATGTCAGTGCAGTTCCCTTTGCGACACATTTGGCCATTTCTTGAGTAAACATTTTCCTGGCTCCATCACAACATACAACAGAGGTGTACTAGAACTTTAATTGCATATAAAATTGGTCTCTCACTACTCTGTGTGGAAATGTCTTAATTATTGTGGAACTGCACACTTTGTGATGGCCAGACTAATTTCTTTTTTTAATTAAGTGCATTATGGTTTAGTACAAAAACCTTCAGCACTGCATTAATATAAAAAGAAATACACAATCAATATTTCATCATCAGATCACATACATTCAAAATGATCATCACTTTCATTAATCCATCATAAATAAAATTCATTCTGTCATTAATCAACTAAAATAAATTGATTCTCTGAAAGAAATTGTGTGCGTAATTCCATCGATTATTTTTCATCTAAAAACTTCATGTTCTCCTTCCAGATATAAGCAGCGTTAGCAATTACCAGCGATTTAGCCCATCTTTGTACTGTGCTCCAGAATTGTTAAGAGACAAAGTCTAATGAATCATGTACGGATCTGCCATAACCCAACACTTATTGTTCTCGTAATGTGATACATGCTGTGAACAAATGTCTGCTGGTCTCAACGGTTGAGCCGCATAAGCGTCGGGGTCTTTCCTTTTTTACAATACCACTCCACACACCAATTTAGTCAAGATTGGATAAGATGATGAAACGTAAATAGGTTATAAAACATCTCGCGTCATTAGTACAGGGTTTTAGACAATGGTAACATAGTGCCCCAGGAGAAAAGTCCTGCTTGCTATGCTCATGACATATTTCTTTTGATCCAGTTTACCTAAGTTTTGCGCTCAATCCCATACCAAAGGTGTATTTTTCAATGTCATAGGAAATGAAGGAAATTATATTTCATCTGGAAGAGCAAGGTACACTGTTTCTGTGTGTCATAACCGATGTCTTTAGATCCGGGTACAGTGAGTTCTGCTCATTATTAGTATCAGTTTTAGCAAAAGAATATAGAAGAGTATTATTCTCGCTACCAGCCTTGCAGAGTGCAACAAAGAACTTGTTATGGTGTTGGTGTATCAGCCATAAAGCTTGGAGTGAAGGTACCCCTACTTTGCATCGGAGAGCCTCCACAGAGACTGCATTTAAGACCCCAAGTATAGAACGTAGCAATCTGCCCTCCAAGCGGTCTAACCACAGAACCCTTCTTGATGGTATGGTCTCCATATCATAAAGAATGCATGGCACTACGGTGGTCTTGTAGATTTCTAAGAAACCTATATTATATCCGCCCTTTCCGATGATGACATTTCTTATGACCGTCCATTTTCTGGTCACTTTCGAGTGGGCGTTATAACCCAGAAAGGTGGAATTAGATGTTGAGTCAATTGGGATGACAAGATATATGTAAGATTTGGCTACTTCCAAATGTTCATTCCCTAATCTCCAACAGAAGTTTACTTTTCTAAAGCCGCAGTTACTAATGATCATTACCTTCGTCTTAGTTGTATTTATCTTTGTTATCAGCTGCATAGTTGGCTAATGGCTATTTTTTAATGCTGTAGACCAATGTGTGGTTGGTCCAGTAAGATGGTGTCGTCGGCATGTGCCAACCATGGGACCACTACATTTCCAACATGTCGAAAGAGGTTACGGGCTGCTCCTATCGCCATGTCCATAACCGCCACATATAAGTTGAAAAGCACGGGTGACAAAACGCATCCCTAATTCAATTCCAGGTTTGTTATAATAGGCCAAGTTAGGAAGCCTTCTGAGTCAAGTTGGACAAACTGTATTATTGGTGTACAGTAATTTAATGAAAAGGAGCAGGTTTAAATCAATACCCCATCTTCTGAGCTTCTCCCATAATTTTCGGATGGGAGATTCTATGAAATGCACAGGTATAATCAATGTAACAAAGGTAGTTTCCTTCGAGAATGACGGGTGATGTCTGCAATTATATAATTTATGGCCCAGATGTTTACCTTTCGCAATAATAACCCAGCTAAGATTTTGTAGCTCGACTCAATCATTGATAAACATCTGTAATTCTAGGGATCTGGTCCACATCTATTTTTGAACACCGGGATGAGTATTGATTCTTGCCAGCTGGGATGGTGTGATTCCAGTTTCCAAGATTCTTGCAACCACTGTTAATAGACTGTCTGGTTCTGGAGTGTAGGACCCCTTGATCTTCATGATATCCTGTAATATGTCAGTTTCATCAAAGCCATCTACACTAATTTGACCTTGATACATGTAGCTATCTGTCTCATTACCACTATGAGGGACAAAATAATTGTTGGCGATGTAGTTTACCTATGCCTGTGTCACGTGCCCAAATGCATTCTATAACTATGCCAACATTCTTGGCTATCGTTTGTCTTAAGTAATGTAAAACGAAATCTCCAATTAACATTATTCAAGCAATTTTTGTGATTTCGAAACCAGTTTTTATATTGAGTATGCAGGGTGGTTAGATTTCTCCTTTTTTCATCTGGCGTAAACTGGTGTGAACGTTGGTTTACACGTCTTACTTTTCGGAGAGCTCTTTTTGTAATAGCTACATCGCCACTTAGTTAACAAGGCCTTCCCTTTAAACTGAATAATCTCCTTGGACGGTGACTTTAAATAGTGTTCACGACTAATCATTAAATTAAAACCCATGTTGTATATTTGGGTAAAATTTGCACATAATAATTCCACTACAAAGCGGGACACAAACTTCACCAAAGCCCAGTTCTCAGAACAGTCAACCTCTGGGAGTTCCACATGTTCAATATCTGCTGAATTGATAGATTTCAGTGATGGAATTTGTTTGCACAAATCCAGCAGGTATCTCGGATTCACGAATGGACTTTCTGCCGTTGGCTTTAACTCCATGAATTTTACCCATTGTCCCACTGGCTGTAAGTTAAGATTTTGTTGTGGGTTAGCAGAACTCAAGGTGACCATAGGGTTGGTTGCTGATATTTTCAACAAGGCAGGGCATAGTGGTCATCTGCTGTCAGTGGTAGAATGCATCTCATTAGTGTCTTCCACTGTAGATGTTATGCATGTGGCCTTGGACTTTGATGGATTCTTGTCGGCTTATTTGAAATGAAACCATTTGTCTAACGTTCCCCGTACAGGGAAGTCACCCCTATTCCTTACTGGAGATTCTTTTGCCAGTGGTTACGTTTTGATGAGAGGCCGATTAGGGGTTGTATTTTTACAAGAAGTCTACGGGATTTCTCCCTGTAAGCAGGCCTTTGGTGGGTCTGACTGGGCTTCGTTTATCATAAAACTGAGCTCTTGGGCTGTTTTTTTCCCCTTTCCCCTTTTTCTTTTGCCAGTCATGGATACTGGGGGGTTATTCCTCTTAATTCTGGGTCTTCTCTCATAATCCGTCTGCAGTGAGGGTGACAACCTTTCCACCTGCATTAAGCTGTACAGGTCCTCTTGATCATCATTCATACCAGAATTGACTGATTGTGGTCTCATCATAGCTACCAGAGCCTCTATTGTGATGGCACAGTCCGGTCTCTGTGTCAGTCTAGACTGCGGTTGAGGAGTTGACGATGGGATGAATTAACAGTCCAAAGAGGAAACACTCCTATCTTTTCCTCCCTGCTCTTCACTAAGCGCCAGATTAATATCAACTACTCTGGCTACAATTTGTTGAAGTCCACGCTTTTTTTGCCATAGAAGAGCACAGTGCAAATACAGCCTCCACTGTCGCTGCTACCACACTTAGACCGGTAGAGGATGAGACCTTAGCAATGTAGATTTAGTGATAGTTTCTGTGTCTTTCTCCAAAGTTAAAAATGTCTCTGATGCTTCAATCAAACCTACCAAATTGGGTGATGCCGAGAGGTTTGTGCCAATTATTTTGTTGTATTCTTCTGGAAGGCAAACTTTGCTCCAAGGAACTCCCTTTGTAAGTTGAAGCATAAATTCACAAACAAATTATTTTTATCGATAATACCCATTTTCAGGCTGATTGCACAAGCACAATAGAGAGTCAGAAATAGCAATAACTGACATGGTACTACAGTGGTAACTGCGGTTGGTGAGAAAAAGACAGTGAGCTTTGATTGTGCTTCACTCAAATGTTATGCATTGTTCCCTTTTGACTTGCTTTTGGAGAGGGCTTGGTTATCCACAGGCGAGGACAAAGGCCTGGGCTCCTTATTCCCTTGTTTGTGCGCTTACTTCGCCTGAGTGTGTGCGATTGCTTTTTAACTGGATTCATAATAGGTGAGTTTCGTGGTTATTATGTGACTCAATAAATCAAGAGGTATCACAGTTTTAGGAGTTATACTTGGATTCATAATAGGTGAGTTTCGTGGTTATTATGTGACTCAATAAATCAAGAGGTATCACAGTTTTAGGAGTTATACTCACCGAGTTTTCACCGCAATTCATTCACCAAAGGCTGTTGTTGACTTCCCGCGTAACTTCAATCTCTCTGGCTACTGTCATGCAGCCTTTTTAGGGACCAGCCTCGACAGCCTCAACTGCCGCAACTGCCCTTCGATGCCTAAGCAGAACTTCGGCCCACAACCAGGTTTATGAGAACTCTCCCCGCCTCTTCCTCACTGGTTCTGCGCAATGGTCGACAGAAAAGAGGGACTTTCAATCGTTCTTTCAGTCCGATTGCCACTTTCCAGCCGCAATGCTATTTCAATCTGGGTAACTTCAATGCTGCCTCGTATCAAAGGATACACTTGTCAAACAGGTATCGGTAAAGGCAGTGGTTGAAGTATACGAAAAGAAGTAGTGGAACTATGTTCCCATCTGGCCTGCTCCCGCTCCCCACAAACCCCATAGCCACGCCCCCTCCCACGCACAATAGAAACCCTGAAACACATGCGCCTGCTGTTTAAGGGAACGCTCAGTAAGTTTCAGCTTCGTCCTACACTTTTATTTTAAAACCAAACCATTCTCTAAGGGTTTCTTTTCAAAATAAAAGTATAGGAACAGTAAAACTTAATTTTAATAAGTAGAGGAGCACCGCTCCCAACCAGTTCGACCACTGGGTAAAAGACACTTTTCATTGTGAAACTTGATAAATGTGGAGAAGACTAAGGGGGTCATTACGAGGTTGGCGGTAGGGGTTTAATGGGGCCGGTACACAAGGTTTGCTCGCGGGACGCGCAAAGAGCACCTGGTAAAACCAGGTGCCCTTAGCGGGTCCCGCTAGCAGACCAAGGAGCTAACAACGCGTTGTTGGCTCCCTCCCCATTCCCATTGAGCCCTATGGGGGCTCGAATGGGAATGGGGATGTACCGGGTCCGGGTTCTTCGAATAAGGAATTATCGGGTCCTCCATGGTTGGAATGGCCCGGTAATTCCTCATTTAAGGAACCCGGACCCGGTACCCGGTAAGGGGGTAACCATGCCGCAAATTGTGCTCTTTGAGAGGGGGTACGACCACTGCCTATGTGATTGCAGGCAGATCAGGTAGTGTTGGGTTTCTTCGAGTTAGTACAGGGAGATGTGGATTTTCTCTAGTACTTCCCAGTGGGTATTGGGAGACTTCTTAGGGTTGTACCACCTCTGTGTTCTAGGGTCCCTTTCCCTTTCAAGCTTCCCTAGACCTGCTCTTTTCCTTCTCCTCTTCGATCCATGCCACATGCTTTTCCTCCTCTGGTTTTTGGCTCCACCCCTTTAGAACAGGGTCTCACCACTACCCACTGCAGAGTGATAGTCACTCTAATGGGGCACCGTAGCTGCTACCAGAGTGTGGCATGTGTTGCTGACGCTTGCCGATGCGAAATGTTCCTAACAGTCGCGCAGATCCTCTGTCCCTCTTGCTGGTCCCCTTCTTCTAGCTGCATGAGAAACTCTGCCTGCTGGAGTGTTCTATCTGGAGGCTTTGATGCTATTGCCCGTGGTCTGACTGGAGTTCTGGGTCCTGTGGGTGTTGCAATGATAGAATTAGGAATGGCAGACATTTGTTTGCAGAGGTATGGGGTGATACAAAATGGCACCCTTCATAAATAGACAGGCAATTTGGCAAGGGACAGGAATTGGGAACCCCTCAACTGCCCCTTCACGTCCCAGGCATAGTGGGGTTGCAATGCCCTTGTGACAAGGTAAAATGACTGACCTTGTCACACAGGACAGTATGGCAGTAAATGTTAATTGAAATACCAAATGTGAACAGAGTAGTAAAGAATATTTGGAAACCATCACTGTTATAATTTTCTCATTTCGCTCTTGTTCCTTCCAGTATTCTTTGGGTCCTTTCCAATATTGGACTTTGCTTCCAGGTCTTGTGGCATAGAATGGTTGTTTGTTTATTGATTTGTATAGCGCTCCGGACCCAGGGGTATATGAGCGCTCAAGGATAAGGTTACAGGCAATATATTAAGGCAGTTGTGCAACATATATACAATTACAGAAATAATGTGCAGGAATTTATACAGTTAACAAAAATACAATTAGTGTAGATAGCAAGCAGACAGTATGATAGGCGTTGAGCCATTAAAATGACAAGTACACAGAGATACAGGAGCTGTATTATGTAGTAGCAGCAAATGCAAGGTGGTGGTGATTGAGTGCTAGTGTAGGATCCCTGAATTATTTATTTAGTAGCCAGGTGATGACCTGGGTTCTGAAGGGTTGAAAGGTGGGGATAGATTTGATGTTCAGTGGAATAGTGTTCCAGAGTTTGGCGGCTAGCACCGGGAAGCTGGTTCCACCGGCTCTTTTGAGGGTGTATTTGGGCACCATAAGGTGTAATGTGTTGGAGGATCTGGTGATTGTGGTAGCAGGTTTTAAGGTGAATTTGTTGGTTAGGTCAGGCGGGGCAAGGTGATTAAGGGATTTGTAGGTAAGGCAGATCGTTTTTAGATCAATTTTTTGTTGGATGGAAAGCCATTTGCATGATATTCTACTGGCCGAGATATGTTCTCTCCTAGGAATATTAAGAGCATTGTTTTGGAGGACCTTCAGTTTGTTAATTATAGATTTATTTGCGCCTACATATAAGCCATTGCAGTAGTCCAATTTAGACTGTATAAGTGCTCTGGCTAATGTGAGGTAACTACTGGGGGATAGCAGGGCTATAGCAGGGGTCTACAGGCCCTGATTAGTTTACCTGTGTAGGCAGTGGCTGAGGCGGTCATGTTGACTTGTTTGGAAAGGTTGGTGTTGGTGTCTGGATAGAAGCCAAGGGTTTTTACACTTTTTGCTATAGGAATAGTGTTTACATCAATAATGAAACTGGTGTAGGTGGGGCTAAGCTTCAGGATAGTGCTAGGGGAGCCGACAAGGAGCAATTCCGTCTTGTCATCATTCAGGCAGAGGCCATGTGTGGCCATCCATGCCTGAATGATGGAGAAGGCTTCATTGATCCGGCTGACGTCCGAATTGTAGTTACCGGATAGAGTTCGGAGTATCTGGGTGTCATCTGCGTAGTTGGTGTAGGTGACACCCAGATGGTCCAACTTGTCGAATAAAGGCAAGACAAAGTGGGCAAAACACAAGAGCCTTGTGGGACACCGCAGGAGATGGGAATCGGGTCGGCCGCTGCTAATGGTGAGAAGACGCGCATAGTCCTGTTATCAAGGAAGGATTGGATCCATGTGACCGCGGAGTGGGAGAAATGTGCTGCCGATGACCGGTGGTTGCATAGGATTTTATGGTCCACCAAGTCAAAGGCAGCGGAGAGGTCTAGGAGAAGGATGGCAGCCTTTCCTTTATCTTTGAGTTCGTCGATCTGGCTTTTGAGA
This sequence comes from Ambystoma mexicanum, assembly GCF_040938575.1. Taxonomy (NCBI): domain Eukaryota; kingdom Metazoa; phylum Chordata; class Amphibia; order Caudata; family Ambystomatidae; genus Ambystoma; species Ambystoma mexicanum. The sequence continues at coordinate 521,203,832 of NC_090933.1, forward strand.
TCAACAAGGGCCGTTTCTGTTCCATGTTGAGGACGAAAGCCAGATTGACAAATTCCCAATAATTGGTTTGTCTCGAGGTAATCTTGAATTTGTACGTAGGCCACTCTCATGAATTTTTAGTAAGAACGGTACGGTGGTGATAGGGCTATAATTGGTAGGTATAGACGGGTCAAGTGTTGTTTTTTTTTAACAATGGTAGAACCCAGGATTGGTTCAGGTTGCTTTGGACTGCATTGCTAGGGCATGATAGGTTTATTAGTTTGGTAATGAAAGGGGAAAGATCCCTGGCTGCGTCTTTTTTGACCTGGCCAGGGCAGCTGTCCCCCTTACAGTTCGATGGTTTCAAGGAGGCTATGATTTTTTGTACTTCCGGTATAGTTACCTTTTTGAAGGTGAAGCCTGAGTTATTGGCAATGGGCGAGGTTAAGGTTGGACTGGAAGTAGTGCCATGGGTGAGTTGTTGTCATTTATTTTCAATTTTAGTTTGGAGTCCTGTGATTTTGTTGGCGAGGGCATTCTGAATACCTGTGCACCAAGGTTTATCCTTAGTACAGGTATCCGTGGGAAGATTAGATATTCCTAATTCCTTTAAAATGTTGAATAGCTCTCTCGTGCTAGAACCTGCCTGAGTTATCCTGGAGTTTAAAGATTCTTTTTTAGCACGTATAATCTAATTTTTATAGAGAGTGGTGATATTAGTAAGATTAGTTCTGTTTTCTAATGAGGGAGCTGTATTCCACAGTGTTTCAAGTTTACTTTTTTGTTGTCTAAGTAGTTTGAGCTCAGGGGTGTACCAAGAGTTTAGGTGAGCTTTTGGTTTCCCTTTGTGCATTTTTAATGGGGCAATGCTGTCAATAGCTGTAGTCATGGATTCGTTGTAGGTATTGACCAACAGGTTCAAGTCAGCTGTGGCTGGTAGTGCATTCAGGGTGGGTACTACGAAGGGTATTAATGCTTGAGCTGTGATATTGTGATCTGGAAGCACTGGCACTGCATGTTGTACTTCCCTTTCAATTCTAATTAATTTCAGCATTATGGCATCCAGTGAGCTTATTTTATTTATTTCATATACGTTTCACACAATCCCTTGTTCCCTATTTCATCGCTGCGCTTGTAGGCGGGGATGGGTGAAAGAAACCGATCTCCTGTAGTTGCCAGGGACTAGCATTGATCAGCCATAAATTACATGATCATTAGCTTTATATGCCCCTCAGTCTGCTGCTGTCCAACACTGGTCATTGATGCCACTGACTCCTAGTTCTGACTTCTTAGTTCCAGCTTCCTCAATTTCCTGAATTTCGAGGATTTGTCCTCTGCAGTGTTTTCTTGTTTCTTGGCTTATACTGTTTAGAATTCTCGTGTTCTTCATCCAGCATAGTTTCAGTGCACCCATGTTTCTGAACAGCATAGTTTTGTTGTGTACAGTAGTTCTTCGACCTAGCGCTGTATTGCAGTGTATACTGTTTCTTGAGCCTGCACGGCGTGGAGAGCATTACTGTTTGTAGTTCTAGCCCCCACCTTCCCTTGCCTTCCTTGTGTGAAGGGGCAGGCGGAGGGACGGCAGCAAGATGTAGGGTCTGATTAAAGGTTTAGTAGTAAAGTGAAAAAATGCAGCACTTGTAAATACTGCATGTTTTCCCACTCTCCCAAACTGAGTTTGGGTACCAAAACTCTACAATTATGCCTGCGTTTGCGAGGCAGTAATTGCCATCACACACAAGTATTACTGCATGCAGTAATATATTTCCCTGTGGAGTGCCCGGGGATTCAGAATCATGCAGACCCATTGAATTTCTGCATGCCTAACCCATACAACAACGGTACTTCAGTTTGATGGTATTTCAAGCGTCCTTTCAGGCCCTGGGACTTTTTTTTATTTGAGATGTTTTATTCATGGACAAATTGAGTTGATCTGCCGGCTAGAAATACATGTTCACCAAGATATGTTTTTGCTGACTGGCTGTTGCTGCAGGCAAACTCATACTTTTTCAAACACCTGCCTCAGAAAGTGCAGCCTGCTTCCGCACTTCTGTTATCTGAGAGCACCTAGACCTTCTCCCTGGCGACCGCAGGGGCGTTCAGTGAATGTGTTCTCTTTGAAAATAACCACCATTGTTTATTTAATTTTCATGCTGTCTTTTTGATGAATAAAAAAGAACTTTGTTGAACTGCAGTTTTGATATTCATGCGTAACAACTCGCATGCTTCTGACAAAGAATGAATAAAAGTAGTTTGTAGCATTATGGGCTCTTTCGAATTGTCTAAGTATTTAAAGAAGTAGGAGAGTTTATCAAGCTCCCAATATGCCCCTTGCCGGGTGTTAACTATTAAGACGGGCCTTGTTTTAAAGCAGCTTCAATTACATTCACATCCTTTTGTCTTCTGGTACTTCTAGCCCTATATTTAAAAATGAGAACAATTCAAGTACATTAAAAGGAATTGTGCATAATAAAGTATTGTTCGGCTCAACAAAAATCTTATAACGGTGCAACGTCAGTCCAGTGAATTGCTCGCAAGGGGCCCGATACATCACCATTCATTAAAGTGAGATTGTGTGTTTGTGCCCTCTGATGTTGCTTCCTACAATGCTACTGCACATTTCAGTTGCTAATTAGTTCTCTCGATTGTCTTAAGACTTGTGTCCTGCTTCTTCTGCACATAAGTGAATGCTGGCAGGCTGCTGCACTTAGCCCTGCTCCCAAGCCCACGCATATGCCTCAACCGATGGGTGTCTGCGCAGGCGGGTAGGTATTTCGGGACTGAACTCGGAGGAGCTGACGAACTTGCCCCATAAACAGGGATCAAAGCCCCCCCCATGCTTACAGTCCATATTAAAGGTATTTACACCACGCACCGCCACCAACGGAATTGGTCCCCAGGCGCTCAGGTGGTTCTGTAATACAAGAAGGTGGGCGGGTCAGGTTAGTCGAGTGAAGAGGGTGTAGGAAAGTTAGAGAACTGGTGTGCTGTTGGCGGATTCAGTTCGGTTTTCACTGTGCGATGAGCTTTGGTGCGAGTATCGGACAGATGCAAGACTTTGTGTGCTGTTGGTGCGGTTTGTGTTTTTTTGTTATTGTTGCAGTGTGGTGAAGTGCGTGTGGTTTGCTGGGCGAGAAATGGTTTTGTGGAACTTCGGGTGAGTTAGGTATGCAGAGAGTTGAGATTGGTTAGTCGGTTTGTATATCCTAGTCCTTGCAGAACTTGTTCTACTTATCTAGCATTCCTGTAGGTAAGCTTCAATGCCACTTGCCTTTCTCGTCCATGTAATTGGTGAGTGACAGCTTGGCGAGTTCCCGGCTGTGTTGTATTTGAACTTAGTGTAATGGGACGGGGTGTCTCCAATCCCCCCCTCTGGTATTGGTGCTGTAGATTAGCAGCCCTCTACACCCTTGCTATCTATTTCAGTCGGTGGCCTGTTCGTGCTTGTGTGTAATTTGGAGGCCAGGGTGCTATTGATAAATAGTTCTTGTCCGTCAGTCCTGGTCTAGCTGTGTCCATCTGTGCCCCTCTTTATTGAGTGTGCGATTTCGTGTGGAGTGGCGATATGAAAGATGTGAAAATGTCCAGTAACAAAGGTGAAGCCCTGGTCTGGCGTTACTGCTCATATAAGGCCACACATGCGTTAATTCAGCCAAACTCTGTTCCTGCAATTCTAGTGTTGTTGACTGACATTTAGGTCTGCATTTGTGTACAAAGAGTGTTTTTCATGCACAGTTAATATCCTCCCAAAGTTGGGAGAACAGATAGTTTACATGGAACTAGTTCAAACAACAATAAAAGAGGCAAAGCTCACACGGCCTTTACGAGAAACGCCTAAAAAGTGAAGGGTTTGAAATGTTTTCTTCTCTCCAATTGAATATTTTTGCTATGTCTTGAAGCTAAAACAGCGTTCAGTTTCAAGAAAGGCTAGAGTCTGGAAAATGGGTGTGGTTAAATAGGAGTTTACAAGCACTTGTTTGGGCCAAGGGCAGGATAAAGCCAGATGCCTCACTGCCTATAAGTGAATTTGTCGCCAACCATAACTGTAACAGTAACCGTGGGTGAGGCGCTTGCAGTGTAATTATAAGAGTACTTTAGTATTTCTTTAATAGCCCTTGTATCTTGCACAGTGGGGTGTTAGCCTTTAGGAAGCAATGATTTCCGTGGGCCTTTCTTTGGTGAGTGCTGATTGAAGCGTAATCTTAGACATGTATTCTCCACCAAGTGTCTGCACTTGACAACTAGTAATAGGAACATTAGAAATATTTTGTTTTAAAACTTTATTCCATTTTACTTGTACCGCTCTGCACAGATGGGCTGAAGTCCAGGAAAAAAAGAAATTGCTCGGGTTATATCGCAATTTCCCTTTTTCTTAGTTTCTCAAATGAAGGCAATAATTGAAGGTTTGTGCAGTTATGGCCTGCAGTCGAGCACCAGGCATGGGTCTTGGGCACAGAATTGCAATGCACACTCTGACTCAACAAAAAATGTGACAAGCAAGCATTTCAAAGGATTTCTAGAAAGAGGTTCTCTGTGAAGCTTTGGCTCCTTTCCAATCATTGTCCTGTTGTAGTGACACACTAATTGTTTGCTAGGAAGAGTTACTTGTGCATTGAGCATTGTACTTCAATTGTCAGCACTGCAACAGTCTATGGGCCAGATTTACAGAAATCTTTGCGCAGCGCATAATCATTTGGCATCAGAAAAGGGCACTATGTGCCGAGCAAAAATAAAGGGCCCAATTTACAGATCGGTCTCTGCGCAGGTTCTCTGCTCCGTGCGCCATGTCCACAAGCCTTGCGCGACGCGGGCGGGACTGGCTAGTGCAAAGAGCACGAAGGGGACGGAATATGCAAAAGGCCTCATTAAATGGGAGAAATGAGGGATAACTTGGGCGTGGAGTGGGAGGCACATTGACAATGCACAAAGACGTCCCATGAAGTGAAAACAAACCCGTATTTACAGATTCCCCTCTGCATCTCTGCCAACATAAAAACACATAAACCCTACCGCCACCTGTGAACAGGTCCAAGGTGAGATTGCATCATGCATTCGCCGCTTTAGAACCCGCCATGCAATCGTAGCGAAGGGTCACCACCATGCCTGTCCATGCATTGCTTGCATGCCTACGGCTACATGGAAGGAGCAGGCGAAGGAGGAGGAGTCCCAGAATCTACCATACATACACAACAATCTTTGGCATGCCCGATGAGGAAGTGTACGGCACATATTGCTGCCCCCCCCCCCCCAATGTCATCCTTGAATTGGTCACTGAGTGGGAGAATTACCTGGTGTCACGAACCATGTGCTCGAGCCAATATCACCCTTAATGAAAGTCTTAACTGCACTCCATTTCCTGGGGACTGGCAGTTTCCAACAGGCCACAGCCATTGTTGTGGGTATTTCAAAGCCCACCCAATCATGCTGTCTGAAGCAGGTTCCAAGCTGCATCACTGCACATGTGCACAGTCACATAGACATGTCATTCAACGTGCATGCAAGGAAAAGAGTGGTACAAGACTTCTATGCAGTTGCCCACTTCCCAAGGGTACTTGGATACAATAGACTGCACACATGTTGCACTACAGCCCACATGAGCCACAGAACACATTTACCGGAACAGGAAAAATTGGCATTGGCTGAACATGCAGGTAATCTGCAATGCCAAGGGCCTCATAATGCATGTCAATGCAAACTACCCTGGATGCACCCACGACAGCTACATACTACACCATTCACCAGGCACTGGCAACGGGAACATTCGGCAATAAGTGGCTGATTGGTGAATATCAGGCTGCATACACACATGAACACACCAAGGGGGGTCACAACCAATACAAACCACCATACGAAACAATACCATCACCAAGTACTGTTTGTGTCATCCACAGGGGACAGTGCATATCCGCTATCACCATTCCTGATGATGCCTATCCGAAATCCCACCACACCAGCGGAGGCACGCTACAATACAGCACACATTGCGACCTGTGGTATAATTGAGAGGACATTTGGAGTGCTGAAATCACGCTTCCACTCCCTTGATTATTCAGGTGGAGGACTGTTGTATGCACCAGCATTGTCATGCAAAATCATATTGGCATGATGCATCTTGGATAATATCGCCACCCGCCATGGCATACCAATAGACTTGCATGAGGGGTTGCAGCAACGGTCCCAGGCAGTACCCAGACCAACAGCAGGCCAAAGGTTAAAGGGCCAGAACACACGCAATGAGCTAGTCCTCACATACCTCACTTGATAAAACATCCAGTGTGAAAGTCACATCATACCCACATCCTTGAGTGCCTTCAGTGATGAAACATAGCAAGTCCAGTTGGGCCATACACAACTACCTGAGAATGGAATGCCAGGGTGGCCACGTGGTGTGTGTCTCCTACCTGTTGAAAACACACACATCATGCACATGACATCTGACAACAATGATACATTCTGCAGCATGTTACCTCCCAATAAATACACATGTTGGAGAGACCCACCTGTGCATGATGCACATGAGTGATATACATGCTACCTGAGAACAATCATGGCAGGACATGGCATCAAGGAACACAGGACACAACACCTAACAATCCAAGAACAAACCCAGATAACTGTTAATGTGCCAGCACCAGAGACACAAGCACATGAGCACCACAAGTGGGTAGACTAGCACCATCATGCAGAAAATACGCAAACAAGGCACAGAACAATAGTAACAGTACCACCCCCATGTCAGCTGCCTGTGCCAATCACCCACCCAACACCAGATAGGCACACGCAGGGAACACCCTACCTGTGCCACATCAGAACAGTGCAGCAATGTATAGTACAACAAACATACAAATGACAGGCAGATACCACATCACCTCTTAGCACTGACGTTGTGCTGTGCATCCCTGCCACCTCGACCTAACACTGGGCCCCCACATATGTGTCAGGAGGGCCAGTGTACAGCAGAGGGAATGGGGAATTTGAATGAAGTAGAGTCCTGTTTGCATTGACAGGGTCTGTGGGAGCCGACAGTGCAAAGTGACCTAAAAGCAAACACATACATGACATTAGACTGCATGTACCCTGTCACACCTATTCCACACACAACGCACATCATGGCCCAATATCATATTTACCTTTATGTCAGATCATGCCACTTGGCAAACCAGCATGCCAGTTCACATCACTGAACATGCCTGATAGGCCATACCACCTCCTGCATCAATCGGAAAGTTCTGCAGTGTCAGAATCAGCTGCCCACGAGGCATGATGGCAATGTCTATTAAACAAATCAAATGAGTCCACCCTGGACAGCAAATAAAAATAACTAAAACAATATAATATTCATGTCCGTGCACAAAGCCAGCGGGGGTAATGAGTATGCGTGTTGAGTCGAGAGCAAACAAAACTACTCGGTGCAGGGAACACAAAACATCACACCTTGAAGAAAACCTGCTACAATCCACACTGTGGATCATCATGGGGAGTGCCACTCTGGTCGTGCACTGACAATGCCTTTCTCTCCGGCTGCCACACGTGACATAGAGGCATGCAACAGTTTGCCAATTGCCACAAGGTCTTTGTAATTCTCATTCCGTGCCTCACCAATGTCTGCCTGTAGAGCAGCCCTTGAGGCATCCATCTGTGCACTGATGGTGTCCTTCAGGGCAGACATCTCAAGATTTAGACTCTCCCTTGAGGCCTTCATCTCGTCACGCAGGCAGACCCTCAAGGCAGAGACCTCACCCCGCAACAGCTCATACTCCCATGTCATTGTAGTATTTGATGTGACAATGCTATCGGCGAGGCAATGAATGCCCCTGTTAATGACCTGCATCACCACGCCTTGCTGCACGATTTCCTGCACCACTGCCTGCTCCCAGTCAAGGCGTGGAGCAGGCATCCATCCACCACGTGTGCGTGGGCCCCTTAAACACGAAGATGCAGTGCCACCCTGCCTAAGTGGTTGCATCGGCACGGCCTGCGGGTCCAGGTGCACCACACATCTGTCACACACATCCGCTGCCACCTGGATTGGTGTGGGCATTCTTACAGGCACAGTGCTGCACAACGATGCCTGACTCGCCACAGGCAGGGCCACAGTCTCCTGTACCCCCTGCGGCTCAGTCTCCCCCACCAGCTCAAGAAGGACCATATCGTCGGGACGGCTCATTGGTTGTTGATCCACCATCTACCTCAGGAACTCAGCCACATCACCCTCTTCCTCCCCGTCCCCTGAAGATGCCTGTGCGGACATGCTGATGATGGTCTGAAACAGCAGTGGGTTCTCTCCATGTACTGCAGCCTGGCCACCTTTGGTGCCTGGTTGTGCATCCCCTCCTGGTCCCCTTGCCACCTGGCTTCTTCGACACAAGGATACAGTTCCATTACCAGCATCAGGGCTTTCTGTGCCCAAAACTCTCTACTTGATTCAGAGTGCCTAACAAAAACACAACACAAAGTTCCTTTCCTCTTATTATTCAATTTGTGTGATTCGCTCTGGATCCACCTCAGCTGGGCTCAGATCCCCTTTATATCACTGTTGCTATTGTGGATCTCCCTCTTCTGGGCTCAGATCCCCCTTTTTACAATGTTCAGAGAATATTCTTTCTCAGGTGACTCACAGTTCACCTCGGATCCCCCTCAGCCGGACTCAGACCAATTTCAATTTGCATTAAAGTATAAAAGACCTTCGAATGTGCAGAGGGTTTAGCCTGACTCGTTGCAGGTCCACTTCGATCTTAAAATTCCCTTCTCACAGTTGCCAACCAGTTGGATCCCTAACAGAGACCTTCGAATGAGAACCCACATGGCGCCGGACCACTCTGTGTAAGATATCTTTCTTGGCCTCCAAAGTTCAGTCACACCTCTGGTTTTCAATTATATTTGCGTCGCTCGTGACATACGTTTCACACACTGTTCTATTTAGATTTCTTCATACAGTGTTGCTGCTTGTAACCTTGGTTCTAGCACAGGCTGGTCTGGTATCAGTCTCTCCGAATCACTGGCTGTGCTGTCTTTAATTGCGCTGCTTTGCTGTAGGAGCTAAGGACAGTACCACAGCGGCAAAAACTCCTGCCCGCCTTGGTTATCAATGTGGGAGAGCCCCGGCTACCTCTGGCACACAATGCATGTTTGCTCAGCTTTAGTCCCCGGTCTTAAGTTTCTTATTTTCCAACGTTCACAAAAGTAATGGTCTGAAAAGGTCAAGGGCACTTCCCTCCTAGAAACCCTTTCTGATCGCGCCATCTTTCTCCTCTTATTTACCTGCCATCTTGGAACTGCTGCTTCCTTGTGTGCTTTGCCTTGCTCAGAGTGTGCTTTTGTGATCCGCCTTTTATCAGAGTGGGGAAGTGTGATGGAAGTCAGGTATGTGTAGTTATTAGTAATTGCCTGACCATTGTATTGAGACATGTCAGGTATACGACTCTGATGTTAGTCCATTTTCGCTCACTGTGAGTTGTCCGTGAGAAAATGTTTGTGTCGGGGAAAGGGGTTGTGGGGTTGAGTTCCTAGGTATCCTATGGGAGGGGATACCGCATCTCATCATCTCCCACTCCCCAAAGACCCCTCACCGAGGTGATCCTGCCCCACTGTTCCACCCCAGGAACTGTATCCAAAAATGATGGCCGTGTCCTGGCCACCTTGATGACAGTTCCCGACGGACAAGCGGGTGAGACACCTTCTGCTTTCTCACAGCACCAACAAATCAAACCCTGCACGGACTCCCCAGATGCACATGCATCCTGGACATGCATGGCTGGGCAGTCTGCAACCAACATAAGAGCAGCAGGTGACCCCTCATCCCCCCCAACAGTACACCAGCATTGCACACACCCCTTGATGACCTGAGCATGAAATGACAGACCCATGCTTGAGCCAGGGGCAGTGGTGTCAGTGCATGCATCATTGACAGTACACACCACACAGAGATGGCACAGATGCTGTGCATGCTGACATGCAGCAGCTGGACACAATGCCATGGTGACTATGTCATTCACATCTACACTTGCAAGGTGCAGTGAGGTCAACCCTACGCAGGCGACGGCCACAAAGCATCCTGCATTTACTTCACCTCATGTATGTGCAGCCTGGACCTCAATACCATGAAGTGCATACCACTCAGCAACACCAATCCTCACCTCTTGGCCAAACAGAGTGGTGTCATGAACACAAGCATCAGTCACACATATCACTCACCTGCAGCATGTCCAAAGGTGTCGATGCCTCCAACCCCAGTGACATGTTCGCTTACGATGAGGCCAGAGGCTACCTCCTCAAAGTTCCTCAATGTATGGCGGACCACCACCACCTGTGCAGATGAGACATTTTCTCCAAAATTCTCTTTTGTACACCTGGTCAGGTCATCCATGCGCTTATGTACCTCTTTTGCAGCGTGTTCCTCAACCCCACAGGCATTCATGAGCTCTGCTACCTCTGCTTGCGGTGGGCCTGTGTCACTGTGCTTCAAGCCCAGGTGTACATCTTGGACTGGGCTTCCTCCACAAAGTCTGTGAGGACCTGCAGTTCCTTGTCTGTGAATTTGCACTTCCGGCTCTACCCCTTCACAGTGAGTGTTGGCGACCCTTGGCTTGTAAGGGTGCCAGTGTCACCTCCAGTGTCTGTGCTGATGCCTGTCTGTGGCAGTGGTGCATCCCCAGCACGTGGTGGTTGTGCCCTTCCCCTGGCACGTTGTGGCGCTGGACCCATCCCCTTCACTGGTCTCCCAGCTCTGCCTGTCACCCTCCTGTCCATCTCTGGATCCCTCAAGATGTATTCCAGCAATTCCTGTGGTTCTGTGCTTGCGCCACGTGTTCTCCGCCTATGCTGGTCACACCGAGCAAGGAAGTGCACTGCGTCATGCAACCGTTAAGAAGTAGACACGCAGATGGACACTGCGCGGCTTAACCGTAATAAGCTGCGCATGTGCAGATTGCACGCCATGACGTACGTAACTTATGCTCAGCCCATCTTTTCCATCCGGAGTTGCTTGGGACCACAGGGAGCATCCTGCCAACAGTTCCAGACACACCTTGGCCTGCTGACAGTCGTGCAATCCATCTGTTGCGTGCATCTTGTACCTTTCACAGTACTTCGCAACAGTGGCATTGCTCAATCTACGCTACATTGCTGCCTGTTGATACTCACTGGCGGGGAGTGGGGGGATGGGACATGGCCAAGTAGTGGCTCTGTGGATGCATGCTGTCCGATGGGGACAGGATGGTGGCACTCAAGACAAGGGGGCACAGTTGGGGGGGGAACACAGTGTGTTACATGTGTGAGCTCAAACATGCAATGATACGCATTTGTTGCCTGGGTTACTTTTGCTGGGACTGGTGGTTAGCCTGTAATTGTTCACACATGCATATGGGATATGCTGCAGCAGATGCATGGACGGTGCAGGCAACTGGCCGTAGTCTCGTGGCATGCAGGGACATGAACAGCTGGACATTGTGTGCACATGTGTGAGTGTGTCAGCCCATGGCCAGGGGTCAGTCCTGCCACATGCAGTGGGTGATTTGCATTGGACGGCTGAATAAACATTGGGCAATGGATGGGGTTACGACGTCCCTTGAGGATACTTGGCACCATGAACTGTGGATGCATCTAGTGGGGCCCAGACTGGGTGTTGGTAAGACATCAGATTATAGATACTGACACCACTATCTCTGTTACAGCTGCATACCAGTCCCCTTGCGGGTCCACCAGTGTCTGGATGAACGTGTCTGCTACCTCGTCCTCCACCTGAAGTGTTGTGCGCATGACGGCAGTCTGCTTCTCTGGACAAGAAGTTGCCATACTGTGTGACCTGGTGCTCCAGCACTACAGCGCACTGTTCCACCCGGACCAGCAGCTTGGGGCCGTTGCTCACAGGAGGATCTGGCAAAACATTGCAAGAGCTGTCAATGTGGAGGTTGTGGCCGTGTGCACTCCAGAAGCCATGAAAAAAAGGAGATGGGATGACATGAGAATCCGTTGCCAGAAAAAAGCCAGGGCGGCCATCGAGGCCGGACCAGCTGCTGAGAGGCACTTGCGTTGTTTATTTTATTTTTATTTTATTTTGGATTTGTATAGCGCACTACAACACTTGGGCAACGAGGCTCTGTAAGAAGATGAAAGTAGGCTTGCTTCGGGGTTACAGGTGATCAGCCCCAGTTAGATACAATTGCTTAGTTACAGAGAGTCCATAGACCTAGCACAGGTTAAATTTTGTGGTACAGTACATGGTATGAGAACAACAGAGGGCATGAAGCACAAAACAGGTTGGAAGGGGAGGCTGTCATATAAAGAGGCTGGTTTTTAGTGCGTTACGGAAGGCTGCATGAGATAGTTGACATAGGATTTCCACAATCCAACTCAGGGTCTTGCAGAGGGTGAACCCGGAACTCCATGGCCAGGCCCTCGTGCTGCAGGAGCAGATCAAGGCGGCAGGCGAGTCCACACTCAGTCCAATCTGGCAGGATGTGTATGCCATGTGATGGATATGCATATTGGTATGGCACATGTGCATGGACGCAACTATGATGTGTGACTTGATGATGCATGCATGGTAGCACTCCGTGTCCCCCATGGGTGTGAGGATCTTGGATGTTCCAAGGTGGCCCTTGTATTCTGCCATGCAGAATACATGCCATTGTGCAGTTGTATGTTCATGTAAAGGGTGTTGGGGCATGGATGCCCATTTATTGCTGTGGGTGATGGATTGCTGACTTGACATGATGCAGTGGTAGGCTAGGGTGGGGTGCATGGGGTTTGCCTTGTCCACCTTGCACATGTACCATGGTCATGTGCGGGCGGAGGGTCCTGGGTCAGTGGAAGCTGAGGGTGTTTGTGTCGATAGTGCAATGATGTTTGTGGCGTGGCATGTTGATATACTCCTGTCCTGACGTATTCCTCTCCCATGTTCCCAGTTGTCCATGGTGAATGTCGTTGCCTAGGGGTGCTGAATGCTCATTACCCGCAGATACATGCATGAATTTGGGAGCTGGTTGACATCTTGTATTACATGCTCACATATCAATCTGTTCAGGGTGGACAGTTGCCATTGTGTTGTGATTGTTCTGTGCCTTTTCTATGTGCGATGGCGGCATGACATCATGCCGCCCTTTGGACATGCACATGTGTACACACATGCTTTCCTGCCTCTCCTCTCTCCTTTGCCATCCAGTGTCACATGCAGGTGAGGATAACAGCATGGAGGAAGAGACTGTATCAATGCTAAGACATTTGCAGCGGATGCGTAGGCCATGGCAACGGATCCCATCATTCACATCTGAGGGAGCGGTGGCTGCTGAGGGTACATCCTCTGATGGTGCTGGGGGAGACATGAGGGCCGTTGCCAGGGACCTGAAGGGCGAGTCCTCTGAGGCGGAGGTGCATGAAGATTCCGACATACCCACGGACAGGCCAGTTGCAACAGAGTTGCCATCTGTGTTGCAAGGTTCCGGTGTGGGGAGGTGGAGGGCGCAGTTGTGTTCCTGGACATGATGGCTGGTGGAGGCGGGGGGCATCATCCAATGTGCATGATGTGGACATGGGCCTGCAATAGGACTCTGTGCAGGACACATTGTTTTATTCCACTATACACAGTGTCTCTGGGCCATCATCGGCAGGGGTGATGACATGTGTGGATGCATCAACACAGACTGTCCGGGCTTTGAAGGCCAGTGATGCGATTAGGGATGCCTTGGTGCCCGTGCTGAGTTTTGGGGCGTGTACAACAGGTGTCTGCACTGGAGTCCCTGGACGTGGTCCGTGGCCAACTCGTCAGCCATCACAGGCAGGTGTGCCACATGATCTTGCAAATGGCTGGTGCATTGCTGGCTGTGGTATGCGTAGTCCATGCATCATCACATGGGACTCCCACCTCTACCGCAGCAACTGTGCTCCATGCATCCGGAGGCGTGGATTCCATGATGCCACCACACACCAGCGCCTCTGCCCACTTACAGGTTTACTGGTCTGTGGCCTGTCTGACGGTCAGTGGGGCTGCAAGTGGACATGGAGGGCATTGCAGTGGGACCAGGCTTGGGTATGTCTGCCTGCCAGGATCAGGGGGTGCAAGTGGACATAGCACTTGAGGTAACTGCTGTCGATGTACTACCCTCCAGGAGTCTCTACGGAGGGAGGTCCAATGCCAGAGACGGGCTGCCAGGCGCCAGGAGCAGTTGCGGCAGCAGAGGCAGGAGCACCGGCGCTTTCTTTTTTGGAGGGCGAAGCAGTCGTTCTTGGTCTGGCAGGGGAGGAACGTTGCAAGGCAACGCATCCATGTGGCAACCACAGCCCAACTGGAGCACATGCAGCAGCAGGAGGACAGAAGGTGCCATGCTATGGAGGAGGCAGCTGCCAGGGCATGCGGCACATGCACAGCTGTTTGGAATACCTGCAGAGCTGCTGGGGGAGAGCATGAGGGCTGCCCAGGCAATTGAGCAGTCCACTTGTGAGGCCCCGCAGGACCTCAGGGGCAGCACACAGGCATGCATGAGGCAGGGAGAGGCAGACTCCAGTGCATCATTGGAGAGTGTGTTAGCAGGGTTCGGGCTGCAGCAGGGACAGTTTTTCCTTTTTGTTGTTGTTTGCATCATTATTGTTTCATGAAGGGGGATTCCCGTGATTTCATTTTTGGCAATTTGTCCCATGTCTTTTGTTGTATTTGCAATACAATACAGTTGAGTTTGTTGGTCTATCGCATTCTTGTTCTTCTCATGAAATCAATTTGGTTATACAATTTCTACATCACTTATGTGTGTGTGCAGTCATCTTTTGTACTGAATGTCATACTGGTCTGGTTTTGAGGGTGCAAGCCACATCATTATGTGGCATGTGGGATATGGCCTTACGTGGCACTTTGCCAGCATGCAGCATGTTGCTGTATGCAGGTGTCATGATTACAGACGTGCGCCATGGTATTTCTAATTGTGAATGTATTCATTGTGGCATCTCAGTCTGTGCATGTGATTGATGCGTGTGCATCTGATAGTTACATGTATTTGTGTAATAGTCATGTATCCAATCCATGTGTGTTGCCTGAACAGGTCTATCTTTGACTGTGTGGTGATGATGATTGTGCCTTTCTGTGCACATGGATGTCGCGCTGTTGACAGATGCTTGCATGTGATGTGGTTCATGGATATGACCACACTACTCGTGTGTTTTTGATTGTTTTGTGGATGTGTCTGTTCTCTCATCGGTGACGTTGCGATTGCCAAGGCTTTGTGTGTGGCGCATCAGTGTCACGGGTGTGTTGTGTGTGGTTGTGTTGCCCCGTGATTTTCATTGTCCCAGTGATGGTCACTGTGATACAAGCACATGTATTGGGGATGTATGTGTAGCCGGATTTGTAGTTTAGGGCAGTGTTGGATTATTTTCACGCATAATGGGTGCTGATGCATGTTACTCACTAGACGGCAGTCCCACATCTGTAGGTCTGATTGGTGTGTGTGTAGGGTTGTGTGTGGCTGTGCATGTGCTTGGGGTCTATGTGTGTCAGCATCACCATGTGTGCTTCCGATGTATGTGTCCATTCTTTCTCCATGGGGTACATCATGCGGTGCTCCTCTGTGTAGTATTTGTATCTGAACAACCTGAGTACTAGGGTGGATGGGGATGTGTTGTCACAATGATCCCTCACACTTCAAGGGATGGTGTGGCGACACATTGAAGTGGCTGTGCACATGGACTCGGGTCGTGGACATTAAGCATATTTGTTGATGCAGGTCATGTGGTGTGGTTTTGCTAAGGAGGGGTGTTATGGTGGCCCAGTAGCTGGTACGGACATACAGTGTACACGTCAGTGGTTTTGGTAGTGGGTAGTACAAGTTGCACCAGTGACTGTGGACTCTCATTTGTAAGGGGACACACACAGGTTGTACATTAGATGTGGTTTGCTCAATGTCCATGGACAGGTTACTTTTGGGTGTTGTGGTTGCCCACTGGAGGTGGTGTGACTTCTGGAAGGGGTTTGGGTTATTGTGGTGGGTACAGGCATGCCTTTGATTTTGTATTTGGCCACGGAGCATTATTCTTGTGGGGTTCAGTCCACAGGTGACACTGCCTGTTGTGGCCAGGTACATGGCCACAGTCTGGCCCTCCATGCATTCTCCTTGCTTGTGTGTCCAGCTGATGTGCTTAGTTGTTACTCACATTCAAATCTGGACAATTTGTTGGGCTTGGTATGTGTTCCCAGTGGTGTGGATTGAGGGCAGTGTGTGTCATGGTCCACTTCACGGGGCACATCAGACTTTTCCCCTGGTACTTCACTTGTGCATCAGGCTCTCAGTTAAATATGGCAGCGCATGCACTGGAGGCATACGTGGGGGAGTGGTGTTAGCTTCCTGCCTTCATATTGCACACATACAGGTGATCGTGGGCCATCCACATGCTGCACCACACACCCGGCTAGAAGGGGGTGGAAAGTTCTCATCCACCAGTGTGCCCCCACTGGTGTGTGATGATGGCGACAGCCAAGTGACAGATATCTGGCTTATTTATTTATTTATTGCATTTATTGCCCGCTCCCAAACCCGTGAGTATCACAGCGCTGATAACTTAGGAAACAGAACATAAATTTAAGAAACAAAACAAAAGAGAAATAAGGTACATATGCATGAGAGAGACAGTCGGGGCTAAACCCCGATTTCAGGTTAGTCATATTTGTCAAACAGCCAGGTTTCTAGCAGTTTTATGAAGATGAGGTAGGATGCCTGCTCTTAGAGGTGGAGCTTTCCACAGGGTGGGGGCAATGACCGTGAAGCAAGTGCCTCCAGCTCTTTTTCTTGAGAATCTGGGGATGGCTAGTGACAAAGTGGATGAGGAGCGTAGGCAAGGGAGTTTGGTTCTTCTGGAGATGTGTTGGGGGAGGAAGGAGGGAGCCGTATTGTGGATGCATCTGTGTGTTAGGGAGAGAATCTTGAAGTCAATACATGCTTTGATTGGCAACCAATGAGCGTCACGTCTGGCATGAGAGATGTGGTCTGAGCGCTTGAGGTCCAGACAGCCCTGAGGGCATTGTTTTGGATCAGCTGAAGTTTAACCAGATTTCTTGAGGCGGTACCTGCAAGAATGGAGTTGCAGTGGTCCAATTTACTGCCTATAATGGCTCTGGCAATGGTGAGGCAACTGTCGGTGGATAGGAATTTTCTGCTGAGGTTGATGAGTCCAGTGGTGTAGGACTCTGAGGAGGCAAGGGCCTTGACCTGTTTGTCGATAGATAGTTCTGAATCTAGGTAAACACACAGTGTTTTCACATGGCTTGAGACGCTGGTGGGGCTTCCGTCGATGCAGAAGGATGCAAAGGCAGGGTGTAGCCGTTTAAGACTGTACAGGGAGCCTACTATGAGGAGTTCATTTTTCATCATTCAGGCCTGAATGATGCTGTAGACTTGGTTGATGATTGCGGAATCAGTGGTGTGGTTACCAGTTAGTGTTAGCAGAATTTTGGTGTCGTCTGCAACGTTTGTATAGAGGATCCTGAGGTTGTCGAGGTGGTCGAAAAGGGGTTTATTGTACATGTTGTACAAGGTGGGTGAAATGCAGGAACACTGAGGGACACCATAGGGCACAGGTAAGGGCTCAGCAGCTTCCGAGCATGTGAAGACCCTTGAGGATCACTGGCTGAGGAAGGCTTTGATCCAGCTGGTGGCTTCTCTGGAGAAGTAGAATTTGGTGGTGAGGTGTTGGCAGAGAATGTTGTGGTCAACAATAACGAAGGCTGCAGAGAAGTTGAGGAGGAGGAGGATGGCTAGTTTGCCAGCATCGCGGATGCCATCGAGATGGAATTTAAGGGTGAGGAGGACAGCCTCTGTGCTGTGTCTGGGTCTGATGCCGAATTGGCGGGTGCTCAATAGGTTGTTGGATTCTAGGTAGGCTTGGAGTTGGACGTATGCAGTGCAGTCTAAGATTTTAAGTAAGTAAGGAATGGTAGTAATGGGGCAGTAGTTGGTTGGGAGGGCGGGATCTTTGGTGAGTTTTTTGATTAGGGGGGTTGACCCAGGCTTCCTTAATATAAGCTGGGACAGAGCTTGTTTGAAAGGAGGCATTAATGAAATTAGAGAGGATGGGTGCCAGGTGCTCAGTGCACATTTGTCACCCTGCAGTAGGAGAGTTTCAGGTGTTGGATGATGTGGAGGACATCCAATGGGGAGACAGGAGAACTGGAATGGGGAAGGACGGGGGTGGAGGTTCTTGGGGTATGAAGAGGGAGGTGTTTTTAGCAGTAAGCAATGTTTTCTTGAGAATAGTTTTGTTTCTTAATTTGGTTGTTTTGTGAGATAGGGCTACTTGAACAGTAGTGCACCGGGCTTTGTCCTTGGGAAAGTTGGTGATAGGGGGTGAAGGGTGTTCAGGTTCCTTAAAGATTTTAAAGAGCTCTTTAGTGTTTGAGCTGGTTTCGCTAATTCTAGAACTCTAGATCAATGATGTTTTTGGGATGACGGCAGCTTTGTATGCTTTGGTTGCAGTGTGAAAGGCTTCTTTGTTGTTGATAGTTTTTTTTTCTTCCAGAGGTGTTCTAAAGCCCGTTTGTGTTTACCTAGGGAGATAGGTTTGTCAGAGAACCAACTGTGGGTGCAAGGTTTCTTTTGGATGGAGATTTTGAGAGGCCCGTTAGAGTTAAAAGTGTGGCGTATCAGGGCGTTGTAAGCCGTAAGGATGGAGTTGGGGTAATTTTGTCCATTTAAGGTGTCGAGGAAAGATGAAATGGTAGGAGCGAGCATCTTAGCAGTGAATTTGCGTGTATGTCGAGAGGTTATGGGGATGTGCGTGGGGTTGTTACCGGCATTGGGGTGCTCCAGAGGTAGGAGTAACAGGATCAGGGATTGGTCGGTCCAGGGGACAGGGTCAATGGCTGTGACTGAGATGGGCAGGTTAAGGTGAGTGACCCAGTCCAGGGGCCGGCCCTTGATGGGGGTGGGAGAGCTAATGGCTTGTGAAAAGTTCATCTCTTGTAGAGAGGTAGCGAGGGCAGTGGCTTTGGTGTCGGTTGGATCATGGAGACCAAGGTTGAAGTCTCTGAGGAGTAGTAGTTTGATTTTGGGTTTGATGAGTGGAGAGGAGGAGGGGGATGTCTGTGTCTGGGGAGGTAGCATGGCCAGGTTGACGATGGAGGAGGAGGAGGAGGAGGAGGAGGTTGATGGTAGTTTGTGGGTGGAATTCCAGTTTGCCGAGTAGAAGTTCGTAGCATGACAGTGTCAACGGGGGGAGATCTGATGGAGGCTTGGACTTGTGCCATATGTTTTGATTCAAGGGGGATGCATGGGCACTGTGCAGTTTTGGTGTGTACTTTGTATGTGCTGGGCCTTTGAGGGGATACATGTGTGGGGGGTTATGTGTGTGGTGTGGTGATTGGTGGGGGTACAGGTGTGGGGGTTTTGAGTGTAATGGGCGTAGGTACAGTTTGCGTGTGTGTGGCTCTGTTTCCTGTGTGTACCTGGGGTAGGAATGATGGGCGTAGGTGCACTTTGCATTTGGGGTGTGCTTTTTTATGTATTTTGTGGGCATGTTGGTGGATGGTATGGGTGCAGGTGGTGGTGGTCATTGCTTGTGGGTGCTCGCCATGCTATTTTTCATTTTTCAACTTCATCTGGTATCACGTGTCGAAATGTGCACAAATCGGTCATTTTTGGTGGCTCCTTTCTTTGCAGTAGGGGAGTGTAATGGGCGTGTCGGGTGCAATCCTGTATAATTTGCACTGTTGGTCCCTGCTTGCCCTTGTTTCTGTAAATCGCCTACTCCCTCTGTGTTTACACCACGCAATCCTAACGCACCTGCTAACTTTTTAGCTCTACATTTGCAAATATTTCTGTAAATCAGGCCCTATGTGCGCTACTATGTGTACTAGGCCCACAGCATACTGATCTTATTGGGCAAGTATGTTAGTTTATCTTGCTCGGGTTGACTCAATGGAAGGGGAGCAATCCAAGATGGCAGGAGCAGTTCGCGGAAGGATGGCTCCATGCAGGGGTCCAGCATCCCCCGCAGCACCCCTGAGGATTACCTCAGTGCCCTGCACATCGCAAGGCAACCAAATTGAATGTGCCTCCCCAGTGGCCCCATGGAAGTTTACCCGGTGGTGCTGCGGCCCAACACTCCAAGGCAAGTCCCTGCCCCACCTCAGTGCTGTGCGGATTTTGGCCAGCCTCAGCTGGTCAAAGAGGGGAGTGGTAGGAAGGCATGGCATCAACAGTAAGACACAAGTGACCACAGTTCAAGGGTGTTTAATGAACTTTCGCAAGGGTGTGATAAATGCCTATCTGAACTTAAATCTACAGATTGGGAGGAAGCTACGACCATCAAATAATAATAATGCAGTCTTAGTGGAGTTTTGTCAAAATAAAAGGGCCTATACTAAAACAAACTATTGCCAATCTTTATCACTAATTTACAAATAATGTGGGGTAATGTTCATGAAAAAGAAAGAAGTGTTCACAAAATTATATGTCAGGATGGTCGGGCCGTTGACCTCCCTTGCCCACATTTTCAGCACAGGGTAAGGCGGGTCACTCGAGCAAAGCACACACTCTGGCTTCTGCGGTACAAGGATACAGCTCCATTTTCACAGTTCAGGACCTTCTGTGTCCAAGCCTCTTTACTTCCTACAAGTCTCTTGACTCAGAGAAAACGCTCTTTTCCTTTTACCAGTATTCAATTTGGGTGTTCACCCTGGTTTCTGCTCTTCCGTGCTCAGATCCCCTTCTAAACAATGCTCAAAGAATTCTTTCTCGGGTGACTCACGGTTCACCCCGGACCCCCCTCAGCCGGGCTCAGATCCCCTTTCTTTCACTCAATTAGTCTTCCTCGGCCGGGCTTGGACCAATTATGATTTATATTAAACTATTAAAGGCTTTCGAATGTGCATAGGGTTTAGCTTGACCCGTTGCATGACCACTTCGATCTCAATATTTCTTTATCTCACACTCAGCATCAGTTGGATACCTAACAGACTTTTGATTGAGCACCCATGTGGCACCAGACCACTCGGTCTATGGTATCTTTTCCTGGCCTCCCAAAGTTCAACTACTCCTTTGGTTTTCAATTATATTCACATCGCTCATCACAAACGCCTCACACACTGTTCTCTTTTTACAATGTTGCTGCTTGCAACCTTGGTTCAAAACACAAGCTGGTTTGGTATCAGTCTTCCTGATTTACCGGCTGTGCTGTCTTTACTGACGCTGCTTTATTGTAGGAGCCAAGAACAATACCAAAGCGGCGATCGCTCTTCCCAGCCTTAGTTATCGCGGGAGAGCCCGGGTACCTCCGCCACACTGTGCGAGTTTGACCAGCCTTATTTCCTGGTCTTAGGTTTCTTACTGTCCAAGACTCATGAAACTGTTTGAAAGTAACTGTCTTTGAAGGTCAAGGGTACTTCCTTCCTTGCAACCCTCTCTGGTCTCGCCTTCTTTCTCCCCGTATTAAACTGCCATCTTGGAACTGCTGTTTCCTGGTTTGCTTTGCCTTGCTCAGAGTGTGCTTTTGTGTTCCGCCTTTTATACGTATGGGGAAGTGTGATGGAAGTCAGATGTGTGTAATAATCCGTAATTGCCTGACCATTGTGTTGGGACATTTCAGGCATACGGCTGTGGTGTTAGTCCGTTGTCGCTCACGGTGAGCTGTCCATGAGAAAGTGTTTGTGTCGGGAAGGTAGGGGAGGGGGTTTGAGTTCCTAGGTATCCTACCTAGTAGGATGGGGAAAAGATTTAACAGGGAAGGGGATACTGCGTCTCACCCTCCGGTGTCACACTTTCACTCCCTAAAGACCCCTCATCCAGGTGATCCTCCCGCTTTGGTCCACCCCCAGGAACTAGATCCTAAGCGATGGCCATGTCCTGGCCATCTGGATGACAGATCCCCGGGGACTAGCGGGTGAGACACTTTCAGGTTTCTCACAGGAACCTTAGGGAAACAATTTAGACCGGGGGCCCAGGACGGGACAAGGGGTCTCTATAGAATCTCTGGAGAGCCAGGAAGTGTGAGCCAGTTCCAGCCCCCTGGATCTAAGGCTGCGACAGACTCCTTGCTAGTTCTTCCCAGGCGCTATCAGAAGCATCGTCCCACGTCGGCTCTGCTCCCAGGCAGGTGGCATAAGTGAGGCTGTTGCTCTACAGTACTGTAAAGCGTCTGGCAGGAGCAATCTAAAAGGGTTTTAGGCTTGCTAGGGGCGGTTTCAAAACGGTAGAGGACAATTCATGGAAGGCATCTTGCCACATTTTTAGGGGTTATGCTGGGTGTATATATTTTCTTTAATTTGGTGTAGGATCCGGGGTGCTCAAAAGGTGCATGGGGAACTAGTCCCCCAAACAAATGCTGGGAAAAATGCACAGAAACTGCTGCGATGCGCCTGTCTCCTACAAGTTGTACCAGATCCTTTCAAAATACAGCCATGCTGTCATCTATTAAGCAACGTCTTCGAAAAAAACGGAATAATGAAAAGTGTAAAATAATTGATCCTTTGCTAAAACAACATTTTGTCGCTTAATCTCTTCTCGAAGTGTTCCGCTCAAAACACGTGCTGACCTTTGGGTACAAAGGGAAAAGTGAACTCATTTATATGGATTTGTTTAAAAGGAAAATTGGACCAAATTATGAGCCGACCACTTAACAATATGTATGTTTCTGTCACATACGAGATTGCATAAGGAGGCAACCAACGTTTGCACTTTCCTGCTCTTGGGTCGTCCGCATGCAATTTTCCTCATTTACAAAGCTTGGTTTAAAATTGAAGAGTGAAAACAGGCGAAATCCCCTTCACTCTTCAGTTTTACTCTATGCTTTCTGAAAAAGTAAATGCAACCTGCAAAGTGCACCAGCTGCTAATATGAGGTAGATTCCATAGGAATACATTAGTTTTACACCTGCAGGAAAATCTCATGCAGGCGTAACACGTGCTGCTCTTCCATTGCAGAGGAGGAAAGCACAGCAGACATGCAAACTTAGCTTTGTGTCCCTCCCCTACTTTGGAACGGCATGAGCTGGAGTGCAAAATCAAGGTGTAAAAGCAATACGCCTTGCTTGTACGCTTTCATTTTGCACTCTGCTCATTTGAATATAACCGACCCCAATAGTCTTCTGTGTTTTTGTGTACTCTGTTTTAGCCAACGTTACTGCTTCCTCATCTTAACAAAAATATTTAAATGAATTCACCAAAATGACCAGACACCATCCTCTCAGCTGTTCAACAGATGTAAAAAGCAGTGAAATGTCCTACCACAAAAAACGCATTACGATTTTAAAGTAAAACAGTAACAGCCTTTCCCAACAGAGGACGGTAATTGAAGGTAATTGCTCCCTTAAAAGGCAGGCCGGCCTTCTGCACGTTCAGAGGGCCATGAATCTTGCAAAGGAATGACGTTCCCATCCTTCATTAAGTTGGTCTTATTTGGAAAGTTAAATGTGAAAACCTGTTGCTAATCCCACTCCAGTTCTGCTGCCCATGCAGTGACGAGGGCAGTGCTTGATCATTTCCCTGCTGGCAACATTGAACACATATCCCAAACAGGAAGGGGCAGTGGAAATTGAACTGTATAACCTTGAACACTCCGTG
Source organism: Ambystoma mexicanum (assembly GCF_040938575.1). Lineage (NCBI taxonomy): Eukaryota > Metazoa > Chordata > Amphibia > Caudata > Ambystomatidae > Ambystoma > Ambystoma mexicanum. The sequence goes on from NC_090933.1 coordinate 521,227,344, forward strand.
GTAGAATAGGCCATAGAAAAAAATAATCCTGCATAAATGGGGGGAATTCCCATTTATGATTCTTTTCGGACATGAATGGGGAATTAGGTGGGCGTCTACTCCTAGGCCACGCTCATCCAGGCGATAAACAGCAGTGTTGACAGACGTTACAGCAAGTGCTTGAAAGGGGTGGGAAAAGATTTGCCATAGCAAAACTATGGTGGCAGTCCAGCAGAAAGCCAACGCGCAGAGGAGACACCAGGTGCTAAGGCTTTCAGGCGCACATTCCCCAAATCAATTTGATTAGTCCTTTCCTCCCACCCCACCATCCAGGAATGCTGAAAGCCTTAGCAACTGGTGGGGATGGGAGCTGAAATTCCTGGCCATTTGGTGCATGCTGCTAAGTTGGGCTTGCTGGGTGAAGTGGGCAGACTGTAGGGCGGGACAGTCGGAGCTCATACCCATCCTACTTGGGGTGACTAAAGCGAAACAAAGGAGGTGATGGCTGGAAGGTTTAGAATTTCTCCAGCATGGGGTCTGGCATGGATTCACATGCTCATGAATATTCCCCGTCGTCAGGCTGGGAATCCTCGGTAAAGAAAAAACCAGTATCAGTTTCGTTTCTGATCTTTCTTTCGTAGTAGTAACTAATCACTGATCTCTGCGTCATACTGACCACAGCCAATGACTGCCCTCTACCTAAGCCCCGCCTCTGGCAGCCATCTTCAGATTTTTACCGCACGTTCAAGTGTTGGGATCCTCGTGCTATTGCTCTCGAGCGTTAGTGCTATTTTTTCACGTTTTTTTTCTCAAAAACTTCGATTTTTCGGTCAAAAGAGCCTGAAGCTCCACCGTTTCTTCATCCGATCAACGGGGACCCGTGTCGGATTCGTCCACGCCCCTCAAAGGTGAAGATTTCGTCGAGCCACGCTTTTGGAGGACTCCAGAAATTTCTCAGGCCCATCTCGGACATGGCCCAGGAGAAGGGAAGCTCGACGCCCGGAAAGCTGTTCAGGGTCTGCCCTGGATGCCAGCTCCAGAATGTCTTTAAGGAGGACGAACACTCCTTTTGTCTGTACTGCCTACATGAGGACAAGACGCACGTGGAGAAGGACTGTGCGTTTTGCGGCAATATGTCGGAGCGGACCATGAAGGACCGCCATCAACGTCTCGCCAACTGGCTGGAAGGGAAGAGCCCGTCAGGCGAGGAGAAGAAGAAGAAATCCGAGCGGTCTTCTAAGACCTTTGAGGACGCCCCGGCAACGGGAATCCAACACAAGGCCAAGCTCCGCGAGTCCGCTGGCACGGGGAGCGCCGAACGGTCGGGCTCTACGGGCGCCAGGCAGTGCGCATCCTCCCTGGCACCATCAACCGCGAGTCAATGCTCTGGTTCGGGTAAGAGGAAGGCCGAGCCCCCGGCGAAGCTCCTGGAGAGGCCCCGGTCGAGCTCGAAGGCCCCATCGGAGGGAGAGCGAGGCAGTGACCCTCCCCCCAAGGAGAAGGCGGTGAGCGCACCTTAGGTGGTGAAAGCCTTAATCCATCCGGCCAAGGCCTCTATCGAGACAGTCGCGGCGGCCCTGGCTCAGCCTGTGGAGGCTACACCAGTGGTGGCGACCTCGGGGCTCAGAGTCTCCCTGCCACCGCGGAGGGAGTCCTCTTGTATGCCCACCGACAGGACCCCCGTGAAACCTCCGACGGAGAAGAAAAAGGGGGGGCAGGAGGTCGTCGTGGATTCGGCCTCAACCTCTGAGGAAGAGCTGATCGAAGTCTTAAGCCACGGCGTTGGCGTGGAAGAAGACCAGCCTGTCGGGAGGGATCCCGACGTGGGAGACGATGATAACGTCGAGGGTGCCGACGGGGCCCCTGACCGCCCGTCGGAATCCCCTCAACCAGTGCCGCAAGACAACTCGGCGGCCATTTTGTTGGCTATACAGTCCTTATGCTCGGAGATAAGGACGAGACTGCCGTTACCACCAGCGGAGAAACCGCTCCCGACGGGGGACCCGGAGCCAGGCCCTTCTGGCAGCCCTCCTCCTAAGAGAAGAAGGATTCATCCTCCGCCTCCTTTTCAGCCATCGCGCCCTGTTCAGCCCTTCTCCCCGCCCACGACTCGTGGGGATGATACGGGGACTGACACGGCCGCGACGGGTACGGACGACGAGGTTTACGACGAGGAACTGCCGTCGTCACCTCCCACCCGGGCTTCCCCGCCCGACGAGATTGGATTGTTTCACTCCATGATCGCCAGGGCATCCGAGCTTTTCCAGCTCTGCCCGGAAGAGAAGAAGTAGGAAGGTTTCCTTTATCAACGGCGCGAGGCCAAGAGGAAGACGGTCCTCTCCGTACCTCTACTGGACGATATTTGGGATGAGGGCCTCGCCCTCCTCAAGAACCCATTCACGACGCCGGCTAGAAGGGATCGGTACGAGAAGAAGTACCGGGTCCCGGACGCGGCCCCCTTGTGCCTTTGGGCACAGCCGACCCCGGACTCGGTCGTCTCCACGGCGGCCAGGAAGAAAGCGGGGGGGCGCGGCCTCTACGTCGACCTCCCCGCCGGACGGCAAGGGAAAGAAATTGGATACGATGGGACGCAGGGTCATCTCGTCTGCAGCAACGACGATTAAGGCGGCCAACGCCTTGGCTATCGTAGCCCGCTACAACAGGGAGTTGTGGTACAAACTGGCCCCCCTGCTGGACTTCCTACCGGACGACAAGAGGGCAGAGGCCCTAGAGATCTTGCAGGAAGGAGAGGTGGCGTCGGACCACGCCATTACGATTGCGACGGACATCGCTGACACTGGATTTCGCCAGTTGGGCAACGGCGTGTGCCTTAGGCGGCGTGGATGGCTCAAGGCTACTGACTTCCGTCAGGAAGTGCAGACCAGAGTCTTGGACATGCCGTTCGACGGAAACAACCTGTTTGGGAAAACAATGGACGATTCCCTTCAAGCCATCAAGGCAGACACAGAGACGGCCCGGGCTCTTGGGGTTCTCCAGCAACGGCGGCCGCCCTTTCGGAGCAGCGGAGGCAAACAGGGTGCCTCCAAAGGTTCCGGCGGCGGATTTTCCACCTACCGTCAAGCGGCCCGTTCGTCGTCGCAGGAAGCTTACAGGGGACGAGGCAAGTCAGGCGGACCCCACCGTCGTCGCCAAGGAGGTCAAGGCGGCAAAGCCTCTTCGAAGCAGGACTGAACCGGCCGTGGGGTCGGGCCCCCACCGAAGCACCCCAGTGGAAGGCTGGCTGGTGAGCTTCGTCAGCGTGTGGGAGTCCATCTCCACCGACCGTTGGGTGCTGGACGCCCTAGTCCAGGGTCACGCGCTCGAGTTTCTAAAGAGGTGCCCGCGCGTCCCCCTGTGGCCAGGAAAGAACATCACGTCCCTCAACTTCTCTTGGAGGTAAAGGCGATGCTCAGGAAGGGTGCCAACGAGCTCGTCCCAAAGAGGCTTCGGGGCTCCGGAGTTTACTCAAGATACTTCTTCGTGAAGAAGAAGACGGGAGGATGGCGTCCCATCCTGGACCTATGACGACTGAACAAATTCATCAAGGCACAGAAGTTCCGGATGGTCACCCTCCAACACGTCCTGGGTCAGCTGGAGGAGGGCGATTTCCTGTCGTCTTTGGATTTGGAGGATGCCTACTTCCATATTCCCATCCTAAAGGGACACCGAAAGTTTCTCAGGTTCGTGGTCCAAGGGTGTCACTATCATTTCAGAGCCCTTCCCTTCGGGCTGAGGTCGGCACCCAGGGTGTTCACCAAGTGCCTCGCACCAGTGGCGGCGAAGCTGCGCCGAGAGGGGATCCACGTCTACCCCTACCTGGACGACTGGCTCATCTGAGCGAAGACGAAGGAGCTCGCCGTGGAGCACACGGCAAGGACCGTCCAACTTCTCACGGACCTGGGATTCTCCATAAACTACGCCAAGTCCCACCTGGTGCCCGCGCAAGACGCAATGTTTCTGGGAGTGAAGCTCGACAGTGTCGCTTCTGGCCTATCCGTCGGAGGAAAGGACGAGGGCCATTCTGGGTAAGGTGCAGCGGATGCTGGTTGCGGACGCGGCCAGAGTGAGGTCCATCAAGCCCCTCCTCGGAATGATGTCTTCTTGCATTTACCTCATCCCCCTGTGCAGGCTCCGGATGCGCCCGTTGCAGGAGTTCCTGGACGCGCGCTGGATCCAGACGACGGGCAGCTTCGAGGAGAGGATCACACTCGACGAGAGTTTCCGACGAGCGATCCGGTGGTGGGGCACCCGTGCGCATCTGACGGCGGGCATGGACTTCCAGACCCCCGGCCACCAGGAGACAGTGACCACGGATGCCTCCCTGGAAGGGTGGGGAGCGCACACCGAAAATCTGCACGCGAGAGGCCTTTGACTCCCGATGGAGAAGTCCCTCCATATCAACGTCCTGGAGCTCCGTGCAGTGTTTTGGGCCCTCAGGTCCTTCCTTCCGTCCCTCAAGGGCAAGGTGGTGAGGATCTTCACCGACAACACCACCACCATGTTCTACATCAGGAAACAGGGCGGACCCAGGTCCCCAGCCCTGTCCAGGGAGGCGCAGGATCTCTGGCATTGGGCCGTCGCCCAAGGGATGTTTCTGGTGCTGTTTCATCTTGCAGGGATAAAAAACACCATCGCTGACTCACTCAGCAGGGAGCTGCGCTCGTGCCACAGTGGGAACTAAGACAGGATCTAGTGGACCGCCTCTTCCGACGGTGGGGCACACCCCAGATTGATCTGTTTGCGACGGCGACGAACTCCAAGTGCCGGAGGTTCGCCAGCAGGTTTCCCCAGCCGAGGAGCATGGGCGATGCTTTCTCGTTCCCCTGGGAGGGCCTGTTTCTATACGTGTTCCCTCCATTGCCATTGCTGATCCGGCTCATCAACCAGCTCAAGAGGTCACGGTGCAGGATGATCCTCGTCGCACCTGCGTGGCCGAGGCAGATATGGTTCCCGGACCTTCTGGACTTGTCAGCGTCCCCGTCAATCAAGCTGCCAGTGGACGCGGATCTTCTCTCCAGGGAAGGAGGCGCCATCCTCCATCACGACCCGAAGTCGCTGAACTTGCAGGCCTGGCTCCTGCAGCGTTAGAGTTTGGAGGATACGACATACCGGCCGACTGCAGAGAGGTTCTTGCAAAGGCCAGGGCGTCCTCAACTAAATGCTACGGACACAAATGGAAGAGGTTCTCTGTCTGGTGCCACGCACAGAAGATTAACCCTCTACGGATTACGGCTCCCCAAGTACTGCCGTACCTACTGACGCTGGCCAAGGCTGGACTGGCGCACGCGGCCATCAAGATTCATCTTGCTGCGATCTCCCGATACACCAGAACCACGGGGCGGACGTCTTTGTGGTCTCATCGTCTGGTGAAAGAGTTCATGAAGGGACTGTTCAGATCGTTCCCGCCAGTGAAGGCTCCGGCCCCGGCGTGGGAGCTCCACGTGGTGCTGACCAAGCTCATGAGACCTCCGTTCGAGCCTCTGCACTCGGCTCCGTTGAAGTTCTTGTCGTGGAAAACAGCATTTCTTGTGGCCATCACCTCCGCACGATGGGTGGGAGAGATCCAGGCCCTTTCCTGCAAGGCCCCGTACTTGACTTTTCACGACACGAGGGTAGTGCTCAGGACGCACCCCTCCTTCATGCCCAAGGTGCCGTCGGACTTCCACCTCAACGAACCCTTGGTGTTGCCTGTTTTCTTCCCATCGCCTTCGTCGCCGGCTGAAAGGACTTTGCACTCGCTGGATGTTGCTAGAGCGCTGAAGTTCTACGTGGACCGCACAAAGTGTTTTCGGAAGACGTCACAACTCTTTGTGAACTTTGGACCTGTCAATCAGGGGAAGGCTCTCTCGAAGGCTTCCATTTCCAGATGGCTCTCCGGCTGTATCATGTACTGTCATCGGTTGGCAAACCGACCGCTGCCTTGCTGGACATCTGCAGGGCTGCTACGTGGAGGTCGACGCACACCTTCACGAAATTCTACTGCGTCGATCGGGATTCCAGGGAGGAGTCCAGGGTCGGCCAAGCAGTACTGCGCAACCTGGTCGCCTAAGGTGAGCCTGGTGAGGAGGTAAGATTTGCGCCATTTTCTGCACTATAAAAGCAGCCCGAGCAACCAGCAACGCGTTTTCACGCAAGCAAGGTGCCCGGCTGCTTCCACATCTGTTTACTACAGGTAAGACTCTTTTTGAGAGCAAGTGAAACTCTGGTTGATAGAACCATTTGTGACTAGATATTTGCTGAAATTTAAAGTATACATTGGTTATCATTTAGATTATCAAATACAGAAGCAAGCTGCACAAAGGGCATATAACAAAATATAAACGAGCATGTTTGAGTGAAGCAGAGTTGGATAATTCTCCAATAAGGAATTGAATACAAAAAGGCCTAAGATTAGAAGCATCATTTAATATAGGTACATTTTGGAGCAAACTTTAAGTACAATGTAAAATGTTGTATTGGATTAAATGAAAATGTATGCTGTTATTAACATATTAGATAACATGATCTTTATTTTTTATTCTTTATCTTTTGATCAGTAATAGTCCCTGATGAAGGTCTAGCACAGACCGAAATGCATTGGACAATATAATGCTTGCTAAAGACCTCAGACAAATGCAGATTTCTGAATAAAAGATTTTTTGGTTACAACTAATTGAACTTATTATTATTTTTGAAGAATTCTTGGAAAATTTTGAACATTTACTTAAAGCAAATTAGTGAGATATCCACAAAGGTCCTTCCAGCAGACTGGTGCAATTTAACCAGTCGACAGCGTAAAACCAGAAGGACTCACACTAAGATGTCTATTGGATGTTTATTTAAATAAAAAGAAAATGCCCATCTACCCCTACTGCTATGAAGGAAGTTACCTGTCTAACCGAATAAAAGTAAGGGTGTTTGTCAAAGTCCAAAAGTAATAGTACTTAGTCAAATCTTAGTAGCTGACTGGCGCTGCTATTTAGGAAGAAAAACAAAAAGAGACTGGAGCAATGGCCCTGGTCTTTGGCTTTTTCCTTTCCCACCACTTTGATTCCTTTTCCAAGAAAAAGGTTTTTAAACGTTTGTCAAGTTCTAGATCTCTTTAATGAAGCAAAACAGAGGTTTGGCAGAAAAAGTCACAAAACCACAGCGCTTGTATGAATAAATATTAAGAGTGCACATAGGCTGCAGGTGCCTGAGAGGTGTGGGAGTACTGCCAAGTACAACCCACTGTTGTGGAAACAATTAGAACACGTGCAATTCTCAGTCACACTGCGGCCAAGAGTGCAATATAGGCATGTGTTGCAAGTAATTGAAGAGAGATGTAGTTATAAGTCCGATGGATATATTTGCAAAGTAGCCTGAAACGTGTTTCGAGTCTAAACCGACTCTTCATCCGAGGCTGTAAATGGGAGATGGGACCTAAGATAAATTGAATGAAGGACAGTGCCAGAAAACTCTCTCACGGCTTCGCAATTGCGGTAATTTCAGCACAGCAGGAAAAGCCAAAGTGATGTGTAAGGAAGCAGCCCCATCAAGCTCATCAATTTCTCACAGTACAGTCCTTAGCCTCTCTGCAGGCTCTGTATACCAAGTTTTAAAGTCTTTACATGTCTTCCATACAGTTCTCTTTTCTCAGGAAAAAAAAGGTTTTCTTAACACAATTCCACCATTTCTTACTTGGTGCTTGACAGTGTCTTTGTTTTGTTTTTCAACACTGGAACCCTCCAGGTTCTCTCTCCTCCCAGTGTTAATTATGCTTTGTTTCCGGGACTCCCCAAAGTCCTCTGACCTTCTGATTTGCTCACTTTATCTCAGTCTCAGTGGAGTGTGTGCCTGTTCAGTGTTTCTTGGCTCCCGTAAGCTTTGTGGCTTTCCCAGCCTCAAATGTTAAGTCTCTAGTTTTCTCAGGGCTCTCAGAAGCCCTCTCGGTTTTAATAGGCTTGTTTCATCTCAACTCGGATTATCAGGCTCCCATAACCCTTGTGGCTTTCTTAGCCTCGAATGTCACTGTTCGTCTCTCTCAATGTAGCGTTAGCTTGCCTTCCGCTGCTTGTGTGGAGCTCGGGGATCCAGGCTCTCCGCTGCAATCTGATCTCTGCATCGTTTAACGGACCCCAGGCCTACTGCAGCTTCTGTGTGCTCGTGCCACCAGGCGAGACGTCGCTTTACCATCTCCGTCTTTCTCGATCTTGGCTCCTTCGCCAACCAGGATGCCAGCCTTCCGGTTTCCCCACACTACCGCTGGTGCTGCTGTTTTGCGTGTCTCCGCCCCCCTCCCCGCTCCCCTCTGTGTATGATTCTCCTCCATTTAAGGTTCCTCATTTTTTTATATACGGCATCACAAATGAAAAGGGTGTGTCGTTCTTCTTTGACTGTGGCGGTTAGGTGGGATCCAGCATTATCTGCGCCCGGATACTTTTGGGTTTGGAGCGCCATATAAATAAACAAACAAACAAAGAGATTGAAGAAATGTCACTATTCGTTGAATCAAATCCAGAGTTAACAACAGTCTTTCTGATTCCCATGTAAGCGGATAATGTGTTCTGGACAATGAGTTCCTTGCAGGAATGGGGGTCTTTGATCCCAAGAGGGCAGCCACTCCCAGTGAGGTGCCACTTGCCTAGACCCCTACGGAAGGACCTCCTGAGTGGGCTCACCTCGCAAGCCTCAAAGGTGAGGGCCCCCCTCTCGGGAGAAGGGATTGGTAGTCCAGATTCGTCACATAACCCACTGTAGAAGAGGGTTAGGTGACACTGTGCGTGCAAGTAGCGAGAGTGGCCCTGGGCAGAAGAAGGCACTATTCCTGACTCCCCAAGAACACTAAGTGGGTCCAGGGGAAGGAGAGTTAGACGACCCCTGGAGAGTCAGGTAGCCAGCGTCTTAGAGATAACATCAATAGACCAAGACAGAGAAAAGACTGATAGGAGTCACCTGGCAGTAGCTACTAACATCCCATTACAGATGCCTGGGCTAGAAAGGAGGGAAAGTCCGGGGAAGTGGAGTTGGAGAGGGATGGCCCTATCTCCAAACTTGCCTAAGAACCGGTAGGCCTCTAAAACCTTTTTAAGATCCTACAGCCACATTATCTGTTGTAAACTCTACAATAAACACCTTTGGAAGGTGACTTGAGCGTCCCGAGTGGTTATTTTTGGCAGACACCCCATCATACAATGTGTCAAAATGTGACCCTAAATACTTGGATTCTCAACTCCTCGACTAAACAGCAATCAATCTTTAACAGCTTGTTGTGATGAATCCTGTGAAGTTATCAAGGATCCCCAGTAAAAGATCCCCTCCCATGTGGCCAGGGGATGGCAGCCGCTTCCTGACCCTGGCTATGATATTATGAGGGAGTATCACGTGGGAGGAGACTGCTGTCAGGGAGAGGTGGTGACCCCATCTGGAGAGACACAGTATTCTTTCCTTCCCAGAGATGAAGACCTTATAATTCCAGAATTCTTAATGGCTTGTCGTCACTTTACAAATCCCTCTCATTGTAAGATCCAAAAACCCTTCCTGCAAAACAATCTGAGCAGAATACTATTCATACCTCAAATACACATAATACTCAATTAAGATCTCCTGTCTCTGTTCTTTTTGATTTAAACAAAGATCCAACACAATATAACTTTAAAAGGTCTAAAATTCTTATGGACTCCAACTCCCATAAAGCCTCAAGTACTGAGACGAGAAACAGGAAGAAGGAATTAATGTGGATTGAAGGAAATGCCAAGCTAAACGTGCCGACTAGTTGTTGCAATGGAAATCAGTTGCACAGGACATTTAAATATGGTGAACACCTTCAATTGAAAGGTGAAGAGAGATGCAGAGCGGCAAAACAGGAAACCGAACCGAAGGCAGAAGCAGACACACGGAAACGGACCGTGCTGAGGGAGTCGGGTGTTTCCAAGCAACCGATTGAGAGCGCAACATACCGGAAAGATGTGACACCAGGAGGAGCACAACTGATGCCATCGAAGGACCGCGGAACAGCCGGCAGCAGCAATGAGGCTGTTGGGGATGCGGTTTTATCGAACAGCAGCAGTTCTACCAGCAAATGAATGCGGAGCCGACAGGAGAACATAATGAGGGTCTGTAAAGAGGGAGAAGACTTCCCAGAGAGAAAACTTCAGCACAGCCACGTGTTGTAAACACCATCAGACATCGGTGAGTCTAGCCATAGGTGTTGGGGACCCCAGGGTGTGCCGACAGGCATATGAACAATTGAATACTTATTTTGAATACCTACCAAGTAAATTAGAAAGTCAGAATTTTCACACATCCTTAAATATCACCAGCAGAGGAGCATTAATGAAGAAGTTGAAAGGCAAAATCTGTACAAGTCTCCACATATGAGGTGTCAATATGGGGGAAATTGGAACAAGTATTACCACAAGCAAATTAATACTAGTGAAGAAGTCAACAGACAGAACTTGAACAAGTCACCATATATGAGATATCAATATTGGGGATTGTTGGAACAAGTAGTTCTGAAAGTCGACGAAGTATAAACAGTGAAGGAGTACAACTGTGTTAAACTGAAGGAGAACATTATAAGTAGTCCTGGTGAAAGCACGTCAGGCAGTGAGCCTTTGGTGGAAAGATGCCTTGCAGGAGAGTATGCCAGCGGATCTACAAAACCCAGAAGGGGATTCCTGGCAGGGAAGTATACCAGGTAGTCCATTTAAAATAAATGAAAGAAAAAGATATTGTGAAAAGATATCTGGCAAGAGAATATACCAGGGAATCTGAAGAATCTAATGAAGGATTCCTGTCGGGGAGTATAAGGTGGTTTGTGTGAAAGGGACATTTCTACTACTCTTAAGGAATAATTATTTGGAAAATACACTTTTTGTCATCCTCAAGAAAGTGTTGTATGAAGGAGACATTTGTGTTACTCTGGAGGAATCATTGTTTGAAAAAAACACTTTAGCCATCCATCCTGAAATAATTCAGGGGAAGGGAACCACCCTCTGGATCCAGGGACGTCTCCTTGGAAGAAGCTTTTTTTGTTGGATTTATCTATTTTCTTTACATTTGAACACTTTTTCTCTAAACTAAGATCAGAGTCAATTTTCCTTGCACTTCTTGGTTGTTTCATTTCTAGTGTGAGGGTCAGATATGTTTTGGACACAGAGACAATTTACATCATTTGGACGACAAGACAAACTGATCTTTAGTTTTAGTTTCCTACGTAGGGAAACTCTCTTTAAGATAGGGACAGAAATCGGCAATAATCCCCTATCACTGCCTCTGCAATAGAAAGCAAATGGTGATCTGATATGCCATTAAAGGACAATTTCGAGTGGATTGTGTCCTCCAACGTATTCCTCATCTTAGATGTATTCCATCCAGCTTTGCTGTTCTTCAGAAATGTTTTCGGCAGAGGGCGCCATGCGTCGATGTCATCGAGTCGATGGTCCCTCCAAGGCCTCCGTTGAGGATGACGTCATCGAGTATGTAAGTAGCACGCGCGGCGCCCGTTGGCCTCAGTTCTGTTTTTCCGCAGTATACATTGCTTCGGCGATTCGGCGTGCCTCAAGTTCTGTGAAGATAGTAAATAAACGAATATGTCCTCGTCATCGACGCCGACCACGAGATCGGGTTTCAAAAAGTGCAAGTCGTGCGGTTCAAAAATGTCGATCACAGACCCGCACCGAGAGTGTTTGTGGTGCCTCGGAGAATGTCACGATATGGAGGCCTGTACGAAATGTGTCAGGCGATGACGGGGAAGGCCTTGCAAGAAAGGAGGGGAAAACTACAGGTAGGTCGCAAACCCGACCGTAAAGCCTCTAGCGTCGAGTCGATCTCCTCGACGCGAAAGACATCGGTCCAGGTCCCGAAGTGATTCCCATTGCTCATCGTCTTCAATGAAAAAAATCAAAGAAACAGTGCCACAGGTCCCCCTCCACCTCGTCCACAGACGAGTCTCCAAAAAGGATGAAATGCCCCACGAAACATTCGTCCTCCGCAGAGTGGGAAGCATTCAGGGTCAAAATGATGGAGGTGTTTGAGAAAGCAAAGCCTCGGTCCGCGCCTTCTTCGGAAGCCGGCTGGGAGCGTCATCACTCTGACACTCGCGCGCCCTCCAGCCCGGGTGATCGAAAGAGGAAGGATAGGGAACCTTCCAGGACGCCGAGCGAAAAGGACCGCTCGAGTCGAGTCGACCGCTCAAGGTCACCGACGCCGTCCTAGACCCAATGCACCTCGAAGGGCAAATCTTCGAAGAGCGCTTCAACGCCCTCAGAGCAGGCTCCGTCGACGACCACTATTTTGTCGACGCCATCAATGCCTTTGTCGACGTCGACCCCGAAGCCCTTGGCGCCAAAGGCTCCATCAAAGCCAGGCCAGCCATAAAAAGGGAAAGACAGGGTTACAAGACCTGTAATACCCTCAGAGCCCTGTAATACACCTCTTCCTCCTCCTCTCCCAGAGAAGGTTTTCAAGCCTCTCCCTAGGAAGGAGTTTTTCAAGTCCCTGACCTCAATTTTCGAGGAACAGGAAAGATCTGATAAGGAGAATGTACCTTTTGGGCTAGAATATGGCACCCCAAATGTCCCAGAATTCCTGATTTCAGAAGAAAGCAGAATGAGGGACTTGGTGGAATCATTATACAATGCAAGTGGCATTGACACATCTCCTGAAAATGACTTTGGCAGACCAGAACCAGGAGAGCATGCCAGTCCATCATACCGTCAGTTAATGACGAAGGTAGTAGATTACTTAGGATGGGCTAGACCATCAGCCCAATTCATCCAGGATGATTTGACAGATATATTGGACCATGGTCCCACCGAAGACCCAGTAATACCCTTTCATGTAGCCCTGCAAAATAGGGTGGACAAGAATTGGGAAAGTCCGGATTCTATTCCTCCGGTACATAAATCCCTCACCTCAAAATACCGCCCTGCCAGTAGCGACCCCGGCTATCTGTCCAAACATCCCACTCCCGAGAGTCTCGTCATACAGGCAGCCACAGCTTCTAACAAACTTGCGTAACCTTCTATCCCTCCAGACAGGGACGCTAAGCGTGTAGATGGCTGGGCATCGAAGGTATTTTCAGCTGGGAGTATGGCTTTAAAATCTGCCAGCTACACATGTGCCTTGGCAAAGTTTTCGTACACTCTGTGGGAGTGCATCGCAATGGCGGCGGAGCACATACCAGAAGGGGACGAAAGGGAAGGGTTCCTAGCCATCGTTAGAGATGGAAAGGAAGCCATGTAGGAATCCCTTCAATCTGGATTGGACACTGCGTATAGTGTAAGCAGGTCCATGGGCACTAGCACGGTAATGCGCAGATTTGCATGGTTACAGAAGTCGGGTTTCGCACCGGACGTACAGAACTGCCTTCTGAACATGCCCTTTGACGGGTCTCACCTTTTTGGCAGCAAGGCTGACTAGAGCCTTGAGAGGTTGCAGGCATCAAAAGCAGCTGCCAAATCTTTAGGGCTGCTATTAGGCAACCTCAGCCTTTTCGTGCGCCAGGACAATCATGGAGGGGACGATCCTATCGTTACTACTCCTCATATGGAAAGGCCAGAGAAAGGCCACTCGCGGTGGACGAGCAAAATGTGCAAAGCCAGCTCCAGCTGCAGCCTCTTTGCCATCAGCGGCTGCAACAACCGCCACAAAACCACTTTGAGGACTTGCATCACAAATCACCTGTAGGAGGCATGCTGTCACAGCATCTGCAAGAATGGCGAGCTATTACTTCAGATGTTTGTGCTCTAGAAATAATAGCCCAAGGTTACTGCCTTTCTTTTCTAACGCAACCTCAAAGCAATCCACCGGGGAGACACCCTTTGAAGTTTTCAGACCTGCTCCTACAGCAGGAAGTTCTAACCCTGCAACCCTGCTGGTGAAAGGTGCTATAGAACCAGTACCTGCAGCGGAGTAGAACAAGGGATGGTACTCCCTGTATTTTTTGATCCCCAAAAAGGATGGAGGACTGAGACCCATCTTTGACTTAAGAAACCTGAACAAGTTCCTCAGGAAGGACAAGTTCAAGATGGTTACCCTTTCTCAGATCCTTCAGGCCCTTCAACTTCAGGACTGGTTGGTGTCATTGGACCTCCAGGATGCTTATTTTCATGTGCTGATTCATCTCAAGCACAGAAACAGAGGTTCGTAGTTGGGGACTCACACTATCAGTTTCGAGTCATGCCATTCGGATTGACCTCCGCCCGAGGGTCTTCACCAAGTTAATGGTAGTGGTGGCAGCGCACCTCAGGAGAGGGGGGATTCATGTCTACCCCTACCTAGACGATTGGTTCATCAGGGCACGTTCTGCCGAACAAGCACTGGATCATCTGAAAGTCACCTGCCACTTCTTCCACAGACTGGGCTTCTCCCTAAATTTCAAGAAGTCTCAAATGACACCTTCCCAACAGCTCCAGTACATAGGAGCTGTATTAGACACATCCTTGGGAAAGAGCTTGGCTCCCAAGTCGAGGGCTCAAGACATTCTTCAGATGGTTTCCAAATTCCAAAATGCCCAAAATCTCCAGGCCTACGACTTCTTAAGGTTGCTTGGCCTCATGGCATCCTGCATCTTCCTGGTGCCAGAGGCACGTTTGAGGATGAGATCCTTTCAATGGGCTTTAAAGACTTAGTGGTCCAAGTTCTCATGTCAAATGACGGATCTTCTCCAGATTACGAACAAGGTTCGACAAGATCTTCTATGGTGTACAAAGAACATCCTACAAGGAGAACTTTTTTGGCAACCATGGCCAGAGATCACTGTAGTGACGGACGCCTCACTCATGAGGTGGGGAGCTCATGCCAACGATCTGACAATCAGCGGTCGTTGGTCTCCATCAGAGTCCAAACTACACATCAACCTTTTAGAGCCGAGAGCAATCAGACTAGCGCTGAAAGCTTTCCTGCCATCTGTCAGGGGAAAAAATGTCCTGATAATGACGGACAACATAGTGGCCATGCATTATCTAAACAAAAGAGGAGGTGTAGGGTCACTACCTGTGTGCAGAGAGGCAATGCAGCTCTGGTATTGGGCAATTCAGGAAGGAATCTCTTTAACGGCAGTTCATCTAGCCGGGGAGGAGACTATGCCAGCAGATGCTCTGAGCAGGCAGAGCACGGTGTCCCACAAATGGGAACTGGCTCAGGAAGTCATTCAAGAGATCTTCGCCTTTTGGGGAACCCCTCAAGTAGACCTATTTGCGACCAGAATCCACCGGAAGTGCGAAAGGTATTGCACAAGAATATTTCCCCCGAGAGGAGCCCTGGGAGACGCGTTCGTGGTGGAGTGGAATTTCCCACTATTGTACGCGTTCCCTCCAATTCCTGTCATTCCTCAGGTCATCAGGAGACTGAGACTGAGACGGTTCGGGAACCGCATGATCCTAATTGCCCCGGATTGGGCCAGGAGAACGTGGTACTCGGGCCTTCTAGACATGTCCATCTGTCCCCCAGTACGTCTTCTCTCAGAGAGAGGACCTTCGCTCACAAATGGAGGGTCAGGTTCTCCATCCAGAGGTCAAAACTCTCAACCTTCACGCTTGGTATCTGAAAGGCTGAGATACAAGGATTGGGACCTTCCAGATGACGTCATGGAGGTGTTGCTTTCAGCAAGAAGGCCAGCACCAAAATCTCTATACCGTTGCCGTTGGAGGAAGTTTTGCAACTGCTGCAGAGAAAAGAATGTGGATCCTTTTCTATGTTCTATTCCGGAAGTACTGTCCTTCCCCTTGTCCCTAGCGCATGGAGGTCTAAATGTTGGTACCATTAAAGGTTATCTTGCAGCGCTTTCCATCTTCAAGCGCTTGTCGGAAGAATGCTCCTATTTCAAAATTCCTTTGGTAGTGCAATTCTTAAAGGGACTCACTAAGGTGTTACCTCCTTACCCATTCCAAGTGCCAATTTGGGATCTCAATCTGGTTCTAAAATGCTTAATGTGTGCTCCTTTTGAGCCTTTGTCCATTAAGATTACTGACATGGAAAACTGCTTTCCTAGTTGCTTTAACATCTGTAAGAAGAGTGAGCGAATTGCAGGCACTGTCTTCTGGGCCACCCTATACTGTGTTCCATAAGGACAGGGTTGTGTTGAGGGTTAAACCCTAATTTTTACCTAAAGTAGTATCTGATTTTCATTTAAGTCAGAAAATTGTTTTACCCGCATTCTATCCTCCACCTCATCCTACTAAGGAGGAGGAAAGATTACACAGGTTGGATCCAAGAAGAGCTTTAAGCTTTTACATCTCTAGGCTTTCCAAGCTTAGAGTGGACAACCAACTGTTTATCGGCTACACCGGAAGGAAATTGGATCAATCGGTGACAAAACAGACAATAATGAAATAATAATGAAAATCACGCTGGATTGTGCTTTGCATTTCAGAATGCTACAGATTAGCACAAAAAGACCCACCAGAAGGGTTAAGGGCTCATTCCACCAGAGGCATCGCTTCTTCGACAGCCCTTTAAAGAGATGTTCCAATAAGGTCCATTTGTGAAGCAGCAACTTGGTCTTCACTGCACACCTTTTCAAAATTCTATAGTCTGGATACTTCCCAGTCTAAGGAGCTGAATTTTGGTAAAGCATTACTATATTCAGCCATCTAAGGGCATTGAAAAATCTAACCCCTCCTCCAGAGAAATGATCCATACTGCTTTGGGAGTCCATCTAATACGTTAGAGGACACAATCCACTCGAAGAACAAGTTACTTACCAACTGGTAACATTCTTTCGATTGGATGTTCCTCCAATGTATTCCTCATCGCCCTCCCAGCCTACCCCTCTGTAGATTTTTCCGGGTTGTTGCCAACTCAACTCTCGCAAGGCTGACACCTGTCTGCCGGCACAATCTACACAGTACAAAATCAAAGGTGAAAAAGGAAAAACAGAACTGAGGCCAACGGGCGCCGCGCATGCTACTTATATACCCGATGACGTCACCCTCGACGGAGGCCTTCGAGGGACCATCGACTCGACGCACGGCACCCTATGCCGAAAAAATTTCCGAAGAGCAGCAAAGCTGGATGGAATACATCTAAGATGAGGAATACGTTGGAGGAACATCCAATCGAAAGAAAGTTACCAGTTGGTAAGTAACTTGTTCATCTGGGCATTGCAGCCTGTATTTGGCATGTGATGTCACCTCGATATGTAAAGCTGTACCTTCTGTATCATGAAATATCTGCCTTGTATAAAATGGCACTATTTGGAATCTTAAAGATGCAGTTGGCATGCAATAACAGCAATTTAGCATGAGAGGCTGGCATACGATTGAAGTACTTATGTATGTGAGGCTTCACATGGAATATTATAGCATCATCTGGACATGTAAAGCTGCATTTATCATACATTGACTATACATGGTGCATGAGGTCATGCCAGGGATATAATGACACTATCTATATCGCTCTGTACTAGCCTCAGAGGCAATGGCCCAGGTTTATGGCTGTACTATGCATGTCCCTTTATAGTATGAATGCAACCATGGCATATTATTGTAGCACACAAGTTATGACATTTTGCGTAAGTAAAAAATCATTGTGTCTGCTTTAGTTCCTATGTGTTATTTGGTATCACTTAATGTAGGTATTTTGGTATTGGTGTTAAAAAGAAAAGCACACCACAATCCGAAGGACTAAGAAAACCTGATTTCTCCAATTACTTTCCCTGGTAAATTGATTGAGCGAGTGGTGAATACGCAATTACGGCTAGAGCATCTGGAATTATGCAATCCCAATCAAGACTTTAGATCAGACAAAGGACTGAGTCTTTTTCTAGTGGCTGTTTTAGACAACCTCACAAGGGTGCCTAATAGTAGCTGCATTTGACACTGTCGGCCGTGCCACCCTTGAAGGATGTCTTCATTCCTTGCTGGCTGCACTTTGAATGGATTTGTTCATTCTTGAAGGATAATTTGCAATCAGTGGCTCTAGCACCATTTAAGTAAGCCCTCAATGGTTTGTGGATCCTGTCACGGCTTCTTTTTAATGTTTATATTTGTCACTTGGCTACTCTTATTTTCTCTTTTGAGGTTTCGTTTTACTTGTGTGCCGATACTCGGATCCTCATCCAGTTTAGAGGAGTATCTGGGTCACATCACATTTTATTTCATCAAGCAAAGTAATGGAGGACACAATGATTTGGATACAAAGATACTGTTTAAAATCCAATCCCTCCAAAGATTATTGTCTTTGATCCTACTATCCAATCTGTAAAGATCACTCTAGCCAGGTGCCCTTGGCCCTTTCCCTAAAGAGTCTTGCATTCCCGAAAGTTAGGCATTTTTGTTGAATGATCTCTGATCATCATGATAAAAATGAATTGTTTACCAGAATTCTATATAAAAGTGCTCAGATCTTTTTACATTTTTTCAGCTGAGCAGTGAACAATCCTGCTAAATGCATTAATTTTACCATCTCTGAACTGTTACAACATCTTAAATGTGGTTCCACTAAAGAAACCGATTACGTGATTACAATGCATTCAAAATGCATCGGCTTGCTTGAGTTGTGCTCTGAAAAAAAAGATAATGGGCCTCATTACGAGTCCGGCGGTAACCGCAGCGGTAAAACCGCCTGGTTACAGCTGGACTCGTATTACCATTCCGCCTCCGTGATTCCTGGAATTACCGGGGCATTACAACCCCGGTTTCCCGGGAATCACGGAGGCGGAATGGTGTTAATCCCCATTCCCATTGGGTCCTATAGGACTCAATGGGAATGGGGATCATGGAAACACCGGCAGCATCTCGTAATGCTGCCGGTGTTTCCTTGTCCGCCTGCAGGCGGGCGGTGTTAAACCCGCCAGGTCAGAGTTGCAGGAGTTGTATTGCAGGAGTTGTGATCGACCAGCATGGAAACAACGGTGGCGGTGGGTTTACCGCCACCGTTGTTTCCATACCGGGCGATTTGTAATGAGGCCCAATGTCTCTGATTCCCTTACATATCTGCATTTGCTGCTTGTGTGACCCAAATCAAATTCAAGCTCTCTTTCTTGTTCATCAGGCATATATATAGCAAGCCCACCATCTCTTCAAAGCAAATTCAGTAAATATTCCCCATCTCAGATTCTTTGATCTTCAGATCAGACTCAAGGACGTACCTTGTTTTACAAGGCAATGGGCCTCATTATACTTTTGCCGGTCCGGGAACTACGGTACCGGTAAGCATGCCGGTACTGTAGTTCCCAGACCGGCAAACTACGAGTTGTGCTCTTGGGTGCCTTTCTGCCCGCCAGGTCGGCACCCGCGAGCACAGCAGACAAACGGAGCCGGTGCATCCAATCTCCCCATTCCCATTGAGCCGTATAGGACTAGGAGTAATGGATTCCGGCCCCAGGCAATGGGGATTTAGAGTCTGCCAAGGTCGGAATGGCCCTGTACGTCCCCATTGCCAGGGGCCAGGAAAAATGCAACTCCAGCGCCAGGGTTGTGATGAGGCCCAATGACTTGGTCGACACTCTTTTTCCTATTTGTCGGCTAGATTATGGAAACAATCTGGCTTTCCACCTTAGACATCTGGATGATCATTTGGCACTTTGTGAAGGTATCAAAAGATAGCTATTTCCTTGGAAAATGTTTCTTTTTTTCTCGCTATACGCTCGCCTGATATAATTTTACCTTGATTTTAGTATCAAGATGCTTACAGTGGATTTAGCTCTTTAAAAATAAAGAATGTCTGTGCAGGCTGGTGGGCGTATTGAATACCTTATGAGCTCTAAGTCAGGGTAAGAGTTAAACCCTAGGAAAGATAAGATGAGAGAGATTGAAGAGCTGGCTGAAAGTTCCATCTTAGACACTGGTGGAGACCAGACCCAAAAAAGAGGGTGAAGAGCCTGCTGGGAGATATACCTCAAACACTTGCAGAGACCAGACAAGCAAAAAAGTTCCCAGGCTCAGTAGAAAGACCCACAGCCTGAAAATGACCCGAAGCAGAGGGGAAGGCGTAGCTTCTGGTACAAGTGTATTAAAGGTATTGTTGTGGTCTTCCCTGTGGCTAGAGTATGAGAATTTCTAGACCTGGCTTGAACTGTAGTCAAGCTTGGAGAAATATTTTCTGGAAAGAGACTGTCAAGAAGTGAGCTGGCCGGGGGGCGCTGTTGCGCACAACCGAAGATAACTGCCTAAGTTTGGAGCTCCATAGTATGGGACCATTGCATGGCTTAATACGCGATTTACAACGTACACAGAATTCCAAAATTGGGCTGCCCTTCTCATGCTACGCTCCCACCATCATCAGTGAAGTTTGAGCCTCAGCGAGTTTACCGTGCCGCCTCTTGGCCTCCACTCAGCTGTGTGTCCATTGCTGCTGCCTACTCGACCCGCTCCGCCGGCCCGTCTCCTGCTGCACTGTTGCCCTGCTACCGGATGCCACCTGGCGTCTGATTGAGACCTCCGACCTTCGATCCAGCTGCGTTCGTGGCAATTTCTGCTGGGTGTAATCTGGTCCCCTTTGGCGACCGACTGTGCCAGCTCCCTGTAAACTGGATCTGCCCCGACTTCAGGGGGCCTGGAATATGTGGCTTCTGCGGCCATGAGGAAGAAGCCGCAACCGCAATCACCAGCGAGCCGACGCAAGGGGCTGCATTCCCCATGCTCCGGAGCGTAATCTGCCGGATCTGCTGTGTCGGGCGTGAACTGGTCCCGACGCCCATATTCATCCTGATTCGTGCACGGCGGATACCGCGGTGAGTGACTGTTGCCCACCCAATCTTGGGGCTGCGCTGAGGAGAAGTGCCCCTCCTACATTACCGCTCTTCTGCTGCGGCCTGTGGGTGTGCCCCGGGGCTTGCTGACCCCCTGGAGTTGATATCATCCACCTGTGGCGCTGCATCCCCTCTGCGCCACCGGGCCCAGTGACATTCCTGATACTGAGCCTCAAATACTGAAGTGCCTTTGCACACCACCCAGCACATTGGAGTATAGGACTGCTGTATCTGCGGGGCGACCCAGGCGTTCATACACTTCCACTCTAGTACTTTAATGTGGTGATCCGCACTATACACAGTCTCAAGTCTAAATTCTCCCATGCTGCTCCTCTACATAACCCTAGCTACTTTGGTCTGACTCCGTGATGTACCGACATGACTAAGGGAGCAGGGAAGAAACAGAGCCCAATCAATATGTATGCCACGGCTACACCCCAGGCTGCAAAAGGGGCGATGGTGCCGCAGGGGCTCTCCTGATGCCGGATGAGCCCAGCAAACTCCAGCGCATGATGGAATGTAAGCGAGAGGGCTCCACAGCTATACACACCAAGCTGGACAAGATGAGTGTCATGAATAGCTCCATAAAGATCTGTATGGAGAAAACTGATGTCCGCATTACAGAGGTGGAGACTAGAGTTAGCACAACCGAGGATGAGGTCATTGCACTCAGGGCGGATGTTACCACGCTCTCAATACAGGTGCTGTCCATCAGCAAGATAAGTGACGACTTGGAATCTCGGTCAAGACGTAACACCCTGTGCATAACAGGCATTGCGGAGGGAAATATTGATGGCTCCATGGAAGATTCTGTGGAACACACTCGTCTATCCTTGCTAGATGCCCATAAATTATCACCACAATGTGCAATAGAACATGCCCATCGCACATTGGCCACTAAGCCTAAACCTGGGGCCCCTCCCGACCGATAATCGCCTGGGTACTTGATTACTGGGACAGAGACGCACTGCTGCGTGCTGCGAAGGCAAATTACTATTGAGCTCCAGCAGGGTCCACCTGTACCCTGACTTCTTTTGAAATTCCTTGATAACCACTTCCCAGGGTAGGCCTAGACTACATGGTCCTCATGCTTTGTTGCCCTAGTCACCTGGTCCCTATTGTGACACTGACTATAGTCAAATTATGTTGCGTTTTGCTACTGCGGACCACCTGAAAGGGCCGTCAACACTCTCTAGTTCTAATGAAGCTTACTTTAGAAACGTGCACCTGCAATTTGTATCATATATGGAATGTTAAAGCTGTGTTGATACCTGGGCTACTGTCGGCAGATCCATGCGATGCCACAAATGTCATTAGGTCGTTGGGGAGGGGTATTCATTCTTCTCATTGGGAGAGGGGTGTGGGTTCGTAGTTCCGGAAAATGTGCTTGACATGTGTGTTATTGCTAGCGGAAAGCAGTGCTCTTTAGTGATAATCCCAACAAAATGTTTTGTACTGGTTCGATTTGGGCACAAGCGCTATGTTGTGTACCACACTCATGGCGACTGAGACCCTGCGGTGTGTGAGTTGGAATGTGCGGTAATTGGGTAACCCAGTGAAAATGCGAAAGCTCCAGTTATATGTTGATCGACACAAGGCACGTGTTCTGTTTTTACAAGAAACACATGCCTTGGCAGAAGGATGTGAGAGATTTGCTAGGAACTGGGTGTTAGGGAGAATTCTCTGTTTAGGCTGAATTTCCTAACCTAGTGAGTCCCCCAGCAGCTTTTCTGGATTTCTGGAGTTTGTTTTTTCCATCCTGCCAAGAGTGAGACTCTTTCCTCCCACTCTTGGACATGAATGTGGTTGATTTCTTTGAATGTCAATGTGTTCTATGGGCTATGGGGTCTTTTACTCCATAGGGCCTCATGTATTTTGCTATGTGTGTTATACAGCACCCTCTGTGCCGTAACACTGGGGTGTCCTAGAGGATCCCCACCATAGACTCCATAACCTGGGACTGACTACTGTCTCCCAGGGCATGTAAAGTCACCATTGTCTTTACTAGACCTAAATTTACTAACAGAACTAGTACAAACCATCCTATTGTGGACGTACTGGTAGGGGTAATGCGATTACCCCTGGGTCTGTTGTTCGAGGGGGCACTGTCCCATCCCCCCTCGTCGAGTTTTGGCTGCTGACAGTGGAAACTACTTTGTATATTCGACCCCGAATATATTCCTGTGGGATTCTTCCCATTGTTGGAGGCTGATACTTTTTCACGTTAGTCTCTAACGTACCGCCGGTTTATTTGTCTTAAATAAATCTACCGGTTGGTATTTTCTGCCAGAACTCGGTTTTTAAAATGGCATCTATGTTCACCTCTGTAACTCCGAACCAAAGGTTGAGCCCTTTGTTCCACTTTTGGCGGGCTTCGGCACAGAAGCCCTCCAAAGTGGTGCCATTCTGTCTGGGTACCACAAGGGGTGTAGGAGGGGGTTTAGGCACCCTGGACTGAGTTGCCTTGCCAACTCAAGTCGCACTCTGGTGTGATTGGCCCAAGTGGTGAGCCACAGGGCTTTTGGGACTGGATCTTCAGAAGTCGCCACAGGACCTAAGAATCCGACGAGGGTAAAGCTGAGCCGACCTGAACCGACTCACCACTTCCCAACGAGAGAGGAGATCTCCCTGCCGGAGAGTCTTCTTCCCCTGACTGGTGGGAACAACCAGTCCCTCTGCTTTTTCTTTGCTTCCAGGGCGTAGTGGTCGAATTGCCCGTGCTGAGCACCCCGGCAACCGGATAGCCACTAACCTGTACCGTGACCAAAAGGTGGTGCCTTGTGAAGGAGCACTCGGCGGCTGGTCTCTTCCCTGGTGGTGCAACGACCTTCGACGACGAGATCATCTCTTCTCTTGGCAAAGCCCCGACTTGCATCCACCACCAGGAACAACTTCCCCCGCCGGAATCAGGCGAAATTCAGCGAAAATGGAGATATAGCGAGCAATGATGTTGAGGATAATGATTCTGAAGAGACACAATTGCCTTTTATGTCACGAAAAATGAAGCGTGCTCATATCAAGGCAATTAAAAAAGAAAACAAACTGAAAAAAAGCTATCAATTCTGGATGCAAAAAAATCAGGCCAGATGATTAGCAAAAAAAATAAGAAAAATAAAGAGGGAGTTTGTTGTTGATGATTCGGATGAATTGCAGTCCTCTAATCCACATCTAGGCTCTGCAAACGAATCAAAAATTGACCTGACACAATTGAATGATGAATCAAAGGTAGTGCTAAATGTGGTTCCTGTAGTTGATAAACACTCCCAAACAAAAAAAATGGGAACCAATAAGAAGAAATCTCTGGTTGAATTGGGATTGGGCAGCTCGGGACAGATGGCACAAGGCCGTCTTTCGACCTTTTATCCTATCATTGAAAAAAAAATCACAGTGAAGGGGCGAATGAAGGTTCAGGATCCGGGTAAGATTATGGGTGCAGTCTCTAAACAAAAAAAGGGCATGACTATGACAAATAACAATAGCTCTGCCGGAAACACTAACAATTCCCAATCTGACGAAGAGTATGAAAATAACAATTCTCATCCAATGAGCCAAATTGAACCAAATAAATGTGAGGAGGCACCCAACAATGTAGCAATGGAAGTTACCGATACTAGAGAATCTGATGAGAACAAGCCACCTCTACAAGGTAGCTCTGAAAAAGAAGAAACTAAATATGTCTTTGATAGAGATGTAAGGTACTTTTTGGCCTGGTCTAGTGATCAGGCAATAAATGGCAAACAAAGGTTGAACAGATCGTTCTTGTTTAACATCTTTAAAGAGAGTCCTCAGCTGAGAACCCTCCATATGGATGACATCGAGTGGTTAAGGTTGGCAAACCACAACAATCTTAGAATGATCTGTGCCCCACACTCAGCGATGATACTCAGGCTATTATGGGACCATAGAGAGGATTTCTACTCTCGTGGGCTAACATTACATCTCTTTAGGACGATTGAAGAAGCTGTTGTATTTCTAAATGAAATGCTAAAACCAGAGGTAGTCACTGGATCCACACAAGGTAATTCACTAGCTGGATCTGAACAAACTGCTGAACTAATTTCAAAAATATCTGAGCTGGTGGGAGCCTCCTCGAATAATTCATGGTTAGCTCCCTTAATGTCCTCTATTCTTGATTTCGCTATCAAGCAAAACAAACAATAGACAAATAATGTCATAGTTCAAAATGTACAGAATCTTAAATTACTATCCTGGAATTGTTGTGGGAAAAGGAATTTAGGGAACTGGTCCACCCACCATGCATCAATGGTTTCTCACTCAATTATATTCCTACAGGAAACTATGTGTATGAATGATTTGAATATTGAAGGTTTTTCCAACTTTTGTGTACCAGCCGTGAAAGGTGTAACTGGTCGTCCGCTTGGAGGCATTGGTATACTTATCAATAATGCCCTGAATCATAAATCAAAGGTTATGTATGCGAAACATGGATTGTTGGCAGTAGAGTCCATCTTTTCAGGTGTATTGTCCTGTGTATTGCTACTTGTATGTGTGTATCATAACCCTGCTAATTTATTGAGGCTGCACTGGATAATATGGATGTGTTACTTGAGGAGGCTATGGTTAGAAACCCCAATTACACGATTGTTATTGGGGGTGATGTTAATGCAGTATGTCTATCTCCATCATCTAAGCTACTGCACAAATGTAAGCCCTCTTCTGGTGTCTCAGAAAGTATGGGGAAGTGTTGGGTCTCCTATTTTAAAGATTGGAATATTCAAGTGTTGGAATACCAGACTGGCGACCATAAAGGAACTTGGAAGAGGGGGATGCACTACTCATATATTGATTATTTTTTTGTTTCATCGATATGTACACCTTTGGTAAACAACGTACTAATCCATAATTTAACAATGAGTGACCACTTTCCAATAAGCACAAGTATAAGATGTGATTTGACATCTTAAAATAAAGATGCAGCGTTGGGATTGGTGACCCTCCATCGCACACAGAATTCTGTTGGATGGTCTCCCAAAATGTGTAGAGAGCTTACCTATTTAGTTCATAGAGATGTGATTCGCGTGGATAATAATGTCAATTTGCTTCTTAAGGCACGAAGAAGAGAAGAATGGAATTCTCTTATAATTAAAAAACATATTGAATACCTAATCCAAAAAACTAAATCTTTTAATTCAACTAACGAAAATGGATATAATCTGGAAATAGCAGTGGCTAAGAGGGTCAAAAACCGATCTCTTTGTGCTTTAAAGCAAACCCACCTGCAATTTGCTTCTTATTATCTCACAAAAAAAGGATCACAAATGACTATAGGCAAAAAATAAAATCAATAAAGTTTCATGTGAAGCTATCAGCTAATCAGAAAATGATTAAGTACCGTATCACTCATGACACCAGGAACATTTGGTTAATACTAAACAATAAAAAAGGGGCACAGCTACATGTCTTTGCCTCTCCAATTGCCTCAAGTACTTGGATTGACTTTTTTAAAAGTAAATACAGTTTGCCCGCGCAATTTAACAAGTACAACTCTGGAATACTTGAGTATAACTGCAAGGATCATCTTTTTTTCTCCTTGAATGAAATTGTGGATGCCATTAATTTGCTCAATTATTCTAAAGCTGCTGGGCCTGATGGTCTGCCTGCATGTATTTTAAAAGATGATCCATATTTTTGGTGTGCTATTCTTTACACTAAATTTGCATCTATTCTATCTACTAACAGTATTCCAAAATCCTGGCTTAATGCCATACTCATTCCTTTATATAAGAAAGGTAATCCCAAACTACCTTCGAACTTTAGGCCAATTGCATTAATGGATGCCTCTGAAAAGGTCTTTTCAATTATTCTACTTAAACGTCTCCAAAACTTTATTGATACCAAGAATATTTTTTCATAGTTTCAAACGGGGTTTCGCAAGTATATGGGGACCTCGCTAAATGCTCTCATAATCTCACACATCTTTGCTCAAACCAAAACATCAGATTCTGGTGCCGTCTATATGGCAGCACTTGACATGAGTTGCGCGTTTGATTCAGTAATAAGAGAGGTATTATGGTCTAAACTCCTAAAACTTGGCTTCCCCAAAAGAATGATTCAATTGGTTGCAATGCTACATAATCACACGTCATATCAAATAAGGGTAAATAGAGATGGCTTTCTTACAGCTCCCATTTTGACAGGAGTTAAGCAGGGATGCAATATGGCCGCCACACTGTTTAACCTATATCTTTGCGATATGGACATGTTATGGAATGAATCTGGCATGTTTCCTGTAAAATTAGGGGAACTGAAAATCTCTTGGTTATGTTTCGCAGACGATATCTTACTATTTGATCGCACTCTTAGTGGACTACAAATAAAACTGGACCGATTTGCTAAATATGCAGCATCCCACAATTTATCACCAAACTCTTCTAAATCCTAAATTGTGGTATTCCGAAATTTTAGAAGAATTAAATCGTATAAGTGGCAATTAAATGTAATTGTTATAGAATGTGAAAATTCAATTTGTTATCTGGGGTATCCCCTAAATGTCCAATACTCTCTTAAATTTTGGCAAACATATTTAAAGATGAAGGTCCGTCCTTTAGTCTCGATAATGAAGATCATGCTAAGAACACTCTGCAAATTCTCATTGCAACCATTGATTGAATTCTGCCTGCTGAAAGTGGAACCAATCCCTTTATACGGGTTGGATATGTGTCTTCTTGATGTAGGGGTTATATTAAATCAAATCCAAGGCAATGTTTGGAAAAGTGTATTGGGGCTATCAATATCTGTTCCAAATTCTATAATTAGACACAAACTGGTTCTAGTTTCCCTAGCAGCCAGATGGATTTGGAGTAAACTATCTCGTTATGCTGCTATTATGGCCCCTTACAAGAATTCATTGTATGAAGACTTACATGGGCTTGCTGTATCGTCTGAATTAAAATCTATGTGTGTATTTGTTAATCAAATGAATCACACTCTGGACGATTGTGACTGCACGATTTCAGACTTAACTTTGAAGCTTCCCAAAGTCAAAAGGAATCTTTTTGATCGGGATTGGTCAACCACTCTAGATTGTAATAATTCCTATCATCTATATGTGGAATATGCAAGAAGGCCACATAGAAGGGAACTAAGATCTTCATATCTGGTATTATGTCCATCAAGTAAAATACGTAGCGCATATTTAAGGTTCAAGCTAAATCAATATCACACCCTCGAAAGGATTTACCAGTGGCGTATTTTCAAAGGTGTTTATTCTAATCAGGAATGTTGGTTTTGTGATTATGACACCATTGAAACTCTGAAACATCTTGTAGTTGATTGTATATATTTTGAACAAGACAGAAAAAATTACTTGGGGGAAACTTGCTCCTAAAGATACCGATATTTCAAAAACTTCTCTATGGGACAGTTGTATGTATGGGGGGAGTATGGCACTTGTCATCTTGTTAACTCACTTGTTGGGTAAAATCGTAAAGGTCTTGGAAAGTGTAAATGTTATTCCTACAACTTCAAGCTAAATCTATGGCTCTTAATGTAATTTCTACTGAATTCACATGGTATGATTGGGACAGGCCAATTATGTTGTTGGTGATGAAAAAGCATGTTCAAAGGAGCAAATTATAAGGAAATTGACATTTTTTCTCCCTTTTTCACTAGCACTGCAAAATTTCATTTTGTATAAGGGAATGGTTGATGAATTGAACTGAAATCAAAATTCTAATCTTCAAATTTCTTTTTCTCTGTTAAGTGGAAATTTTAAAGAACAATGTTCGAATTTGCGAAGTAAGGTTTTTTCTATATCATGTTTGTAAAACTTTTCCTTTTTGTAAAACTATATATAAAATGATATTCTTTTAAATAAATAAAAAAACTAACCACAAAGCTTAGCACTAAAAAGCAACTTTCAAAAACATGTCTACTATGGAAGTTTACAGCCAAGAGTCCTTGTCAGGTGAAAATACTGAGAGTTTGAGAGCTCTCTGTAGACAAGAGACTCTTTCTGTAAGAGGCAAGAAAGTAGAACTGATAGCGAGATTGCTGGAAAACCAAAGTCTGGGTACTGGTTCAGAGGAACCAACTTCTCCAGCAAATGTAGAAAACAGTGATGGAATTGATCTGATCAAAGTCTTGATAATGAGTCAGAATAGGAAAGTGAACCTAATGAAGTTAGCCACTCTGAGCCTCTGTCTGCCTTACCTACTGTACCTACGGGGCCCATACCAGGTCCCACATGTAACCCTGCTTATTTTGAACTTGAAAAAATGAAGCTCGAATTAGAGTGCAAACGGTTTTTAGCCCAATCTGAATGAAACCAAGAGCTAGAGTTCAGGCGAATGAATGCCCAAGCTGAGCAGAAGCAAGCTGAGTTAAGACTCAGAGAAATAGAACTTAATCATGAGTTGGAAATGAAAAAGTTGTCTGTGGAAAATGCTTCTCTCTCCTCTGGTTCCTCTAGATGTTCCAGTCCCAAAAGACCCCAGATGCCTGAGGAATTACTGGGTATGTATGAACCTAGATTGGATGTGTTGGATTGGTTGAAAATATTTGAATATAATCATGGGCTCCAGGACATCACAGGGAATGAGTTACTTCCCTGGTTGTTCTCTAGGCTTCCCCCTGTTGCGACTGATGTGGTAATGGAGTTGGGGGAGGTGGATAAGAAGGATTACGAAAGTGTGAAACTAGCGTTAATAGCTAGATTTGGGAAGACCCCTTCCCAGTATTTTAAGAGGTTTAGATCCCTCAAAAAGCATGATGGTACCCCTTGGGCTACCTGGGTGAGTGAAGGGTTGAAAAACTTAAAAGGATGGATTAAGGGTTACAAGGTGAACACTTATGAGGGTATGAAGAATCTTTTTATGTTGGAGTCAATTTATGATGCCTGTTCTCCTGAGCTCAGACAGCACTTGGCTGATTCAAAGGAATTGGATTCCAGGAAGCTAGCTAAGGCTGCTGACTTGTGAGTTGCCAACAGGGCTACTCATAAGGATTCTGGGGCAACTCAGAAAAAGGATGAGGGAAAACAGCCTAAAAAAGACTCAAAAGAGAATTCTAATACCCCCCAACCCAAAGAGGGCCCCAAACAACAAAATAACCAGGGTAAGCCCCAGGGTAAACCACAACAGGCTAGTGTACCTTTTGGTCACAAACCAGGAGGAGGTCAGGCCAAGCCACCCTTCCAGAGAACATTTGGAACACGCTATCTCTGTGGGGCAACTGACCACATCAAAGGAGATCCCAGATATAAGGGTAAACCTACAGGGATCAGCAGTGTCTCCTTAGCCTTCACTCCTGAGGAGGAGGAAGTCCAAATGGCTAGTGCTCACTTTGAAGTCTTTGCTGAAGAACCTTGGGTCTTCAAGCAAGTGTAACAGTAGAGTCCATGGATCTGGTTAGTAATCAGAATAGGAGTGTGTTTGACTCTATACCAGAAAACTCTAAATGTTATTATGTGGACAGTGTTCTTGTCAATGGCCAGGATACTCCTGCCAGGCGAGACTCTGGGGCCAGCAGAACAGTAGTGGATGAAAGCTTTTTCCGGCCTGAGGATGTTGCTAAGGCACCCAAAGGTCCCACTAAGATGTCTGGAGGCCCTGTCCAAATGGTCCCAATTCTACCAGCCCTCATTCAGTGTAATGACAAGACAGTGTTGATTCCTGTCAGTGTTCAGACTGAGGTGCCTGGGAGAGTCCTGTTGGGGAATGATCTAAGAACTCTAGGAGTAGTATCCAGTACCCCCAGGCCTCCCAGTATGGAGATCCAGAACCAAACCAAATTGGGTAGAGAGGCCACCTTAAGGAACCACTCTAAGCCTGTGGGAACCTCTACTGAGAACCCCACTACAAGCCCTGGTGTTGGTAAATTGACCTCTGACCCAGGCAAATTGCAGGCAAACATGTTAGGGAAATGGGAGCCCCAACCAAGCTCCATCATTGTTCCCCCAGTTATAGAGTCTGTGACGCCCCCTGCTTCTGAGGAAGAGGTGAATAGACCTACTGGAACCCTAACTAGGCCTAAGAGATCTGGTAATTCTCAGTGCTGGTGGAAAACCAGAAAAGAAAAGTCTAAGGCCAAAAACCTTCAGACTGTTGGACCTTCCACAGAAGACTCCAACTCAATTCCTAGACTTAAGGGGGAAACTCCTAAAGTAGGTAAAGGTAGATCTAAGAGGGAGGAGAAGCATGTACCTTGCTTATCTCCATCCCCTCCAATCAAGAGGCCTAAAACCCAACCTTCTCCCAACCGAGAGGTGATGAGGACCTCTGGAGGCCCCTCTAGATCTAAGGGAATCCTTTATAAGGAACCCTTGAAAAAGCCTAACACAGGTTCTTAAGCTGTAACAACTTCTGAGGGACTGGTCAACCAGATCCCCTATAATTTTAAAAAGACTACTGATGTTTCTCAAAGGGTTTGTAGGTCATATAGCTTACAAAGGAAAACCTTTGATTTGACCATAGAACATAGGTCAGGGTGTCACCACCAAAATGCTGATGGACTCTCTAGGATGTATGTCATCGACTAGAGGTATGAGTTTCATCCAGGAGTGGATTAAATCCTCCTGCCCCTTAGTCTGGGGGGGCGAGTGTTAGGGAGAATTCTCTGTTTAGGCTGAATTTCCTAACCTAGTGAGTCCCCCAGCAGCTTTGCTGGATTTCTGGAGTTTGTTTTTTTCCATCCTGCCAAGAGTGAGACTCTTTCCTCCCACTCTTGGACATGAATGTGGTTGATTTCTTTGAATGTCAATGTGTTCTATGGGCTATGGGGTCTTTTACTCCATAGGGCCTCATGTGTTTTGCTATGTTGTTACACCGCACCCTCCGTGCCGTAACACTGGGGTGTCCTAGAGGATCCCCACCATAGACTCCATAACCTGGGACTGACTACTGTCTCCCAGGGCATGTAAAGTCACCATTGGCTTTACTTGACCTAAATTTACTAACAGAACTAGTACAAACCATCCTATTGTGGACGCACTGGTAGGGGTAATTCTATTACCCCTGGGTCTGTTATTCGAGGGGGCACTGTCCCGTCCTCTCTCGTTGAGTTCTGGCTGCTGGCAGTGGAAACTACTTTGTATATTCGACCCCGAATATATTCCTATGGGATTCTTCCCATTGTTGGAGGCTGATACTTTTTCACGTTAGTCTCTAACGTACCGCCGGTTTATTTGTCTTAAATAATTCTACCGGTTGGTATTTTCTGCCAGAACTCGGTTTTTAAAATGGCGTATGTGTTCACCTCTGTAACTCTGAACCAAAGGTTGAGCCCTTTGTTCCACTTTTGGCGGGCTTCGGCACAGAAGCCCTCCAAAGTGGTGCCATTCTGTCTGGGTACCACAGTGGGTGTGGGAGGGGGTTTAGGCACCCTGGACTGAGTTGCCTTGCCAACTCAAGTCGCACTCTGGTGTGATTGGCCCAAGTGGTGAGCCACCCCGCTCACCACTTAGCGTGTTTTGATTGAAGCTAGGCTGAATGAATGGGGGTTTTCTGCATAAAAGCAGGGCTTTTGGGACTAGATCTTCAGAAGTCGCCACAGGACCTAAGAATCCGACGAGGCTAAAGCTGAGCCGACCTGCAACGACGACACCTCCGGTGGAGCCCTGCTGAACCGACTCACCACTTCCCAACGACAGAGGAGATCTCCCTGCCGGAGAGTCTTCTTCCCCTGACTGGTGGGAACAACCAGTCCCTTTGCTTTTTCTTCACTTCCAGGGCGTAGTGGTCGAATTGCCCGTGCTGAGCACCCCGGCAACCGGATAGCCACTAACCTGTACCGCGACCAAAAGGTGGTGCCTTGTGACGGAGCACTCCGCGGCTGGTCTCTTCCCTGGTGGTGCAACGACCTTCGACGACGAGATCATCTATTCTCTTGGCAAAGCCCCGACTTGCATCCACCACCAGGAACAACTGCCCCCGCCGGAGCTGTCTCTGCACTTACAAGGTACTGTGTCCGCCTGGCTTCCCTTGTGACGGTTAGCGTGAGGTGTCTTAAATCCTTACCTTTCCATTGGGTCGCCTTAAGACCGTCTTAACTTTTTGTTCTAAACTGGTCCAACCTTTCTGTGTCAATTTGCTACAAAGACGTGAAGTGCATTTTCACTGTGATACTTTTTGGGACATATCGCCTTGCCTCTTTCCGAGTGGGCCTGGCCTCTGACTTTGTGATCAACAGTAGACCCTGCCTTGCTTGCCTTGCATTTGCTTTGTAAAAGTGTTGGTACCGAGTTTGTTTTGTACCCTGCCTTTTCTCTCCCGTTCTAACGAATATTAGAGTGCCATCTAGGTTAAAGCATTCACCTCTGTCTGCAAATAAGTGGTGCCGTTGAACCTAGACTTGTCGAACTATTGTTAGGGGATTGATATACTTATAGTAATTGTAATTGAAGTTGTTTGCCGTATTAGTGCCAGTGTGTTTTTCATAGATGTGTTTTTAAAATAAATAATTATATATCTTTTCACCCAATCTCTGTTCTGTGTCTGCTTGTTCTACTGTGTAAATTGCCATATCTTGTATACTCCACATACTGCCTAACTTTTCTTGAGGGAAGTCTGACTGCTCAGCCACAGCTACCAAGTGAATCTGTGTGGTACAGACTGCTACCAAGTGGGTTTACTGCCAAACACCTGTAGGCCTAAATCTTTTGCAGTGGTCCCAGAGGGAACTGCACAGGTTTCTGCTTAACACTGGGGTACGCAACGGTACTATACAACATATTCTACCCAATGCAGAGGAGTTATGACCCTCATCAACAAGTCTCAGGAGGGTAGCTCAGGGGCAACGCTCTCGCCTTGGAAGCAAGACGACGCTGAGCTACTCAGGTTCAATCCCGGGTCAGCGCTGAGAAACCTCTGGGTATTAAACGCATTATAAATAGCCCATTACACTTACACTTAAAATACACACACAGAATGGTACACCTGGACCCGCTCGGATGATATGTTTTACCTTATGGTGTGCTACAGGGTCAAGAAATAGTGTTGTTGAACATATATGGTCCAAACATTGACGATCCCGATTTTTATGCACAGGTAATAGACATATTGGTGTTATATCCCCTAGTGCCTATCCTTTGGGGGGGGCGAATTTAATACATTCATGCATACTAACCTTCACAGATCTGGGAGTAAAGCCTGACAATTGACCCAAGCTGCCGGTACGGCATGAGAATGTTTGACCGATCTGGGGGTTGTGGATCCCTGGAGACTGCTTAACCCAACATCCAGAATGTACTCATTCTATTCCACGGTGCATGACTCCCACTCACGCATCGATATGTGGCTATTGTCTGATGGGATGGATTCCTCAATGAGACTACCATTCTTCTCGGGACTTTTTCCGATCACTCTGTCACTCACACTGGGAAATGCACAGGGGAAGGGGGGGGCCCATGGCGCCTTAAACCCCAGGCATTACTGGACTCTGTTTGAGGCTGAAATGGGGACATGTATAGAGGAGTACTTTGAGGTTAACACGAGCTCCGGCTGCACGTGTGCAACTTTATGGGAAGCCTTTAAAGCATACATTCGTGGTATGGCACTGTGTAAGGCACTAGGTAAGGAATCTGGGATAGTCAAAGCCATATGACAGGATATGCAAGTCAGCGAAACTACTCTGCGTCAGCTCGAGCAACCATATGCAATTACCCCCACTACCCCTACATTGGGATACATCAAGGGTGAACTTGACAAACTCCGGTCCCACGCCGACAGGGACCTGAAGTTCCTAGACTGGCCGGTTTTGGTGCAGAAATACGATGAAGGAGACTGCCCTGGCAAACGGTTGGCCAGGATATATGCGGCAGGTGGGAAGTGACCACCATATCCCACTAGTGCAAGACAACCTCGGGGGGCTGGTGCACACTGCGCCTGAGGTAAATCGGGTATTCTGGTCTTTTTATGAAACTCTCTATGCTAACAAGGATATAGCATCCATCCTTGACATCGAGGCATTCCTCGACACCCTGCCACTATCTGTGCTGTCCCGTGAAGCTAGAGAAACTCTTGAGCGCCCCATGTCGGCAGAGATTTCCTGTGCCATTGAGGCCCTGCCATTTGGTAGGGCCCCTGGCCCTGATGGGCTGACAATGGGATGTTAACATTTCCGAGCCGGACTAGTACCCCAGCTGGTTAACCTATAGGAGGAATCTTGTGCACAGGGAGTAATCCCTGCCTCCCCCCCCCCCAATCCCCCCACTGCGGGAAGCAGTAATCGCTGTACTGCTGAAACCTCACTCATCAACTCCGACGTGAAAATATTTGTGAAGGCCTTAACCCTTCGACTGGCTCCTTACATGGAACACATCATCCACCCTGATCAATCCGGCTTTCTCCCTGGCTGCTCCACAGCACTTAATTTAAGGTGCCTTTTCAACATTCTTGCTCAGGTAGACCCAGACACGCAAGTGGTTGCCGCAGCACTGGATATTCGAAAAGCCTTTGACTCGGCCTTGTGGCAATTTATGTTGGTGGTACTGGAGAAATGCAACTTTAAACCTCTATTCATATCATGAATATGACTCCTGTACTCCTTGCGCACAGCAAGGGTCAACACAAATGGGATACACTCCGCTCCTATAGGTATTCACAGGGAGACCCGGCTGGGCTGCCCGCTCTCGCCACTATTATTTGCCATGGTGATGGAACCCTAGGCTCATTGTATCCGCCTCAGACATATGCACAGGAGGATCAGAATTTCGGGCTCGCCCGAGATTATCTCACTGTATGCTGATGACGCACTCCTGTTCGTGCGGAGGCCCGCTTTACACCTTAACCCGATTATGCAGGATATCCTTTCCTTCGGTGCCTTGTCCGGACTTTGTGTCAACTGCACCAAATCGGAGCTATTCCCACTGACCGATGCGACAATGGTACCACAGGACCTTATGGGGTTCGTCTGGTCCTCCACGGAGATAAAATACCTAGGGGTCACTGTGGCACGACACTCGACCTCACGGTACGAGCGCAACTATGGCATTTATTAACCCCAGCTCATAGACAAACTCCACTGTTGGCCGACGCTCCCACTCACTATGCCGGGGCGAATATCGCTTCTCAAAATGGTCATCCTCCCCAAATTGCTGTATTACTTTTGAAATATACCACTGTGGCCTGGAGCTTCGTTCTTCAAGACGTTGAAAGTTGCCATCAACAACTTTATGTGGCACACATCGGCTGTTCGGCTAAAGTGGGAGACGCTTACCAGACCATATAGTCTGGGGGCCCCGCAGCCCCAAATTTGGAAAAGTACAGGATTGTGGCCAAGGCGCAATGTGCAGCCAACTGGTTCAATATGGATGTCCCCACCTGCGTCTCAAGCTTGAACGGCATGCGGCCGGTGCTCGGGACGTACGCTCGTTGGTCCTACTGCCGCTATGGAGAGACCTCCGGATTGTTGACCCAGTCAGCGTGACAACTTTAGCGTGGGGTAAGATATGGAAACTGCTTGATACCCCCACCCGTTTCATGGCGACCTTCCGCTATGGAACTTCTTCCCGACATTCCCTAAGCTACGCAAGGGCGCGGTGCGTAAGTGGGCGACAGATGGATATACCACTCTGAAAGACGTCTATGATATGGGCTCCTTTTTTGCACTACAAGATTTACATGGTCTCTCACAAATGCAACCCTCGCAATGGCTGCAATATGCTGGGCTCCACCGTGCAGTGCTGGGTTGGGATTCCCTGTACTGCCCCAGATGAACCATTGCTCAGTCTTATCATGGTGGGAACTTCATCTCGAGGCGGTGTGGCCAGAATATACAACCGGCTGCAAATATGCAGCAAGAAGTCCTTAGTTAAGCTCCGTGACACCTGGACTAGAGATTTGGGTACGGACATTACTGACGAGACCTGGGAGGCTGTGTATTTACAGACTCGCCCTGTGTCATTTAACTCCAGATTTCATCTAATAAAGTTAAAACTTTTACACAGATTTCACTACACTCCCGCCAGACTGCATCTCTTCTCACCTACTCATTCTTCCCTATGTTCAAGATGCCACTCGGACGAGGCAGGGTACCTTCATATGTTATGAAACTGCCCGAGGCTGAGAGAATTTTGGGTGTGAGTTTGTGATACTATGTCTATGATGTTGGATTGTACTATTGAACCTAACCCTCTGACCTGTTTATTCCCTCAGTTCGAGTCACTACGTCGAGGTTTCCACAGACTGACTAGCCTTTGTATGCTGCTTGCTGTCCGATGTATATTGTTGCTGTGGTTAAAGCCTGCTAGCCCTTCTGTAATGCACTGACTGCGGGCTGTGCCATTGGCCTCTGATCAGGAAGAGCTGTAGTCCTCGCTGCAGCCGACGTGCTGCAGGCCAGTGAACATTTGGCCTCCTTTCTGCAATTACTTGCTGTCACTGACTGGAAGTGAAACAGAGTCCGAGGGCTCAATAGACTGTCCTTGATTTTCTTCTTTGTACCGATTGGAAATATTACAGTTTATGTTTTGGGTGCTGCCTGCATTTCTTTTTTGTTATATTCTTTGCTGCAACTGCAAACACTTACTGATGAGGAATTATTACACAAATTAGCGCTACTATTATTACTTCTTTTTGTAATGTCAAGCACACAATAAATTACGTTTTTTTTTAAAAAAGTGAGCTGGCCGCTTAATCCCTGTTACTACAAAATCAAACTGCTGAGATCTTTATATGAGGAATAAGGTATTGAACTTTCACTTCTGACTTGTGTGCCCTCTTGATAGCTACTCTAATTTTATGTTAATTTGTAGGCCCAGGCTCAACACTGTAAATCACAAAGATCAAGTTGCATATGGAGTACAAAATATATCTTTCTTTACCTAACTATTTGTAAGTATGTTCTTGGGAGCTTTGTCATACAGGCGGCAGACCAATACTCCACTAGAGATAGACCACTAGATGCACTTTTACTTTATTGTGGTTAACAACAGTAATGGGTAGATAAAAGCCAAAAGGGTTCCCTTTGGGAGAGAAATAAATTGGAGGGTTGTTGAATCGAAACAGTGTGCAGGTTCAGGATTATCTTAACAAGTGTGAAGTCGAAGCCATCCCTATCTCATAGAAGGGCTGTCTTGCCCTAGGTGGGTCACAGTCACTCACGGTCCCTTGTAATTGTAGTTCTTGGCTGCTGGTAGTCTGGTGCTGGCCTTTCTGGAAGATTTCCAAGCAGGCACAACCACACTGAGTACAACCATGTTATCTGATGGGAGTCTGTCAGCTGACTATTAAAGCTGGATGTAACCCCAGAGTACTGTTGTGCTCAGATTCTATGTCAAGACGGAGGCGAGAATTATGCTTCCTCTTCCATTTATCCATTTTATTCCTGTCTCCAGTAGTTTCAACAATAAACCATTTTCTTAACATTTCTTCTGGAAGAGAAACATTATTCTTTTTTTTTTTTTTACTTTTTCAAACAAAAACTACATTCCCTTCTGTCCCAGGTCCACTGTAGTCCCCCTGACCTGTCCATGGGACCTTAGTCCATTCACTTCCTGTATTATCCCTCTTCTTTTCCTGCTCTCCAAGCAGATAAGTGCATTTCTATCTAGCTGCGTGATGTGTGAATATGTAAATTATTTATGTCCTAGAAGGGTACTTAGCGCAAAACAGGAGCGCGCGCAGGAGTTAGCATTAGTATTACAAGATTGGATTTACCTCAGTAATAAGATATTTGTAGTTAACAGCTACATGCGCCATAAGGAAATAGGAGCGCGCAACGCTGCGTAACACAAATTACAGCCTTAGGAGGAGGCGGCGGCCCCGTTCCACACTACCGACACTCTAGGGTTTCTCCAGCCTCCTCCTTATTGAAGAACAAGCCCCCGCCGTTCATTGCAAGGCAGCTCCCACAAGCCAAAGCTCCGACACACGTGAGGAAGATCCCTCGCAGGAAAATAGCACGAAGCAGCCCCCACCCTTGTGGGGGCAGAGCCAAAGCACCGGTCACACGCAAGGAGGCTCCCGAACAGAAAAATTAGAGCGTTAAGCTCATTGGAAGGGGAAGTGCCCCCAACCTCACGGAGGAGGAGTGTAATACACGAACAAGCATAATTCAACGCTTGCATTCGTGTAGATCACTGGAGAGAGAGTGATTACAGAGATTAAACAAACAGTGTGTCATACACCCGCAAACATAAATTAATGCACCAGTGCCATTGTTTAAAGAAGAAAGAACGCTCAATCCACTGAGCTGATAACATACTAGCTCATAGGGCACAGCAAGTGATATTTGAAAATCTGCTCTGCAGAACAAGGTGCAGTATATAGTGAGCAGTGGACGTGCCACTACAACTGAAAAGGTACTGAAAGGCACTGAAAATGACAGATTTTGAATGGAGCGAGGAGGAGCAGGAGGCAGCCTATCCAGAGTATCTGACCTATAGCTTTAAAGAGTTGCTGGGGGACTCACTAATAGAGGCAGTGGCTCAAGAGTTTAGGCCCCTCCAGGAGAGACTGGAAACAATTGAATCATACCTGAGCCAGAAAGAGAAGAGCACTGTACCAAAAGACATCACGTCCGCAAAGGTCCCTTTAGAGGACCTACAGGGGTGTAAGAAGGCCCGGAAGAGCAAGAACTCTTCTGACCCCCCGGGCCATACAGATGGGCAGAACGTAAGGCCCCTGAGGCTACTGATGCGTTCAACAAATTGAGAGATGCTTTTATTCAGAAGTCGGGAGTGCCGATCCTCAATGCGCCCTACCCAGGGGAAGATAATATGGGTGATGAGGAGCAATGCTCCGAAGAGGAACCCGCAGGGTCCCCACGATCCTCACAAGTGGAGGACGGCAGAGAGAAAGAAGACATCCAACCTCCACCTAGGAAAAGGTTGAGGAAACGCAACAACGTTGAAGGGGAAGAAGGGACATCAGATATGTTCCAGCCAGAGGACATATGAAACCCAAAGTCCTCAGAATGGTTACCATCGGCCAGGGTCAAACAATACATGACCAACAGGCTACGTAAAGCGCTGGCGAAAGAAGTGTGCCACAGGATGAGGGCAGAATGCCCAAATCCCAAACTACCGGGAAAAGTAGCGTAAGCACCCGAGCTTGATCCAAAGATGTTGGCCTTTGTCTCAAAGACCACCAGAGATCCCAGAAAAGGGATCGACCAATCCTGGCGAAGCTGGCAGGAAAAAGTGCTCGACCTAGCGGGATCGCTAGCGAAAATCATGGACTTAGCCGAGCGAGCACAAGATACGGCGGAAGAAGTAGACCCGGAAATACTCGCTAACTGGGCCCAATGGGCGGTTTTCCTCCTGGTTAATGCTAACTGCGCCATCTCTTCCAAGCACAGAAGAGGTCTGCTCCTCAAGATAGACCCCAAAGCTAGGCGATCTAGCGTCCTATGAGGCCCACGAAGCAGCCCAAGGCTTGCTATTCGGAGAAACCTTCGGGAAGAAAATGGGGAGGTTTGTAGGAACCTACACCTCATTGGAGAAGGCTCAAGCCTCAATAAAGAAAATATTCCCCGGTAGGGTTTTTGCCGGGACCAGTCGGTACTGAGGCCGAGCGACCGGTTGCCTTCTTTCCCCCAAGAGGCCATTTCCCAAGAGAAAGGCGAGGCAGAGGCCAGGGAAGAGGAGAGAACTTCCCCACAGATGAGACAGCACACATATACGCCAGTGGGGGGGAGAATATTGAGATTTTGGGAAAACTGGCGCTCGCTTTCCAGCGACGCCTGGGTACTGCAGACAGTCCGGGGCCTGCAGCTGGAATTCACAGAGATACCCTCTCAATCCCAACCCCCCCCCCCCGCCGATTGTATTCAGCATTAGCAGAGAAGGAGACCTTCAACGCAGAGCTGCGAAGTCTGGCGAGCAAAAGGGCGATAAAGCCCTGCATGACAACCCCCAAGTTTATAAGCATTATGTTCCTGGTCCACAGGAAAGACAAAATAAGGCATGTGATAAACTTGAGAGAAATGAACAGGTGGGTGGTGTACCACCATTTCAAGATTGAGGGAATCCATCAGCTCAGAGACACCCTCAGGCAGGGCGACTGGCTCACGAGAGTAGACTTGAAGGATGCATATCTCACGATACCAGTACAGGAAGAATATTGCCCCTTTCCATCATTCGACTGGAGTGGGCAATTCTGGCAATTTGCAACATGCCATTCGGGCTAGCCTCAGCGCCTTGGGCATTCACGAAACTCATGAGGCCCATAGCCGCGATTATAAGAGAGAAATGGATAAGAATGATTATGTATCTGGACGACATCTTGCTGATGGCAAACAGCAGGAAAACGCTCCTATACCAGACAAACTGGGTGAGAGACCTCCTTATGTCATTAGGTTTCATAGTGAATCCAGAGAAATCAGAAGTGACACCAGCGAAGAGGATGGAAATTCTACGGTTCGTCATAGATACCAGACAGGCGACACTAGAACTACCATGCAGGAAAATGAGAGACATAAAGAGTGAAATAAGGATTTGTCGCAGCAAAACAGTAATTTCTCTGCGGACGATGGCGAGAGTAGTAGCGCTACTAGCAGCATCGATACAAGCGATATTTCCAGGACCCCTACACCATCGTGCCCTTCAACGGCTGAAAATAAAACACCTACAACAGGGTTTACGATACCATCAATTAGTACCTCTAGACGGAGAGTCAAAGACGGAACTGGAATGGTGGTTACAGAACATGGACGCCTGGAACAGGAAAGCCATATTCGGCGACCAACCCAACATGGTGATAGAATCAGACGCCAGCAGAGCAGGTTGGGGAGCCTGTTTCAGAGAACTAGAGACAGGGGGCAAGTGGAGTTCAGAAGAACTCAAATTACACATCAACTGTCTAGAACTGTTAGCCGGATCGTTTGCGATCAAAGCTTTTACGAAGGACAAAGTGAATTTGTGTATCCTGCTGAAAATGGACAACATATCAGCAGTCAGGTACATTAATCACTTAGGAGGGACGAAGTCCAAGTTGTTAGCAGAACTAGCCAAAGACTTCTGGCATTTCTGCCTAGAGTCAGGGACGTCAGTTGTAGCGGAGTATCTCCCAGGCTCGCAAAATGTAATAGTGGACTGGAATTCCAGATATCCAGATAGAAGAGATTTGGGGACCAGCACATACAGATCTTTTTGCGTCCAGACTGAACGAACAAAAGAACAAGTACTTCAGCTGGAGGCTTGGCCCGACGGCAGCGGGAATGGATGCATTTCTGCAGGATTGGAGAGGAGAAATGCACTACGCCTTTCCGCCGTTCGTTATGATGAACAGAGTACTAACGAAAGTGCGCAGGGAGAGAGCAACATTGATAGTGGTAGTGCCGATATGGAAGTCACAGTTATGGTTTCCGGCATTGATGGAACTAGTGACAGATTACCCGAGAATTCTACCACCAAGGGACAGCCTGCTCACTGACCCAGTTGGGCCATATCCTCTGAGAGCGAGAGGAACGCTCCCACTGATGGCATGCAAGATAGCAGGAGACGCTGGAATCTCCCTGGGATTTCGGCGCAGGCTGCATTGCTGAGTTGTGGGCATCATCGACTAGAAGGAGCTACGACGCAGCTTGGAAAAGATGGTCAAGGTGGTGCAAAAGGAGAAGTCTTCATCCCGTTTCAGCACTTTTAGTGGAGATATTAAACCTTTTAGCAGAGATAATACAATACGGGAATGCCTATAGAACAATTGGAGTAACAGATCAGCAGTATCAGCAGGCCACACACCCATAGAGGGATTGCCTGTAGGGGAGAATGCAGCAGTAGTCCGACTGTTGAAAGGAATAAGATTTAGAAAACCACCACAGCCAAAGTATAATTTGTTATGGGACATTGTGGTAGTCCTGAGACTACTGGCCAGCTAGCCAGGGAATAGGTATTTGTCATTGAAACAAATATCCGGGGAGCTAGAAATGCTGTTATGCCTAGTATCATGTAGAAGAGTAGCAGACGTCAGAGCTCTAGACATAAATAGGAGAGCTTATGGACCAGAAAGATTAACCTTCACTCTAGTGAGAAGAACCAAGACAGACTCTGCGACAATTGTCTACCCCTACCTGCAGGAGCATCCCAATTGGTGTGTAGCAGCCTGCATAAAAGAATGAGCATAGGACAGCAGAGATGAGACCAATGGGAACAACGCAGTTGCTTATGGCGCGCAGAAGCTACAGCCACTATAGCAAGATGGGTCAGAGAAATAATGCAGTTAGCAGGAATAAATATGGTTAAGTTTGGAGCGCATTCTGTCAGGGGTGCGATGGCTTCAAAAGAGCAAGAATTAGTGACAAGGCGCGCACTCTGTTGCCAGTCAAGGGCGCACCTTGTCACTAATTCTTAACCAATGTTCCAGGAGTTCCGGGCTCAAAAGGCTGCAGCACCAGGGCCATCATGCCTTACAATGGAGAGCCATAAACATGACTTTCTCCCTCCCCCTATCCAGGGTAAGATTTTTACTATGGAGGGAGTTGTTTCTAGTCACCTGCAAGAGAAACAAAGTGCGAAAAATACAAGTACCAGAATCCTTAGAGAAATGTTGTCAGTTAACCTGCAACACCTGAAATGAAGACATGCCTGAAAAGGTAAAGAAATATAGCCTCCCTGAAGATTGATGGAGTCATGAAAACATTTGTTTGGAGAAGTCAATGCAGGAGAATTTGACTGCTAACGGAGTGCGCGCCTTGTCACTAATTCTTAACAAACATTCTATTTCAAGCTTGTACAGTCAGTAACAGAGACAGTGATGACAAGATTTGAACAAGCATAATGCTCGCCTCTGTCTTGACATAGAATGAATATTACCCATGCTAAATAGCGCAGGTAGTCTTGATTCTGTTAAAGACAAGGAGGCAAGTATTACTTTCCCACCCTAGATACACAGGAGAGTTAATGTAAAATGATAATGATGTACTCATGAAAACATTTCTCCCAGATTAGAGTGTGTATCCGCCTCCCTAACATAATCTGTTGTATCTTTCATCAGGAGATGACCAGAAGAGCAGTTGAACCAGGGGGTTGAGACAGACGAACTGGTGAGAGCACAACCGCCAGTTCTAGTGCGGAAGAATTGCAGATCAAGACATTTAAAAAGGACAAATATCAAGTTGGGACTAGTTGAAAGCCTGGTTCAAGTTGGATTGCAGTTAAAGAGCCGTCAAGAAGAGGGGATAGTACAGGAAGTGAATGGACCAAGGTCACATGGATGGGTCATGGGGCCTACAGTGGACCTGGGACAGAAGGGAAATGTAGTTTTTTTTTTGAAAATTTAAAAAAAAAAGTTTTTCCTCCAGAAGAAATGTTAACAAAATGGTTTATTGTTGAAACTGCTGGAGACAGGAATTAAATGGAAGATGAAGCATAATGCTTGCCTCCTTGTCTTTAATAGAATCAAGACTGCCTGCGCTATTTAGCAGGGGTAATCTTCATTGTCAATGAATAACACTTCAGAACTCAAACTTAACATCAATAAGGTGATAACACAGTCTGCTTTTTTCGTTGCAATGTGAGGAAACATATCAGACATAGTAATGCCGTCTGACAAAGTAAATCTCCCATCCAAGATTCAACACACTTTTATATTTTTTTCACCTACAAAATTACTAGATACAATAGATGTGTTGCACACACATCACATTACATTCTAGCATGGTTCTTGCAGTATTTCGCCCTTGAAGATGATGCTTTCTTCGTAGCATCCCTTCTCTTGCACCTTTATATCTAACCTGGACACATGACACACTTTCCATCGCTTTGTATCCCTGCATTCTACTTCAGTCGGTCATATGGCTCATACTGGAAATATCTGCCTGCTTGCAAACCGCTATATCACACTTTCAGAAGTAGAGACTCGCTCTGGAGGCCTGCCACTTTCCTATTTGACGGGCTTTACTGCTTCGGAGTGGCAACTAATCATAAGTCTTTGTGGCCCTGCCACTTATGAAGTTGCATTCAAACATGGCTGCATGTGTTTGTTCTTAATACCAGACATAACATCCATATATTCAGAATGGGAGCTCATTAACATCTGTTTCCAGTAGGGGTTTTGCAGCTCAACTCCCCCTTAGCACTTTAAAACTATTAAGTGATGCCAATTATCCCTACTCCTTTGTCC
The DNA here is from genome assembly GCF_040938575.1 of Ambystoma mexicanum. NCBI lineage: Eukaryota > Metazoa > Chordata > Amphibia > Caudata > Ambystomatidae > Ambystoma > Ambystoma mexicanum. The sequence continues at coordinate 521,271,999 of NC_090933.1, forward strand.
TCCTTAGCGCTTGGTTATCTCTCTGTTGTTCTTGTCCTCCTGGCCCTTCTTCCTTTCCCTCTCTTTCTTCCTTTTCCTCTCTTTCTTCCTTCTTGCTGGGTTTAGTCTTTCTCCTCATCACCACTGCTATCTTGCCATCGTCCTCCATTAGGCTGGTCTTTCTTTATGGCCACACCGTCCTTTACCTCCCTTTATCTTATTCCCAGGAGCAAGTGTTGGTTTTTATCCACCTCTCCTCCACTTCCTGTTCTTCCTGCTTTCTTCCCGTATCGCCACTCTTTCCTCTCCCTTCTATAATCTCCTTCCTTTCTGTTCCTTGCTTCACCTTCCCAATGCTTCTCTTCCTCTTCCCCCCTATAATTCTTCCCCTCTCTCCCTCTTCATCCTTCTCCTGTCTGTCTCTTTCTCTTTTGCTTTCTTTCCCTGCCTTTCTCTTAACTTCCTTGCCTGTCCTCTCACAATGCTCTGCCTCACCTCCTCCTTGTCTCCTCACTCCACCTTGCCTCCTATTTCCCTCCATCAGTCCACTATCTCCTCTTCGTCTGCCTCTGTTTTTTCCTTCTCTCCCCTTCCCTTATTGCCTCCTTTTTCGCCTCTGAAGAGAGGGTCCCTCGGATGCCCCTTCCCACCCCCATGAACCTGACGGCCCGAAGAGTCAAATACGCACAAAGCCACTCACTATTCGGACAGCCCTCAGGAAGGCCAGTGATATCCGCATTTGCGGAAAGATATTCTCTTAGACAGCCATTCAAACCTTATCCAATCAATTTCTTTATGAACACAGATGTTTCAACATTACTCATGGACGCAAATGCCTCGATGGATGACGTTGACAAATGCTGAGAAACCACTGTACTGAACTCATTAGTGACACCACGACATGGCAACGTTTGTCACAAAGTCCACTCGCAGCCATGCACAACGTTCCACAAACGTACACGTGAGCACACAAAGAACATGCTTACACAGTTTTGTATATAGAGGACAGATACATATACATACTCTCAAAAGCTTTTATTATTTTTCTCATTAGCTAACGGCAGAAACTCTGAACGCAAGGCAACAAAGAGATGCAGAGCAACTTGCAGATGCTTATTGCAACTAACCCTATGGAACTACAGGATCACATAAGGAGCCTGAAAGGACCAAATCCAACTAACCTATGGGAAACATAGCACGGTATAGATACATAGAAATCATAGTATAAGCATAATGACGATTACATGAGGCCACAAGCCGCAGGACAAGAGACAAGGGAAAGCAGAACCAGGCTGCACAGAACAGCAGGCCTGGGCTCGCAGCCAAGGCCGGAGACCAGCAAAACGTTCCAAACCTAAAACGACTGGGGGCCATCTGCAGAAAATCTGAATAAATTCTCATAAATTACAGATCAGAATAGATCGATTTTGTGGTCCTCAACCTCGTGATGCAGCTGAGCTAGACAATGGTCATTCACCCGTGGCGGGAAGACAAACTGTTCTCAGCAACACAGACATGAAGTGAAACATGGACTTGTTAACGTTGCAACTTTGAATGCACTCTCACAGGCAAAAGTGGCATTGCCAACGGTTACATTGGAAACAGTCATTCTCATCACCTTGAACTGGATGGACCCCAACCGGCCTATTTAACTGGGTGTCTCCAAACAGCTCTTTAAGATGAGTAGCAGCATCATCGAGATAGATGGGGATGCAGATTCATACTCTTGCATCAAATAACTATGACAACTCAATAGTTTGGCAAAGGGAGTCAGTTTAATGACGAGTACAAAAAACAGGGAGTACAATGAACATCAGCAACCACTCGATCTTCCTTGTTGCTTGAACTCCACTTAATTTCAGGAAAAACACAGTATTTATATCAAAAACCCGTCATCACTGACGCGCAATCTTAAAAACCTAACATGCAACGTGATTGGTTATAGGAAGGTAACATTAACATAGGTACTATAACTGTATTTGTTAACGAGGAGAGGAGATTGGATAATCAATGTCAGGTGGGGCAACTAAGCCCTTCCTTCAAAATGGCCACTATAAACGTCACTAAAAATACGACATCTCATTGGTTCTACTCACTATAGGACCCTAGATTACATGGTCCACTATGATTGGGTTGGCATCAACTCCACTCATACTTTTCCACTTAAGTCTAGCAGCATGCAGAACAACCAGCCAGGTGCAAGGAGTTTGTCTGCACCCCAGCTTCCCTCCAATTATGTTACAATCAATCATCACCTCAGTGGTCCTGTGCCAATTACTTCTTTGTAGTTTGGTCTGAGAAAGTTTAAAGAGTATGGGTATGGCAGGGATCCATGCGGAGGTATGAAAGTCTCATCCCTTCCTGCCTGCCTTGTCACGTGATTCAGACACCGTGAAATCGGCCTCTTCTTCATGTGTTTTTGTGTATTTGATTTGATTCTGCCAGTCTTCTACCATCTGTGGCTTATCTTGACCTTTCTGAACAGGATACCCTGTTCTTTTTCTCTTTAATTGTATCCACTGTTGGCCTTTTACAGCCCGATACGACATTGGCTTCTTGGCATGTTTACCTTCAGTTGGTTTTCTTTCTGTCTTAATTCTCTATTTGTTTGCTGCAACACTCTCCTCTTGAGACGTTTACTAGCCTTGGTTCAATTCTGCTTATGTGCGTAATGGATTTACACTCATCTATAAAGTGCTTTTGAGGTGTATATATACATATGTATATTTTGGTGCTTCCCGCAATCTATTTGCTACTAAGCATAAGCAAGCTTAACAATTTCTTTGCTTCTTGCGGTTTCTTGCATCTGTACACGTTTGAACTAACTGAATATCTTCATCGTGCATATGGCATAAGTTTCTGCGTCTTGACACCAACTGCTTCACTTTAGGCTCAAGATGTCATTTATCCATGGTATTTCGTCTCATTGTCAGTATTGTTAGGTCATTATATCTTCTATATGTGTGTCAGTCTGATTTCTTATGACGTCACCCTTCGTTTTCCATTATCTTCTTGGCTTCTTCGGGTATTCCATTCTGACAAACGTCATTTCGTCTTGCCTGTAGATATGGTTTTCTCAATGGGTACCTTACTGTCCAGGTTTTCTTAGGTGTCGGTACTTCAATAGGTGCTGTTACTCTTATAGGCACTGGGCAAAGCCCAGATGCGGCTCTCTGCTGGTTTCTGTTCTTCATACATCACATATTTTGGCGTGAACATAACTGTCAATTTGAAGGGGGTGGCTGGAGTGTGGATGGTGCTTGCCACTTCCTCTAAACTCCCCCCTCTGGGCGATTCATCGACCACTCTCACTTCTTTCTTTGCATTCACTTTCATTTCATCCTCTGGATCTAGACATTTAGGTCCGAAGAAATGTTTCTTTGGGGTCCATATCTTTATGACTCCCTTCAGGCATCCAGCTGTTCTTACATGCTCATCTTTGTTCCATGTCATTAGTTGACATTCTCCACTTGGATTTCAGTAGATCCATTTTCTCACATATTTTCTATGGGTCCTCGGATATCAGAACTTTTTTCCTTCTGGTGCATAAATGCTTGCCTTCACAAAATCTCTTGTTTCCTCGTCAGTCAGGTCCTTGGGCTTCCATCCTGACTCGACATCAATCATGATTTTCATCCCTATGGCCTTTTTTTGCAGTTTTATGGCACTGATAGATTATTAGCTTGATTATACAGAATCAAAGCAATATCATCACCAACAGGGCTCCTAGGTACTTGAATGCATCTGCCATCCATTGTGGAACCCATGAAAACAGTGATCCAAACCAACTGTTATTGTCAACTTCGTGAACTTCATCTATCATCTGATTCTGTTGTTTTGTCAGCATACCTATAGCTTCTGTTAAGGTTCCATTTTCGTCATCGTGTGATGGTATAAATGTGCAACATGATTCTCAGATTTTTCCACAAACACCTCCATCCATGGCTGTGATCATGTTCAGAACATATATGTTCTGGAGCGTCATTAGTCGAATTGCTCTTAACTCTTCTTTGATTGCATTAAATCCCTTTATGGTTGTGTTGATGGTCTGCAGTAACTCCCATCTAGTTATCTGCAACCATTTAGTATTTGCTCCAACATGAATTCTTGGCATCAGGATTGTCGTGAACACTGATGAGGTTTAGCTGAACAACCTATGTTCCTATGGGATTGCATCAAAGGCTTCTATCGATTTGGCAGAGAAGTAGTTTTCGCTCTTCATCCTCAGGTGAGCATCTGCTTTCGGGAAACTGTCAATATTCATATCACTTCTTGGAATCACCAATGCTGGAAAATCGACATTTACCAATGTACATATACTTCCCCAATTCTTCGGCAATCTGATATATGCTTTGGATCCACACGCCCAATAATGATCTATGATCACTGCTGTCCCATGCATCATTCCTGTAGCATCGAAGATTCGTCCACAATTCTGCTTTTCTCCAATTTTTCTTGTACCATTGTTTCTGAAGCACAGTTTGGAATTCTCCAATGGGACTATCTGTAGGGGTCCTCCTCTATCTTCGACCCAAGTTAGCAGTCTTGCACATCTCGGCCCTAATGGTTTGCATATCATCTAGGCATTTTCAATTGTTTCTTTATAGTATCCAAACATCATCCATGCTCTGCAGATCACTGCTCCTTTCTCCCATCCTTCTGGAAAAAGCACTGTTCCCCAAATTTGCATTTGACCTCTGTCCTTCCATCTTCAAGCTTTTTCTCGAGATTTCCCTTTGACGTTCAGCTTTTTGTTTGTTTCTCTTCTGATCTCAGCTCCTTTGACTCCAGGCTCCTCATATCTGATCACAATGTTCTTTGTTTGCCATTGTTTCTCGTCTTTATGTCTTGGACATAATAATCTTCATCTGGGTCGGTTGCCCATTTGAGGGAAGCATCACTTCCCATGAACTGGCCTCTGGTCGTGCACATTGCTAAATGTGATAGGCAGTGCACTGTCTTGACATCTATTTCAACAGCTACGAAGATTTTTGACTTTCCCATGCTGTACGGTAGGAGTGAACAAACAAAGCATTCTTCCCCTGAAGTTAGTCTTTCAACTTCCTTCATATGTTGGTACCATATGTTGTTTCCCAAGTGTGCAGTGCTGTCCAGGTAACCGTTCAATTCATTATTGTCTTCTTGTGTGCTTCTTCTGGCTCTCATTCTTTTGCTATGAGTTTTCAGAAGCATGTCACGCTGTACGTCTGTATAGCTCCTTTTTGCTGGAGGATTCTCAGGCATCTCCATCACTGATCCGGGTGTTTCCACGTGTATTATTCAAGTAGGAGAAAGTGCAATATGCTTCATCCTTTCAACATACCATTGGGCATGAAAATATCTCTCAAGATTTCTGTCTGTGTCTTTCTTCCAGGCAATGTCCTGATATTATGTCTCGTTGGATCAGGTATGCTTGCCGGTGTTGCTCTATTTGCTTATTCTCTAAAGCCTGTTGTCCCTTTAAAAGTTCAGCCTTCCCCATTTTTGTCTCAACTTCTTTTGGCGTAAAACTTCTTTTTGTTGTTTGTCCAAACTTTCCCCATTTTCTGGAATGTGATTCTGATTCCATTGACACTAGACCAGGTGTGTATGTGCCTATTATGTGTGTATGTGTACCTTTCATCAATCCCTTATCTGATTTACTTTGCTGACCCTGTCTCTGGCGTTCCAATCCATTTGTTAATGCAAGTGCTGTGTGCGTGCCATTGTTAATCACATCCATCTCAAGCTCAGTCACTCTATCATTCTTTCTAGGAACTGCAATGATTATGTAAGGTCTGGGCACCTTTGTAGGTTTCATGCGTACATTATTAGGTGGGTGGACGGGAATCTGTACGCTTTGTGCACCAATGAAAAACACAGTTCTAATCGTCATTGACAGTAATATGATAATGAACACAATGCATGTGTAAAGGATACATTTGTACATCAATTTGCAACATTTGTTCCTGGGCCGATATGAATGTCGTTCCTCATGAGGGAGAACAACGTTGCTGTTCTAGTTTCCCCATCTCGATCATCTAAGGAAGCAAAACAAATTCTTTAATACATGCTAAACAATCTGGTTTCTGCTGCCTCTGCTTGCATGTCACGAGTGCTGGACTGATTATCCTCTTTGTCTGAATATTAGATTGTCTCTTGTCTCTGGAAACAGTTCTTTTTCCATTAACGAAAGTTCCAAATTAGGCAATAAGTTCAGTAAGTCTTCATTTGCATTTTGCATGTAAACCAATTCCCAGTCTATACCTCTAATCTGTTTCACTCCAGACGACATGTTGGTTCTTTGTCAACATAAACAAAAGTGAAGTCCTTGGCAGCACCTTCACGATCTGTCCCTCGGAGGAAAGTTTACACTCTTCTACTGTGATTCTGATGCTGACTAGAAAGTTCAACCTGCATTAAAATTCCATGCAGGAGCATACTCAGATGTGTAGTGTTCGCTGGGTCTCTGATGAAAGTGAGGATGTCGACATTGGCATGTCTCCCCACAAGTTCTGGAAAGTCTTCAGTTAAGCGAAAAAATACATTACTGGCTAGTCTGCTATTCTCTTGTTACAGGGACATTTGTCTTGTCCTCGCTGTACTCCAGGAGTAAAAGAAACTGTTCTGCGATCACTACGAGCAGACTCTTTATTGTCTTTTTGTTTTCAGGTTCTTGAAGAAACTCTGTTATGTTTGTGAGCCTTCCCACCAATGACGGGTATGACCTCAATACTAACTCGAAACAGATCAGAATGTCTTTGGTGAGGTCACTATTGCGTGACACCATAAGTAAGTCCAAACAGGGATTCTGTGTCAAAAGACTCAGGATACTGTATTCTCTTCCAATTGATGTATCCTCGATCAGAATTTGGCATATCTTTTCTTATGAAGGGTTCAGTGTGCCTCAGTCCAAATTTCAAAGTCAACAAGCTATTTTGTGGCTTATACGCGCAATTCTTCTCCTTCACCCTGCAACTAGGATGCAAAGAGTGTCTGTGTTTTTATGTCCTCCTTCTTTTATTTTGCTCAAAGGAAGTGTCCAGAACTAAGCCACAACTTTGCACAAAAGTTCTTTGCCTTTTGCTTGTCTGGTCATGCGTCCTCCTTCCCCGTCATGGATCTTGTCTGCACGTGCTGTGATTCTTCCCCGTCGGCTGTAGTCTTTTCGCGGTGGGGTGCAGGCAGAGGGTTTTCTCCGATGTATGGCTTGATGTCGCCCAAGAAGATCCAAGCTCTTCTTCCCTGTATCTTGACTGCAGAGGGTGTGACGTCCTCCACTCTAAAAGGCCTGTTGAACCATGGCTCGTCCCACTTTTTCCTTGTGTGATTTCTCAACAGGACTGTGTCCCCAGGGAATATTGGAGGAACACGTAATTCTGAAACTTTGTCTGTTGCAGCATCTCCTTCTGTGTTCTGTACTGCCCTACACCCTTCTTGTCGTCGCTGCAGCTGTCCTGAAATTACAGTAAGACTAGATGTCGTGCAATTCAAGTAGTTTTGCATTTCCGATCCTAACACTTCTCCTGTTGGCTTAGCATCACATCTAGCTCTATTTTGAGGTGTTAATGGCGTTTGCATCCTTCTGCCCGTCACAATTTCATGCGGCGTGAGATGGTGGTCAGAACCAGGCTGGTTTCTGAGTGCATACAGTGCCAGTGGAAGACAGTGCAGCCATCCCTTCTTCAGAGTAAGCTTCAACTTGGCTCGCCTTTCCTTTAACAAGCCGTTGAGCTTCTCGCATAGCCAATTCCCTTGAGGATGATATGCCGAAGAAAACTTGTGCTTTATACCAAGCAAGAGGCTAATCTGTTCAAATACTGCATTAACAAAATGAGGACCATTGTCTGACCTCATCACTTCACACACTCCCCATCTGGGAAACACCTCCTTCACCAGGAATTTGGCCGCACAGGTAGTAGAGTCTGGGTGTGTACATGGACCTGCTTCTATCCATCTAGAAAATGGACACACCACAACAATTACATACCTGTACCCGTTACATACTTCAATCATATCGACATAATCGATATGCAAGTGCTGAAAAGGCCCATTAGGCCTTGGGATAACTCCTCTAATCACATGTAGTGTATGCCCAGTCGTGAACTGCTGACAGATTATACAGTTTACCATAAAAAATGCATTGTGTTCTGCCGTCTTCGGCAATTGTTGCTGCTAAATTCTCCTTTGTCATGTGCGCTGGATAGTGTTACTGTTCCAGTGCTATTTTCAATAAGGCTATAGGCATCACCGGTTTACCAGTGCTGTCTTGTCACCACAAGCTCTTGGAGGGGTTTAAAGAACACCCTCGTCGCTTCCATAGGTTCTTCTCTTCCTGCGTTGCTTCTCCTTGGAGCTCCATTAACTGAGTTTTTGCCATATTGCTATAGCCTTCCGGCTCACTTCGTGCAACAATCATTCTCTCATGCACTTCAAGTATTTCCATATTCATTGATATTACGTCTTTGGTTGCCACAAGTTTGGCTTCAGTTTCTGCTGCTTGATTTCCACGTGAGATAAAATCTGTCCCTTTCGTGTGGGCTGCGCATTTTACTACTGCTATGCCCACTGGGATTTGTAGTGCCTTAATGAGTCAGTCCAATAAGGCTGCGTGCTGCACTGGTGTGCCGTCCGCTCGAAGGTAGCCCCTCCTTTTCCTGTCGAGTCACTGTACACCGTTACTTCCTGGTCTGCATGATTCTCGAGTGCGAGTATCAACGCCAATAATTCTGCAGCTTGTGCTGAATAATGTGAGGGTAATCGTGCACTAATGAGTACTCGGAATTCCCCATTTGCTGTGTGCTTCACCACAGCGGCACCTGTATATCTCTGTGCATCATTTTGACCGATTCACGACGAACCATCAACAAAGACGATTTCTCCTTCAGCCAATGCATTTTCTTTCACTCTGGGAATCTCATCATAAAATTCTTCATAGTTCCCGCAATCATGTATTGGCTCTCCTTCAGTGACTGACTCTGCTATAAACATAGCTGGGTTCACTATTTTGTATCATACTATTTTAATCGTTGGATTTGATATGACCACTTCATAAGCAGAAGCTCTCTGAGATGTCAATGTGCCTTTTGGTTTCTCTAAAATGGTAAAAATAATGCGTGCTCGACGAATAACGTCGTTGGGCACCCCATTACAATGTTTGTAGCCTTCTCTATGGCGAACGCCGCGGCAGCCAAACTTTGTTCACACGGGAAGTGACCCCTCATTACTGGGTCTAAATTCGCACTGTAGTATGCAAGGGGCTTGTACCCTAGCATGGTTTTCTGTGTGAGTACTGCTGTCATAACACTGCCATTTGTGTGAAAACAGGAAACATTCCTCTGCATAATTGGGGATCCCTAAGACTGGTGCAGTGCAAATGGCCCTTTTTAGTTCATCAAACCCTTCTTCCATGGTCTCGGTCTACACATTTTTTTCTTTCGTTGCCTGTGCTTTCTTTATGGCTTGTAACAAGGGCCTAGTATAAGCGCTGTAGTCAAAGTCCCATGCCCTGACATAATTACATAATCCAAGAAAACTCTGCATTTGGTTCATCGTGTGGGGCTTGGCTGTTTTTGAAATGGCTTCAGCTTTTTCAGGGGTAACCCTTTTCCTTTCATGTGAGATTAGCTGGTTTATGTTCACCACTTCTTGTTGACAATACTGTAACTTCTCTTTGTCAACTCTATATCCTTTCTCAGCCAGTATAGTTAATAGCTGAATAAAATCGTGTCTGCACTTTTCCTCTGTTGTGCTGCAAATTAGAATGTCATCCACGTATTGCAAGACAACACTCTCTAATGCAATATTGCTTAAGTCCATCTGCAGGACTCCATTGAAAATTGAAGGAGACTCACAATATCCTTGAGGTAACCTTGTGCTTTTCAGGTGAATTTGTCTGAATGTAAATGATGTCAAATCTTGTGAGTCCTTGTGCAATGGGATTGAGGAAAATGCATTTTTCAAGTCAATCATTGTGAAATACCTCGCTTAAACAGGTATATTACATAGGATCGTGGACGGGTTCGGGACTAGAGGGAACTTGGCCTCGACTATCTGGTTTATCGGGCGAAGATCTTGTATTAAATGCCAAGACCCTCCCTTTGATTTTTTTTATCGGATAAACCGAAGTATTGCATGACGACCCTGACGTCACTAAGATGCCTTGATCCATCATGGCAGAAATTGTCTTAAAAATCCCTTCATCTGCCTCCCTAGACATGGGATACTGTTGTGCTTTTGGTAATATTGCTCCTGGTTTCAATTTATTCTTCACTTCTCTGACTCCTTTCAGTAAGCCTACGTCCTAAGGGCCTGTAGTCCATACTGAGACAGGCACCTTTGCCATGTCGTCATCAACATATCTCTTTTGATCATTTTCACCCAATAAATGAGATTAACCTCAACTGTCATCTCATCTTCACCTATTTGCTCTTCAAATAGTTTGTCATCAGTGACGTCAGTCAGTCTGTAACCTTCCCCAATGGCGATTACTGCGCACCATTGTCTGCCTTCATCATCACTACCATCAAGCAAAGCCATCTCTCCTCGCACTATGGCTGCTTGTATTGTTAAGGGAAACACTCGTCCCTTTTCCTCATGCATAGGTATTCTTGGTCTGAACAGAAACTCATCTGTGGTTCTCATTGTTTTGTCCGCAAGGCCTGGTAGCCATGACATTAACATATGCACTCCATATGCAAATATTTCAGGTTCTAATGGAATAGCTCTCATAGCCATTTGTCCTGCGTATGCTCCAATCATTTTGCACACGTTCAAATAAGGCATTCCTGGAGTTGAACATACTATGCCCTTCTTCATGAACGATATTTTCATGTTTAATTTTGTCATTAGGTCTCGTCCCAATATATTCACTGGTGTCTGCCTTGAATATAGCAGTGGCACTTTCATGTCACATTCTCCTATGGAAACTGGAAGTTCTTTTGTAAAAGGAACACGACTTGTTGTTCCTGTGAAGCCCTGAATCTTTATGGCATCGCCGGATGAGGAAAACTTGCCTTCACGTATACACGAGCGTGTTGCACCCGTGTCAACTAAGAAGAAATATTCCTTATCCCCCATAAAGACATCTACCTTTGGTTCCTCGTGTGGGCTCGGTGTCACTTATAGGATAGATACACACCAGGTCTCCCAGTGAGCTGTCCTAGTCCATATATAATGTCCCATTCTGAGTGAATGGATTTCCTCTGTCACTTGTGGCATCTCCTATTCCAGAATTCAGTACCTGTCCTGTGCCTTTCCTGTGCCTGTTCCTGTTGTTTGTACCAGTTGCATTGGCGACTGTTGAGATTGTCCCTGTGGAAAATGTGTCACCTTCTGCTGTGGTTGCAAGCTTTGCTGTACTCTTGGCGCTTCCTGCTGCACCGTGTGATTCTGTACAAATCCATTTCCATCCTGCTGCGAGAACGCAGATGGATTCACCATCCCTCCTCTTGTGAATTGGTCATTTTACACCATTCCTTGACTTCTGCACGTGCGTGCTAGATGCCCGGTCATCCCACACGTCCAACTTGTTGGCGGTGGTCTGATTATTTGCCCATTTTTACTCTACCATGTTTTTCTTCGAAAGCCTCTTCCTCTTGGGTAAAACCTGTTATTTCCTTGATCAAACTGTCTTTGGCTATTGTCTTGCTGCATGTTTGATCCATCTGTATTAGGTATCATTGCCCCCTCGATGGCATACTTTTTTCTGCACTAATTTGGCCTCTTCAACTTTTCGTGCAGCATCCTTTTTGTGATTCTTCTCTTGCAGCAATCTGCAATAGTGTGCGATGGTCAGCTGTATTTCAGAACATGGCTTTAGCCTCAATCCCTACCAATTTCTTGAGCTGCTTCTGTACCTGCTCTGGCAACCCTTAGCATAATATATAGTAAAACACGGGTATAGATTTCACTCAAGATTCCCGCGTTTCCAGTACCCACGCGTCTTGGAAATTCTGGATGTAAAGCAACGGATCATCTCCCTCTTTCTTGCGTGTCCTTATAGCTCCCATATCAGAAGTGTCTGGGTATAGCACTCAAAGCGCTTTCCATACCGCGGTTTTGCAATTGTTAAACGGTGCTCCATCACGTGCTGTATTAACTGTAGTCACCCCAGGTAACCTGCACGTGTCCACACGTCGTCAGCTATATCACCAACTATGGCGATTAAAAGATCCTTAATATCCCATATAGCTAGCATGTTCCCTCCCGTCATTTCTTCTAACTCATGTATCCATTTTCCGCCTCCAGATGTCAACATTGGGAGCTTATTTTTCAGGTTTTCTCCATCTATCAGTGGCCAAGGTATATACTATGGCCTTGTTCCTCCTTTTTCTAGTAACGGGAACTGTGACACATGACACTCCTTTTCCTCTCTTGTCATTTTTCTGTCTACCGCAGGGGTAATATTCCTGCATCGCCGTCTACCTGCCAATGTCCTTAATCTGCTCACATAGGGGGGTGGAGACACCCCCCTCTGACCGTATGATACTCCTTCATGCCAATCTGATTGTATGGCTAACTCCGATGCCTTAAGTGCAGACCCACCAGAATCTGATCATCATATTCCCTTTCCCCTAGAGAAGCATCTTTTGTGACTTCTCTCGTCTTCTCTTTCTTCACATTCTTCTCTTTCTGCGACCAATATTGTCTGTGCCCAACGTGTGCAACTTTTCTCATCCTCCTCATTTCTATTTAGTCAACCTATCTAAGGACAGCTCTATATTTCTGCTACTTCGGGAGGCGTCCACAGTATTGTACAGCTGAGTGCTCTCAAGAAGCTCATCCTCTCCTTTCCCTTGGGGTACCTTTTCTAGCCCCATCTCATTGTATATTCTATCGATTGTCTCTCCGATGCTTCTGGTGTCGAAGTCATCTTCTATATTTGCCCTAGACGTGCCTGGTACTGAATCGTACTCAGGAAATCATTCTTCTATATCTTCTCAGTCTACTACTGGATCGGATTTTTTAACCTCTCTTTTAGATATTCGAGATCCCGTGCTCTCTGTCTTCGCTTGCGTTTTATGTCGTCATCAAAAACTCTACGCTTCCTCTCTGACCCTATCTTCTTCTTGCTTCCTTGCATCTCTTTGTTCATTTGCCCTTCACATTTCCTCATCTTTGTCTTTTTATTCTCTTCTCCTGTATTTTTTGTTCTTCTTCTATTCTCCTTTGTTCTATTCTATCCTGATCAGCTATTCTCTGCTTATGATCGCGTTTTCTTTGTTCCTCCGCCTTTTCCTGTTTTCAGACCTGATCATCACGATATAACTGCTCTCGTTTCTGCCTATCTTTTTTCTTACACCCTTCGTCTCTTAATCGGTTTTCCTTTTCCTTCTCATTCCTTTCTAATTCATCTTGTTATCCATTTTGTCTCATATCCTCAATGCCTTTACCATCGAGTTTCAATAAAATCTGACCTCCCATTCATTCGTTCTGTGTGAATGCCATCTCATCAGTCCTATCCTCATCTCCTTTCCATCTCTTTACCTCTCTTCCTGTATCTAGAGATGTATTTGCTTGTGTTGGGTCTCCTTTTTCCTTTTTGCGTCTCTCCTTGTCCTTCGGGACTTTGGAGGCAATATCTCTTTCTCTGTCCTTTTCTAGGCTTTCGTCACTACTTTGCGTAGGCAACTCATATGGCGGGCTTCTATATCCCATGGCTGCTTTACGTTCCCTCAGGGGGTATAATCCTTCGTCTTTACCAGCTTTACTTTTTGTTTCAGCCGGGCCAGGTGGCGCAGAAGGCTCTTCACCCCCCTCTGTGAATATATTCAGTATCCAATTTAATGGTGGCTCCTCCTCCTTTTCGTCTTGGTACATTTTCCAAAGTTCCAAACTAGCTAGGTGTTTGTCTACGTTTTTTTCAGTATACGTGGCATGCAAATATGTTTTCATATGCTGCAGGACCGTTTTAGATAGCAATCCGCCTTGTGGCCATGGCATAAACATTTTGTTCGCGTTTTTATTTCTAATCCCGTTTTTATTTCAACAATAATTTCACTTTTATGTTTTTTAACTACAACCATCAATCCATGCCATTCAACATCTTATTTTTACAATTGTGCAATTTTCATGCTATTTCCCAAAAAGTTGTTTACCTTATGACATCATAGATTTACCAAAACATAAAACAGACAGACAGACTCCGGCAGCCACACAAATGTCATGCCATCGGCTTCCTCAGAGCCCATTTCTTTCAGATCGTCTTTAATCGATCTGGTCTTCTACGTCATCCTATCAATTCAGGACTTTAAAAGAAGGCTTCTTCTAGCGCTCTTTAAAACCTAGGTACTTGGGCGTATACTCTTATCTCTTAACCACTCGGTATCTCTCTATATTGCTCGGCCACCCTCAAGTCAATGTTTTCCCCTTGTATATACATTATACAGTTACTCTGACGTTATTTTTGTCCCACCTCCCTCCGTTACCTTCCCTTTAATTGTTTGTAGGGCATGCAACTTTTTGCCTAAGCATTCAGTCTTTTTCACTTATCGTTCGCATGTTTTTCCTCTCCGGATGCTCGGGATCACCACCTTCGTTACCGCCTTTCCATGCCGCTCGTTCGATCAGCTGCTCGTAGAAGTGGGAAGGGTTTCTTGGGGGAAAGCAAAGGTCCCTTCACGCCTAACCTGCAGGGTTTTTAATTAAACTAACCACTATCTACGGGGAGCTTTTCGTTCTTTCAGCCGGATGGCAAAGGACTTGTGATATTGCAGAGGACCCGAAGTTACTTATGTCGACTGCCAATGGGTATATTATCTAATCAAACCATCTAATCTCTATCAAGTGAACTGGATGGACCCCAGCCAGCCCATTTAACTGGGAGTCTCCAAACAGCCTTTTAAGATGAGTAGCAGCACCCTCGAGGTAGATGGGGATGCAGATTCGTACTCTTGCATCAAATAACTATGACAACTCAATAGGTTGGCAAAGGGAGTCCGTTTAATGACAAGTACAAAAAACGGGTAATACAATGAACATCAGCAACAGGTCGATCTTCCTTCTTGCTTCAACTTCCCATAATTTCAGAAAAAACACAGTATATCAAAAACCTAACATGCAACGTGATTGGTTATAGGAAGGTAACTTTAACATAGGTAGTATGGGTATGGCAGGGATCCATGTGTAGGTGTGAAAGTCTCATCCCTTCCTGTCTGCCTTGTCACGTGATTCGGACACCGTGAAATCGGCCTCTTATGTGTTTTCGTGTATTTGATTTGATTCAGCCAGTCTTCTATCATCTGTGGATCATCTTGACCTTTCTGAACAGGATACTCTGTTCTTTTTCTCTTCATTTGTATCCACTGTTGGCCTTTTCCAGCCAGATACGACCTTGGCTTCTTGGCATGGTTACCTTCAGCTGGGTTTCTTTCCGTCTTAGTTCTCGATTTGTTTGCTGCAACACTCTCCTCTTGAGACCTTTAGGTGTGTGTATATATATATATATATATATATATATATATATATATATATATATAGCAAGCAAACAAGTTTATTCGGTTGTATAAAAACAGCCATTAAACGACAGAGATACACATTATTACACAAATCCAGGTCACAATTTCATAAAATTGCAGTTCCATACAAGATAAGGGAACAAAAAAGAAGAAACATAGGACCACATCACCCTCTGAATAACTCCCCATGCCAGGGCCTGGCCCCCAAAAAGCCTAACCGAGCACGGCCCAGGGGAGTGAGGTTTGCCCCAGACAGGGGGAAGGGCCTCCTGACTGGCCTCAAGGGATATTTGGAGCCTAAATATAAGTGTGGGCTGATTACAATTCCGCTCCCTGGCATCCCTCCTGTCCCCCTCCAATGACCCAGGACCCTACTCGCCAGTCTCCTATCAGAAAAGGCCAGTTCCACTATGTCCTCCGAGCTATTGCCCAAACTGGCCATTCTCCGACAGCCCACCAAGGATTCCCTGGACACAAAGGAACAACCTCTCACGGATCGTAACCAGTGAACGCTTTTATTTACGAGGGACTCCCTGGACTCCAGCAAGTTCCTTTCCATTTTTGGTACCCCGTGGAGATACACTGTAGCTCGGCCAATCTGGCCTTGAACAGGAGGCTGAGATGGACCATCTCTGTGTCGTTGACCACAGTCGATCATCCCCCCCATGATGAGGGCTTTTTGAACCTACTGGATTTGGGGCAGATTCTACCGCCCCACTGGGTTCGCTATGCTTGGATCCCCCTACCCTGGGACCTTTTTCAATGACCGAATGTATCATCCCAGACAACAAACTAGGGCCAGAAGAAGTTGGGACTATAGTCTCGGGACAAGGAGGGTCGAGGTTCTTAGGGTGTACCAAAGAAAAGTCAGAGAGACCCTTACAAACAATTGGAGTGGGAAAGGACTCCCCCTCCCCTTTCCCCTTGCCCTGCATGGCTATTAGTGTTGTAAGCAAATTTCTAATAGCAGCCAACTCTGCCAAAACTTGTTTACACTTACACCCCCCTAGTGACATGTCCACCTCAATTGATGGATTGATAACCGGCCCTACAGCCGTGGAGGTTTCACAGTTTGGTTGTTTGGACACCTTGAGTGGGGATGGATGAAGAGAGGGGCCAGCCAATAGGCGCACTGTAGACATAGGTGCACACCCGAAACTTCTGTTGCCCAGGGGGAGGTTCCATACAAGGACATCGTCAAAAGAAGGGCTGCCCCCCGCAGTTGGGCTGGCCAGAGCAGAGTTGGAAGGAGTCTTTCCCAGGCTGACATGAATATTAGAGCCAGATGGCGGGGTGGAGGCCCTGATGTTGCTGGTAGGAGAGGAGCAAGTTGAGGGACAGCTGCTGACTAGTGCTCCAATTCCTGCAGTGACTTCCTCATTGGTCTCCGGCATCTCCGTTCCGGGACCAAAAATTCCAGAAAAGGATAACACCTTGGGGAGGCTGCCGCTCAAGGTGGAAACATGGGGAGAGAGCACGACTGCAGTGGATGGGTGGAACAGCGGGCTAGGAGGTCTTCCTCCGATGGAGTCTGTGGTAGCCTGAGGCTTAGAGGTACATTCCCCTCCTTCACAAGGATCAGACAGACTGCCAATGTTGATAGGTATTGGACCTTCCGTGATCCCTTGTCCTGCGACTATACTGTTCCCCTGCGGTAACCGACAACCCCCTTCTTTCAACTCTAGTGGGGGTTCGGGGGAACAAGTAAAGTGCTCACCCGCATGTACTAGAACAGAGTTTTGTCCATCCAGAATTAGGGCTTTGACTGGCACTCCCTTCTGATCCCGGGAGTGAAACCTCTTCACAGCCAGGATCTTACACTTGGAAATGGGGCCACTCTTTTGGCGGGCGAGATGAACCTCTGAGCAAAAAGGAGGAAGGTGGAAGGGTGAGAACGCTGGTGACGGAGGGGGGGGTTTCCTAGGGGGGCCGTGGGCTTTCAAGGATCTCAGGGACTTGAGGAGTGACATTACGGGTTTAGTAGGTCCACACCAGTTTTCAGCCCTTGTGTCCAGAACAAACAGACAGCAACTCCTCTTACAGTCCCTCGCCAACACTTACTTTCACCCTTTTTCTCCAGGCGGCCGGGCCTTCCTCTTCACCTCCTAGACGCTGCGTCCTTGCGCCGCCTTAAGGTCAGAGAGACAAAGTCCTGAAGGTGCACCTCCACAGGACCGCAAACACCCTTCGCGGGACGCCAACACCCGCGCCCTTGCTCCCCCGCGGGCTTCCTGCCCTGCGGGGATGATAAGGAGAAGAAATAGGGAGGGGGCGTGGCCTCCCCTCCGAGAATACGGTGGCCCTCCTGGGCTAATCCAGACGCCCTTCGCGGGACGCCAACACCCGCGCCCTTGCTCCCCCGCGGGCTTCCTGCCCTGCGGGGATGATAAGGAGAAGAAATAGGGAGGGGGCGTGGCCTCCCCTCCGAGAATACGGTGGCCCTCCTGGGCTAATCCAGACGCCCTTCGCGGGACGCCAACACCCGCGCCCTTTCTTCCCCCGCGGGCTTCCTGCCCTGCGGGGATGATAAGGAGACGAAATAGGGAGGGGGCGTGGCCTCCCCTCCGAGAATACGGTGGCCCTCCTGGGCTAATCCAGACGCCCTTCGCGGGACGCCAACACCCGCGCCCTTGCACCCCTAAATGTATGTATATTTTGGTGCTTGCCGCAATCTATTTGCTACTAAGCATAAGCAAGCTTAACGATTTCTTTGCTTCTTGCGGTTTCTTGCATCTGTACATGTTCAAACTAACTGAATATCTTCATCGTGCATATGGCATACGTATCTGCGTCTTGACATCAACTGCTTCACTTTATGCTCAAGATGTCATTTATCCATGGCATTTCGTCTCTTTGTCAGTATTCTTAGGTCATCATATCTTCTATATGTGCGTCAGTCCGATTTTCTTATGATGTCACCCTTCATCTTCCATTATCTTCTTGGCTTCTTTGGGTATTCCATTCTGACAAACATAATTTCCTCTTGCCTGTAGATATGGTTTTCTCAATGGGTACCTTACTGTCCAGGTTTTCTTAGGTGTTGGTACTTCAATAGGTGCTGTTACTCTTATAGGCACTGGGCAAAGCCCCGCTGTGGCTCTCTGCTGGTTTATCTGTTCTTCATACGTCACATATTTAGGCGTGAACGTACATGGCACTTCGAAGGGAGTGGCTGGAGTGTGGATGGTGCTTGGCACTTCCTCTTCAACCTTGAAGAGGTGCACAGAGCGCTGAGAACAGTGCTGGGTCCGAGGCCGGAGGAGACCAGTTACAACCAATCAGGGGACAGAAATTCATGGGTGGATGGCAGGGGGCAAGGGCCAATGGTAATCCTGCAACAATTAAATAGTTTCTTGGGGAAGGGGCAGGCCAGCCACCTGACATGCGAGGACCAACTAAGGTCTATAGGGTTTATCCATAAGGGATACCACTTCGATCACCCAACCAAAAAGACTGATAGGTTTTTCAGGGAAGGGCCCATGTTGTGATGTAAGGCGACAACAAAATGGCCCGACCTGGGCTTGGGAGTGTTGGAATTTTCAAATGTCCCGTAAGATCCCTGTCGGTTTGTGTAATAAACGACAGTTCTAACTTGCCCTTGGCTGAGTCCTCCGTTTGTTACTGGAGGAGGGTTGTTGGGCCCTGGGAGCTGAATGGGTATGCTCATAGTAACCCCCAGACCTCTGGCATACCTAAGCCAACAAGTTGGTAGCAGAGGTATGTTTAACTACGCCCATTTGGCATAAGCCGCCTCTTCCGGCGCAGCACCTGGAGGGCTGCAGGGAGCAAGCCAACGGGAAGTGCACCCCTGTGCACAGGCCGTCAGGAGCCATCTTGGAAATATCCTGCCTGCGGTCCGTGAGAGTCCAGCAGACCAGAAGGGTGGCGTGGCAGCTTTGAGGGAGCCGGTAGCCGAACAGCGCCAGTGAATCACAGAGTATAAGTGTTGACTCAGACACACAGCAACTAAGGGGAGTGTTAATGTTAAAGGATATTTGTACCACGCACTATCACCACCGGAGTGGTCCCTTGGAGCTCTGGCGGCTCTGAAAAAGGGAAGGGGGGGTGAGTTAGTGGGAATAAGCTGGAAAAGTGCAAGAGAGCAATGATGAGCTGTTGGCTGCCTCAGCCCAGTGGGTGTCATAAAGCACCAAAGTATTGACTGAAAAGGATACGGTACTCAAAAGGATACAGATGGTAGGGTCTTCCGGATCGCTGTTCACACGATTTGATAGTTGTGAAGTCAATTTTAGACCTTCCAAATGATACGACTCTCTGACTGATGAAACAGGCAGAGAGATGGATCACTGGAAAGGGCGTGGGTAAAGTACAGGAAGTCAGCCTAGAACAAAATAAAGTATCATAAGAAACTGCCCCAAATCGACTCTCTATGATAGAACAGTATTTGGCATTAACTCACACACTGACCTTATGACTAGTGTAGAAGAATCCAGCAGAAGTCTCTTGAGGAAAATCCGGAATTGGAACAAACGACAAGGAAGGGAAGATTAGTAAGGGAGACTTATCCAGAACGGCACGAGGCTCACGCTAGATACCGGGTTGCTGCACCACAGGATAGCGTCCAAAGTACAGTTCACTGTCACCTTCCAACAGTCCTTGAAAAGCTCCTTCCCACGTAGAGAAAAGTATAGAAATGAATAAATCCACCTGTTAATATCACAGATGCAGGAGTCGGAAATAGCGCCCTTTTGTGGAATAAACAATGTACACGCGGTACTGAACAGCCGCAAAGAAAATAGAGTGCGCGTGTGGAATTACACGCGAACAGGATTCACGCAGTCCAGGCCAGCCGCGCTTGAAGACAACTTGTGCGTGTGGAATTACACGCGAACAGGATTCACGCAGTCCAGGCCAGCCGCGCTTGAAGAGAGCGTGCGCTTGAGGAATTGCACGCGAACAGGATTCACGCAGTCCAGGCCAGCTGCGCTTGAAGACAACGTGTGCATGTGGAATTACACGCGAACAGGATTCACGCAGTCCAGGCCAGCCGCACTTGAAGACAGCGTGCGCGTGTGGAATTACACGCAAACAGGATTCACGCAGCCCAGGTCCGCCGCGCTTGAAGACAATGTGCGCTTGTGGATTTGCACGCTGACAGGATACACGCAGCCCAGGACAGCCGCGTTTGAAGATAATGTGCGCGTGTGGAATTACACGCGAACAACCATCTCCAGGAATCAGCGTGTGGCGGAAAACGCACTATAGAAGGCCCAAGAAGCAGCTGAGGAAAAATGCAAGGAACGCAGATCCAGAGGTTCAGCTGCACAACGCCAAATGATTCAATCAGAAGCAGCGAGTGAAGTTTCCACGCTACTTATATACGTAATGCTGTAGCTCACGTGACGAAGTAGAATTCACGTGAATTTAGCGACGTGAAAAGTGCAGACGTCGCTTTCCCGGCAATGAATCGAACAACCGCCATTTGGAATAGAACGGTCTAGCTGTTCTATGAGCGTAAGAGGTAGAACCACGTCCAGCATGCATGACAGTGGATCAGTTGGTTGGGCTTGGGTGTTTTACAGTCGGTAGTCGTCATGTGCTGTTGTGCGTGCCTGTGTGGTTTGTTTTGTTGTTGCAGTGTAGTGACGTTTGTGTGGATTGCTGTGTTGTAGGCTTTTGGTTGTGTTTGGTTACAGTTTGAGAGGTGTATGCAGAGGGGTGAAATTGTCAGTGGAATTGTTAATTGGCATTGCTGTCCAGAAGTGAGGCGCTAAATTTCCGTGTTCTCTGCAAGCGGAGTGCGGGAGTTTCTCTGCATCTCTGTCCTGATCTGGGCCGTCTGTTACTCATAGTCCCTTTCACACATGGCATCCACTCACATTCATGATCTTGCCCAAGTTCGGCCTCGGCCAACTATGTGAACACCTGTCTGTATGTGGGGCCAGCAGGCGTTTGTGCGTCCCTTCAAATCTGGTCCAGAGAGCATTCCCAGTCCAGTCGGTGCGTGGCATCGGCTAGCCACGGGTGCTCCATCCATATGTGGCGGGTGGTTGGCATTCATCATCTTATTCAGTTTTTTATGCAGGCTATCGCTCCCAGCCCCTTCAAAGCGTGGGAAATGCCAACGCTTGCGATTACGTCCAGGGGCGGCACCTGCCTTCATTCACAACTCCATACGGTCAATGCCCATGCCAATGTGTACAACTTATTCAAGTGTGGCAAGTGTTAACATTCACACAACTCTATACAACTATGATACCTGGTAGCAATTATGGAGCGGGTGAGGTTGTGGGGCTGGGGGTGGGAGTGGGAAAGTAACGGTGGGTGCGGGGTGGTAATGAGTATTGTTGAGTACCTTTGAAGTATTGTTGAGTGTTGTTTAGTAGTGTCGAGTATTGTGAAGGGAAGAAGGGAAAGGAGCAGAGGTAGATGTCATTTCTGTGGTTAGTGAACATTCGGTCTTGAGATAAAAGGTTCTGGTGAATAACCTAGACTATTAACTTAAGGGCACAGATGACAGAAGTTATGTGAATATTGGATTCCCTGTAAATTGGGCATTTTAGCTCGAATCATGGATGATTGTATCCCCGTGTGTAGGCCTAACAAAGGGAACTAGCCTAGATTGCAGAGTTGTTCTTCTGGTTAAGTCTTGCAGAGGCGTTTTATCTACAAGGCGACGCTGTAGGTACAGATTGAACACAAGAAGTATTGGTATCCCCTGTTAGGAGGCAGGAAGATAGATGTGGGTTTATTTGGGGCTGTGAAAATAAATGTGTAACAGATCCTTAGCCTTGTGAGCTTTGTAAGTGATCTCTAGCACTCCCTTGTTTAGTGAAGTGGTGACGTCACCCATCACGTCTGTGCATAGGATTTGAGAGCAGGAGGAGTTGCAGAAGTTGGTGTTCAGAACTTAAAACTGGCATAGAAGGACGTTTGGTGGCGGTGCGCAGAAGGCGCGTGCGCGATATTGGTGTGTGTGCCCTTCGAGGCAGCGAGCTGTAGCAGGGCAGTGCGTGGAGCACGCCTGACAGGTTGTTTGGGAGTCAGAGAGGCTTGAGGATAGTTGTTCAGAAATGGTATTTGGGAAATTAAAACATTTGATTTGAAAGCATTGACTTGAGGTGAAGTAAGTATAAAAGCAATGCTCTCAACTCAAGGGGAAGTGTGGGGGGATACGCCCTTACAGCACCTATGTAAGGCCCTTCCGCGATATAAGGACAAGTTTTGTAAATATAGCACGGAATGGACGAAAAGCACAGAGGGAAATTGACTAAGTCATGGCCACAATGCAGAAGTTTCTCCAAAAAGTTGCAGCAACCATTGCAGACACACATACAAGACACTTACAAGGGGAAGAAGTTGGCCGATCGTATGGCGATATTTGAGCTCTGGGCAATGTTCCAGGAAGATGAAGGGGGAACTAGCGAGGCGTCAATGGATGCTGAGCCAGCAGGAGACACCGGGCGCAGTGCCCTCCGCCCCCACTCTCCCACCTCCTCCTGAGCACGAGAAGGAAGGGGCTGCAGCAGAAGCGCTTGGGGCTATACCCTATACGGGAGCTAAAGGCAGCAGAGGGGTTCACAAATCCAACATTTCAACCTACACCATACACCAAAGAGGAGTGGTAGAAAGGGGTCGGACAGGCAGATGGTGGGAGAGGAGCACGCAGTGAGACCCAGACAAACATTAAGGAGGGGCTAGAGGGCATAGCATTGAACGAATGGGTAGGAGGGCAGATACTTCTGAAATTGGATGAGAAGACAAGGGGAGAATCAGCAGGGCGCGTATAGAAATAGAGGGCCACAAGGGGAGCAGTGAAGCACGAGACTGGGCAGAGATAATGGAAGAAGTAGAAAGAAAGGAGAAGGAAGAAGAGGAGTGACATGAGAGAGTGCGAAGAGATAAGCAAAGGGAAGAAGAGAAGGAGCAGGAGCAGCAAAAGATGAGGAGGAGGAAGGAGCTCAAAGAGTTATAGAGACGAAGGGAGGAAGACGAGAAGGAGAGGTACATTTTAGCAAGAAGGGAACGGAGAAAGTGGGAAATAGAGCGACTCGTAAGAGAGCACAAACGCAAGTGGGAAGAGTGCGCAGTGAGAGACATAGGGATAAAGTGGGCAATGGCCACGATAAATGACAAAGTAGGAGGAGGCAGTTGAACAGAGCCATAAAGAGGCATCCCACAGGACAGGGCTGTCACACCAACAGACAGGACAGATCTGGGGTAGCAGCAACTTGATTGACTTTGAAGGGAAGCTAAGTGAGGACGCGGCCTCAAGGAGGCTAAGGTTCGCAGACGATTTCGACAGTGACACAGGGGCCCTCGACTCAAATGGGGATGCAAAGAAAGTGAGGACTAGGGAAGAAGGGAACCCAGGCGTCGATTGGGGAGAAGCGCAGATAGGAGTGTGGCATTGGAAGCGGGAAAGGACTTAGGGGGGTCTAGGGGAGACAAGGACGATAGATCACGACAGTCCAGGGACGTATCACCCAGTATGGAAAACCTAATCCCATACGTGCAGAGGGTTGGGGACCTTCCCGGTTGAAAGAACGAAGAGCTCGCAAAGGCATGTACTGACATTAAAGACGCTGTGAGGCTGGATAGGCAGATCAGGCTGACACGAGGGCCGAACAGGGAGATTGGGTTTCACAGTTGCCCCTATTGGAAAAAGGGGGGGGGGCTCAGTACATACCAAGGAAAACATGAGATGTAAATACTTTTCGAGGAACCTTATTTGTTTTGGGCTTCCCTTTGAACAACCTCAGCGCCCTGACAATTTCCAGATACTACACTGTTTTGTTAGGACTTTTTGCTTTTTCGTGGTCGCATGTGATTGTAACCACGGAGTTCCGGTTCCTCAACTCCATTTTGATTGAGACACAAAAGCAAACTTTTGGTTACTGTTTCTCTCATGCGCCCTTATGCTTTGAGAAGATAAAATCCAACAGACTCTCCTTCTCTTGATTTTATAAAAGATGGATATCTTTTATTTAAACAACTTAATTGTACTCTTTATGTTGCCCTTTATGATTTCACGTGCTTCGACGAACACATCGTCTTTTTCAAATCAGGGCTGATTTATAGAAAAATTACAAGACACAAACAATTAACAAATTTCAAACATAAACCAAAACATGTACGGTCAAGTACAAATAAAATGACAAGAAATATAATTAACCATTTTTTGACATTGAGTATAAGCAAAACATTTTTTCATTACAATGAACATTCAATGGGATGGCCATTTTGGGAGGGGTGAAGGGTCGGAATGTTGAGGGTTATGAAAAAACACACAAAACATAACATAAACACACAGAGAGAAATGTTTGCAAAAAAATATATTAGTTAATTACCACTTTCATGTTTTTCATAAAGTGTAACAAAGTTTTAGGTTTTAAATTTTGGTAAGTGTGAGTAGTAATTTACATCTTCTTACCTAATGCTTCCTGTTCAATACTCCTATTGCTTTAGTCTGTCTCTATTGTTGATAACAGGTTTGTCATGGGTTAAATCCCTGTAAATTAAAATACACTACATGTAACACCAGGGTTTATACTTTTCATTTGTTTACTCAATAGTGTTTGGAAATTGAATCCAAATGTAGCCCTAAATTGATTTAAACGTACTCATGAGTTCTTGACTAATATGAATAAAATGAAGCTTGTTGTGGTTTATTCTGCTTAAAGAGGTGCTTATGTGCCGCACGGTATACTTCAAAAAATAATAATAAATCACTTTCTTTAATTTGCCGTTGCGTTTCTGCACCTCCATGCGGACTCACGTGTCCACATTGAAAATAATGCAGCCCCCTCAAGGGACCCTCTTGCACGCTTACCTGTGGCCGCGTGTCCTGTTTTAAGTGGTCCTAGTGTTTCTGTCTCGTCTCCCTGTTTACATTACTTCATGTCGGTTTGTGGGATAGCGAGTCTCACAACTATGTCTACTGCGGTCGCCATGTTGATTCACTTAGCTAACGTACTGGTCCTAATAATAATACAAGTCCTGTTGTGTGTACTCTATATTGAAAAATAGTATCAATCGCATGTGCGCATATTTGAAAAAATGAAAATATTGAATTAACGCCCAATTTTAAATCTAAAATAATGAACCAAAATTCACTCTGTCTTCAACAAAATATTCATGTTAATCCTTTGGTATTTGGAATATTATTTCCTTTTAGTGTTTTGAGCACTAACTTCACTAACACTGACACTAACTCGTGTGCCAGTTTCTTTTGTACTGTTTGTGATTACTACTTCCCTTTCGATTTATCCTTCTTCTGTTTCCATGCCTGCAGCCATCTTTTGGGCAAACAGCATTGAAATATTGAAGTTCTATAGTGATGTGCACTTCGAAAGTAATTGACTTTGTTTAATACAAATGGATTGAAAATTAATCGGTGGCCCCATTGCTACGAAGCAAGACATTTTTTTTAATTAAAACATTTTTAGGGGTTTCAATGCTGCTCTCAAAAAAGCCATACCAAGGGAAAAAACGAATGGTTATAATATCTATTAACTGTGTTCGAATCCAATTCAAAAATACTAATTTCCTTTAATATACAGTACTACAATGTCTACATTCCTTTTTTTCCTGTAAATTACAAATATTGGTTAATTTTTTAGCCGAAATGACTTAATTCCCATATATTAAAAATTGAAAAGGATAAAATTCATAGAAAAGAGGCCATTTCATGGTCTGAATAAAGACCCCTTTCAACTGTACGGAATTTACAAATTAATTTCGCTTCCTCTTGTCTAAGTTTGGCTTCTTGATCACCTCCTCTTGGTCCTAGATTCACTCTCTTAAGCCCTATGAATTTGAGTTCATGTTTGTCTGTTGGTGATTTCTTTGCCAATGTTGTGCAAGGGGTAAATTTGTGTCTTGGCTTCCAATGGTTGACAAATGCTCCCTTATCCTGGTCCTGACTTCTCTAATTGTGCTCCCTATGTAGATTTTCTTGCAGTGGCAAATAATCGCATATACCACAAACTTGGTTTTACAATTAATGGAGTCTACAATTTTTTCACTTATGCCATGTGTGTCCTTGAAAGTCATTGTGTTGATTGATGCATGTCTGCACATCGAACATGTGCCACATTTTCGAAAAGCTGTTGGTGGTGGTGTAAGCCACGTAATGGGGTTCTCTTTTTTAACTTCTGGAAGAAAAGAGGGACTCAAAGTGTTTTTGATGGTTTTCGCACGTCTGTAAATCAACGTAGGATCTGTTCCTATGTATTTTTTCACATTTGGGTCCAGTTGTAACAAGTGCCAATTTTTTCGTAAAATTTTCTCAGTATCTTGTTGGCACAGTAATTTGTGATGAAGTTAATTTTTTCTTCTTCTTTTCTCACTGATTTAGGATCTGTCATTTTGAGGGTACTTTCTCTGTTTAATTTGGATGCTTTCTCCTGTGTCTGTAATATCGTCTTGTTTCCATAACCTCTTGCTCTGAATCTACTTGTTAATAGTTTACATTCATCGTCAAAAACTTTCTGTTCACTGCAGTTTCTACGTGCTCTTATAAACTCACCCTTCGGTATATTTTTGATCACAGAGTTATAGTGGCAGCTTGTTGAAAATAAAGTTGAATTTGCCTCGGTCGGCTTCCTAAAGGTTCTAGTGTTGAGATGGTTTTGTGCACCGTATATGTTCAGGTCTAAAAAGTTTATCTCGTCTTTGCTTGCCAATCCTATGAATTCAAACCCCACTGGGTTCTGATTCGCTCTTAATCTGAAATCTTCCAGTCCTTTCTCTTCCCCTTTCCAAATGGTCAAAACGTCATCTATGCATCTTGTCCATAGAATTATATTGGATTCATAAGCTTTGTCTGTATAAATGTGCTTGTCTTCGTACATTGCCATAGTCAGATTTGCAAGTGCTGGGGCATATTTAATTCCCATCGCTACTCCTCTTGTTTGTTTGAAGAATTGACCATTGAATATGAAAATGTTGTTCTGTAGTGTCAATAATATTTCTTTTAGCATACTGACTGATTGATAATTTGATGCTGTTTCTTGCACAAAAGTGTAATCAATTGTTTCTAATGCAGTGTCGTGCCTTATAGATGTGTACAATGCTCTTTCATCCCAAGTTGCTAATAGAAAATGTTACTGCCAGTAAATTGCACAATAGTTTGTTTATCGCTGCAGTTGTATCTCTCAAGTAAGATTTCGTTTTCATGGCCAAGGGTTTGATGACGTTATCTATATAATGTGCCATACTCATAGTCGCCCAGCCTATACCGCTTAGAATCGGCCTTCATTCTGGAATTTTGTCACATTCTTTATGTATCTTTGGGAAAAAGTATACTGTTGGAATAGTAGGTTGTTTAATTTCCCAAAAATGTTTTTCATCATCTGTGATGAGTCCTTGTCTATGCCAAGATGTAATGGCTTCTTTTAGTTCCAATACTATCTCCAATTTTGGATTAGATTTCAATTTGGTCTAACAGCATCGTGTATTGATGTGGTTCATTGCCATTTGTACGTAATCTTCTTTGTTCATTACAACTATTCTTCCACCTTTATCCGCTCCTTTGATTACCAAATTCTTGTCTTGTTTCATTTCAAAAAGTGCTTGTCTTTCCTTGTTTGTTAAATTGTCAAAAAGTTTTTTTGATTCAGATCTGTTTTTCCTCATTGAATCATTATGGTTATTTAAATCTTTCGTCACTGCTTTATAAAAAGTATCCACTAAGTTATCCGGCATCAATTGGGGAGTACATTTAGATTTTTGTTTCAATTCTTTGACGGAAAGGCTTGTTTGATTTATTCGGAGTTCATGTAATGTCTCATGTATTGGTCTGTCTTCTGCTTCTTGTATAGCTCTCAATGTGTGTATGTTGGTCAAATCTTCAATAGTTAACTGACTTTCTTTGATTCTCACTTCCTTGGTCCGATAGTCTGTTATTTGAGTATCAAAGTATTTTTTTAATTTTAATTTTCTTACAAATTTAAACAAATCAATGTGAACTTCTATATTGTCAAAGGTTGTGGTCGGTGCAAAAGTAAACCCTTTGTTTAATAATGATATTTCCTCTGGTTTGAGCTGATGGTTTGATATGTTCAGTGTCAGATCATTCATTTGTTCTTTTTTGCTGCTTCCCTTGTTTTGGCTCTTGTCAATCTTCTGGAGTCTTCTAAAGCATCTTGATTTCCTGAGTCTACCACTCCCACGTTTCCCCCTCCTCCTGTGGGTGATTGTTGTTGGATTGTTTGTTGTGGCAATAAAAAACGCACTTGTTTTTGATTTTGATAGGTAAGTCTGTTTCCTTTTTTGTACCTTTTAATTTGGTTTAAAACACCCTGTCCTTCTGTTGTCTCGATTGTGGTTTCTTGATCTCCTTCAGAGTCTGCATCTGAGCTCCCCGGGGAAGTGTTCGGTGTACTTTCATGCGAGGATGGTTTGGTGAGTAGTTTGTATTTGTCCTGAAAGGTGTACACCTTGTCATCCTCATAGTCTCTGTTATCTCTGAAAAATGTTCGCATTTTTCTTAATTTGATCTCATCTTGATATTCTTTTAGGATCTCAAACATCTTCTGGTAATTTTTCTCTTTGGTTACTTCTAGGGCTTTGGCTTCCTTAATTTCTTTTTTAGTTTCTTCAATTTTAACTGTTATTCTTTTATGTTCCCTGGATGCATGCTCGATCAAAATTTCCAACATATTGTTTGAACTCTGGTTCAAATTCTTTTCCCAGGCATCTTCTAGATCTTTATCTTCGTCTTTTGTAAGGTCAGGGAAAATTAGTATTCTCAATCCTCTTGGGATCTGTTTCTTGGATATGTAGTTGTTTAATGATTTAATTTCCCAATAATTATCTATTTCCTTTTTCGATAATCTTTCTAGTTTTACAAATTTGTATCGTAAATCTACCCTTTGTTTGGGCAGGTTAGATGCAAATGCATGTTCGTTGGTGCCTTTTGGGGCAAATAAATTAATGGCATCTTCTTCCCTGTTTTCTAAATATTCCGCCATGAGGGTTTATTTCTTGTATGTTAGCCTTGGGTGTTCTTGGGTCAGCGAGGTCTTGGGTGCCCTATGTAAAAAGAAAATACTTTTTCGAGGAACCTTATTTGTTTTTGGCTTCCCTTTCAACAACCTCAGCGCCCTGACAATTTCCAGATACTACACTGTTTTGTTAGGACTTTTTCGCTTTTTCGTGGTCGCATGTGATTGTAACCACGGAGTTCCGGTTCCTCAACTCTGTTTTGATTGAGACACAAAAGCAAACTTTTGGTTACTGTTTCTCTCATGCGCCCTTATGCTTTGAGAAGAAAAAATCCACCAGACTCTACTTCTCTTGATTTTGTAAAAGATGGATATCTTTTATTTAAACAACTTAATTGTACTCTTTATGTTGCCCTTTATGATTACACGTGTTTCGACGAACACATCGTCTTTTTCAAATCAGGGCTGATTTATAGACAAATTACAAGACACATAAACAATGACCAAATTTCAAACATAAACCAAAACATATACGGTCAAGTACAAATAAAATGACAAGAAATATAATTAACCATTTTTTGACATTGAGTATAAGCAAAACATTTACCTGGCTTACACCACCACCAACAGGTTTTCGAAAATGTGGCACATGTTCGATGTGCAGACATGCATCAATCAACACAATGACTTTCAAGGACACACATGGCATAAGTGAAAAAATTGTAGACTCCATTAATTGTAAAACCAAGTTTGTGGTCTATGCGATTATTTGCCACTGCAAGAAAATCTACATAGGGAGCACAATTAGAGAACTCAGGACCAGGATAAGGGAGCATTTGTCAACCATTGGAAGCCAAGACACAAATTTACCCCTTGCACAACATTGGCAAAGAAATCACCAACTAATAGACAAACATGAATTCAAATTCATAGGGCTTAAGAAAGTGAATCTAGGACCAAGAGGAGGTGATCAAGAAGCCAAACTTAGACAAGAGGAAGCGAAATTAATTTGTAAATTCCGTACAGTTGAACGGGGTCTTTATTCAGACCATGAAATGGCCTCTTTTCTATGAATTTTATCCTTTTCAATTTTTAATATATGGGAATTAAGTCATTTCGGCTAAAAAATTAACCAATATTTGTAATTTACAGGAAAAAAAGGAATGTAGACATTGTAGTACTGTTTATTAAAGGAAATTAGTATTTTCGAATTGGATTCGAACACACTTGATAGATATTATACCCATTCGTTTTTTCCCTTGGTATGGCTTTTTTGAGAGCAGCATTGAAACCCCTAAAAATGTTTTAATTAAAAAAAATGTCTTGCTTCGTAGCAATGGTGTCACCGATTAATTTTCAATCCATTTGTATTAAACAAAGTCAATCACTTTCGAAGTGCACATCACTATAGAACTTCAATATTTCAATGCCGTTTGCCCAAAAGATGGCTGCAGGCATGGAAACAGAAGAAGGATAAATCGAAAGGGAAGTAGTAATCACAAACAGTACAAAAGAAACTGGCACACGAGTTAGTGTCAGTGTTAGTGAAGTTAGTGCTCAAAACACTAAAAGGAAATAATATTCCAAATACCAAAGGATTAACATGAATATTTTGTTGAAGACAGAGTGAATTTTGGTTCATTATTTTAGATTTAAAATTGGGCGTTAATTCAATATTTTCATTTTTTCAAATATGCGCACATGCGATTGATACTATTTTTCAATATAGAGTACACACAACAGGACTTGTATTATTACTAGGACCAGTACGTTAGCTAAGTGAATCAACATGGCGACCGCAGTAGACATAGTTGTGAGACTCGCTATCCCACAAACCGACATGAAGTAATGTAAACAGGGAGACGAGACAGAAACACTAGGACCACTTAAAACAGGACACGCGGCCACAGGTAAGCGTGCGAGAGGGTCCCCTGAGGGGGCTGCATTATTTTCAATGTGGACACGTGAGTCCACATGGAGGTGCGGAAACTCAACGGCAAATTAGAGAAAGTGATTTATTATTATTTTTTTAAGTATACCGTGCGGCACATAAGCACCTCTTTAAGCAGAATAAACCACAACGAGCTTCTTTTTATTCATATTAGTCAAGAACTCATGAGTACGTTTAAATCAATTTTGGGCTACATTTGGATTCAATTTCCAAACACTACTGAGTAAACAAATGAAAAGTATAAACCCTGGTGTTACATGTAGTGTATTTTAATTTACAGGGATTTAACCCATGACAAAACCGTTATCAACAATAGAGACAGACTAAAGCAATATGAGCATTGAACAGGAAGCATTAGGTAAGAAGATGTAAATTACTACTCACACTTACCAAAATTTAAAACCTAATACTTTCTTACACTTTATGAAAAACATGAAAGTGGTAACTAACTAATATATTTTTTTGCAAACATTTCTCTCTGTGTTTGTTATGTTTTGTGTGTTTTTTCATAACCCTCAACATTCCGACCCTTCACCCCTCCCAAAATGGCCATCCCATTGAATGTTCATTGTAATGAAAAAATGTTTTGCTTATACTCAATGTCAAAAAATGGTTAATTATATTTCTTGTCATTTTATTTGTACTTGACCGTACATGTTTTGGTTTATGTTTGAAATGTGTTAATTGTTTGTGTCTTGTAATTTTTTATAAATCAGCCCCGATTTGAAAAAGACGATGTGTTCGTCGAAACACGTGTAATCATAAAGGGCAACATAAAGAGTACAATTAAGTTGTTTAAATAAAAGATATCCATCTTTTACAAAATCAAGAGAAGGAGAGCCTGGTGGATTTTATCTTCTCAAAGCATAAGGGCGCATGAGAGAAACAGTAACCAAAAGTTCGCTTTTGTGTCTCAAACATGAGATGTAGGCTATCCTCGTTAACCACGGGTGCAGGGAAATTAATATATGAAATGGAAAGGATTACAGCGGGACAGAAATTAGCAGTGTGAGATATAAAGGGATTATTAGTGGTGATCCTCAGGGAAGCCACTGATGACGTATGGAAAAGGGCAGGGTACCCAGTAGTAGCCACCCAGGACACAGCACATGATGACACGCCATTTGCTAAATGCCGAATGGCCTTATGGCAACCTCTACGGATGCAGTACCCTGACACGTCAGACATCCGTGCGATTACAGCACGCAAAATGGGGGAAGACAAAGACCCCTTACACTACATTCAGACTATTCAAGAGCTTTGGCGCCTTGAAACGCGGCAACCGTGGGACAAAACGATGGCATTATTTTAATTTTATTTTTTTATTAAACATTCAGTTTTAATACAAAAAGATTTGTTTCTCCTTTTATCATCAATTTAAAACTCCAAAGAAAAGAGGAAAGAAAAAAAAAGTCACTTAAAATCCAAGATTCCAAAAAACAGTCAGAAGAATATAGGAGAAAAGAATTAGGGCAACAACAAAAAAATCAACAAGGTCCAAGAAAGAGTCACTGAAATTAGAATGGTGTAAGGGAAAGGCGCCAGAAGATCGCTCAATGCCCCCCCCCCCGCTTTCAATTTATGCAGTCGGTAGTCCAGGTCACATTCAACTCAGCATTCCGGGCTCAGGAGTTAAGTTAAGGCCCCCTTTTATTTTTAAACAAATGATGATTTATTCAAACTCTTTTACATCCATGAGTCTCGTTTTGAAGATCCTGTCCAAAAATGATACCATGCATCTAATCATAGATGGTGTGGTGCCCCCATACAAATGGGCCCACCATTGATCAGGGTCAGTACCTGCTATATTCTTCATTTTTCCATATAAGATTAAAAATCGCTCTGTTTGGTGCTCTGAACAGTGAATTGTCAAATGCTGCAGTTTCTTAATGAAGGTTACATAGTCTGCAATTCTTATCTTTCACATGCCCTCCATATCGAAACAAAACAGATTTTGTTTGCAGAATGTTAAGGCGGAATCTTAAGTAGGTGTTGCGAAAAGCAGGGGACAGGTACTTCCTCAAATATTCTGGAACTACATTAAGTGTCTCTGCTAGGATATAGTTTTTTGAGGTAGATCTTTTTGCCTCTGTCACCGCCCAATCCGCTGCCCATATCATTCTTTTCACCTGGAGCGGATTTTCAGATAAGGTTTTTACAGACAGGCCCCATAGGGTCAAAATGTCCTTGCAATTAGTAGACCATTTGTTCAGAGTTCATTCACATGACCCGTATCCCCATTTTTTGATGCTATCATATTGTGGAGGGCAATTCCAGGAATTTAGTTTGCTAAAGAGTGAGAGTGACTTCCAGATGATCCTTGCATGCATGGATGTTAAGCCCATCTTGTGTCTTAGAATTTCTATAGTTATGGAATTTGGCAGCTGCAACAGTCGTTTCCAGAACCTGCCCTCACACTTTTGCCATATTTCAACAGATATGCCCAAACCAGCTTCACCACCGTAAGTTAGAACGGGCACCACCTTCTGGTCATAAAATGTAATCAATGGCAAGAGAGAGAATTTGCAGTATTTTCTAGCAAGAACTATACCCTGAGCTGTCTGTTGGTCAGTTTTCAAAATTAAATTTGCAGTCCATGCTGACTCTATTCTGCTAGCACTGATCTTTATTCCCAGATATTTGATGGAACTTGTTGGAGTTAATGTGCTTGTTCTCAGTCTCCATACAAGCGTTTTTTCTCTTTCTGCTGCCCGGGTTTTTAATAAGTCAAATTTCGGTTTTGTCTGCGTTTATTTTCTGGTTGTTTGATGTTACATATTCCTGCAACGCGTCCAACTTTTTTTGTAGGCCTAAGGGTGTCCTATCCAGCAAGACTAAGTCGTCTGCTTATATTAGTCGACCAGCAGATTCTCCATTGATTCTGGGCGGGCAAGATCTTGGGGGGGGTCCAATACATTTTGTACTTCGCTGATGAAAAAATTGTACAATATAGGCACCAGAGGGCAACCCTGTTTTAAGCACTTAGTTGTTTTAATTTCCTTTGTAAGACACCCATCTTTTTTCAACCTAACCTGCAGCGAAGTTCCCGAATATAGATATTGTATTGCAGCCACAAGGTCTTTTGGGCAGCCTCTGTTCAGCAACTTGGACCATAGAAGCTCTCTATCTATTGAATCAAATGCCGCTTCCATGGCGACGCAGGTGACATGTAGGCACTCCTTTGCTCTTAATGTTTTAGCCTTTAACAGGCTTAATATGAACACATTTAGACCACAATCAGTACCAGTCATGAAACCTGATTGTCCCACGTCGTAGGATTTTTAGCTTTTTATCCAATCTTTCAGGCGTTTCAAGAGAATTCCCGCAAAGACTTTCCCCAACACATCCAAAAGGACGATAGGCCTATAGTGCTTTGGATTCAGCCTATCACCCTTTTTGAAAATGGGCACTATAATCCCCTTTTTCCATGAAAGCAGAATTTTTCCTTGTGTTAATATTTCCTTGAGGAGGTTCATACAGAAGTCAGTCGACAGATCGGGAGCCAGTTTTAACATGGAGTTTGTCATTCCGTCAGGACCAGGAGCATGGGAAGCACTAGCTTTGGTGATGATGTTTTTAATTTCTGTTCTATCCAGTGACATATCCCATGAGCCAGTGACCAGCTAGGTAACTGGAGGCTCTATGTTAGGGTGCCCAGAAAATAGCATCTCAAAATGAAGAATCCAACCAGACTCATGATTAGGGTTGAGTTGGAGGTTGCGTTTATTTAATCTCTTCCATTCAGGAGGGACCATAGGTACTTTCCATTATTAGAGAGGACCGCTTGCAACATCCTTTTGAGTCCCTCTGGAAGAGAGTTGCCCTGTGAAAAGCTACCCAGTTCCGGTATTCCTTTTTCAATATCTTTTTTTTCCTTAAACCTACGTTGCATTGGTAAGCAACCCAAACTTTTGACATCTTTCCTTAGTTTGGTCTTTCTTTCCGCCAGGATTTTGTCATACTGATGTTTTCAGTTAGAAAGATGGTTTGCCCTTTTATCTGCACAATCTTCTCTAAAAATGGACAGACAGACTTCGTAGTCCACTATGGAAGGCTTAAAAGCCATCCTTCCAGGACTCTGGTCAATTTTGATGTTGATTTTTTGGTAATGCGTAGCCTACCTCTGTTTTGTTGCAGTTGTATATTATAAGGGCCAAAGTGATCTTGTTCCTTTATTAGGCAAAGCTGATTCCGGCCTTCGACGGGTCAGGATCAGAGCATTGTGATCACTTTTGTTAGAGTCGAGTATTGTAAAGGAGACAACCCTACGATAAGTATTTGAGTCCACGAATAATAGTCCAATGTAGCACTAGACAAAGAAGAGTGCCATGTGGTTGCTCCATCCCAATCACTGTTCACCTGCCCGTTTAATATCTGGAAATCTCTGATTTAAACTGCTTCCCACCATTCGATTGCCCTCAAAGTTTTTTTGGTTTGTAGCTTTTCACCAGGTTTTAACAGTCTCTTTAATACTTGTGCTAAACAGTTGATGTTGAGGTCCCCACATAATATGATCCATGGCTCAGAAAATTCCCCTCCGAGTTTGTCAATCCACTTTGTTGTTTCTTGTATGAATGTGTTGGATTCCTTTGCCTGTGAGTTCCAATACAAATGAAATAAAATTAGGAGTCCCTTTCTCGATCGTTGTATCCACCAATTTGATTATCAATATTTCAATCGAGGAGTTTGGGTGAATAATGTTAATCACCCGACCCATAGAATCGTTTTTTATCATTGTAAGCAGCCCCAAGCTTGATCTGCCAGTCGCGCCTTTTTTGGCAATGTTTAAGTAACCGGTATAGCCATCCAGTAGGGGAGCTTCTCGCAACCATGTTTCCTGGAAAAAGAGGATGTCCAAATTGTACAGTCTGGAATCTGTGGCTCTCATCAAATGACTGTTGCCCCTTGTATTCCAGGAGCTTATGTGGAAGTTGTCCCCTGTTTGTGTTCTCATTCTAGGCTCTTGTGGATTCTGTTAAAGCTCCCGACAACCAGCTCCATGACTCTTCATCTGAAATTTTGGTTTTCAAGGTCCTGTTGACAGCTTTGTTTTCGGTTGGATTTTGGGGGTCGTGTAGATTGGTTGTTGTGGCACAGTTGATAGTAATTTTCAGAGCTTCCGGACAATGCAACAAAAAAAAGGGATGTCTCTAGTTGGTTTTAGAGAGTTATCTTTAGAAGGATCCCGTGAGTGTCTATCGCCTTTTTAATGGAACTAAGAGACTTGTTTGGGCCTAACTGGCCCTGTGTGACTTTTTCGTCTATTTCCTTTATGTCGAAACCAAGATCCCTAAACTCATCTGCTGTATTAAGCACAAGGGGCGAAGATGACATATGCAGTAGAACTCTATCAAATTCTATCTCGGATGAAAAAGTCACTAATTTGATATCTTCTGATGTAATTGGCCGTAGTCGCGGAATATAGTGAAATATAGTCATCACGTTTCCACGATTTAAGATGAGGCAGTCGTCTGCTTTCAAAACCCGTTCCAAGTGTAGTTTGTACTGAGGTTTTGA
Source organism: Ambystoma mexicanum (assembly GCF_040938575.1). Lineage (NCBI taxonomy): Eukaryota > Metazoa > Chordata > Amphibia > Caudata > Ambystomatidae > Ambystoma > Ambystoma mexicanum. The sequence goes on from NC_090933.1 coordinate 521,308,793, forward strand.
ATCTCATTGCAGCGGCCTTGGGTTCCGGTTCAGAGCTTATCCATCTCGTGTTTTTGTTCGAAGGCTCACTTTCTTTTAGTTGTTAACTCTCGATACCGCCCTTTTTATGTGTTTGCTCCCTTGCTAGGGCAAACCCCACCATTTCTGGCCCCTCGTTGTTTTAATTCTCCTCTATTGTAGCGTTTTGATGGTTCCATGGTTAGATTAAATGGTAGTCGGTTCTATTATCTGAACACTTCTATCTAATGGCGAGGGTTGCTTCAGTAGCGGTTCCTCTACTTGCTCTTTGTGATCTTCGTAAGTAGAGAGTATCATCAGATCCTCTTCTTCTGTATCAAAGTTTTCCAATTCTTCCTCTAACGAGGAGTCCAGTTCTACATCCCTGATCTTTTTTTATTGCGACCTGGTGGGCCTTCTCCAATAGGTTATTTGGCGAAGGGGCGTTGCTGCTGGCCTGACCAAATCCACAGTTCTTAATTTGCAGATTAAGTTTTTGGCCCTGCCACCTTGCAACTCCTTTGTTGATTTCATATGTTTTGATTTATTTGTCGAGTCCGTTTGGGGCCTTTAACCTTATTTATTGATTTTACTTGTCTATTATTAGTCTTTTGCAAAGATGGAAAAATGTTCAGGAATTCCTTGTGATTCTTCAAGGGCTTCCTCCGATGTCATTTCTCTTGAGGGGACCCTCTGCCACGGTAGTTATTTCTTTAGTGGCGGAGCTGAGGACTCGATCCTGATTACTGGGCACTGTAGTAGATTTGCTCTGTTTCCCACTAACAGAGGGCCTAGGGAATTCCTTCTGCATCACAGGCACACACCCCATTTCAATTATGTTCTCTGGAGTGTTTTCTTCCCTACCAATGCCACCTAACTGCTGTTGCATGGATGAAAGAGGCCTTGCTGTAGGGGCTGAAGCTTTAACTGCCCTCAGATTTTCTCATACCTTCATTAGGGTGATTGTTTCCCTGAAGCAGACCAAGAAGGACTTTTTGTCTTCTCTGGCGGCATCTATCAAGTTGATCAGTGTTTTAATGACTACCCCTTCAGCCTCTTTTTCTTTAGATCTTTCTTCCCTGGAAGCTTCTATGTATGTTTCTATAAAGATCAGCTTTGAGTGCATCTAAGCAAGCAACGTTGATTAATCCTTGTAATTATTGCTTACATTTTCGTACACCTTTAGGAAAGGAGAGAGAGTAATATTGACCATTGATCCCACTGCCGCTTAAAGTTAAGCACGTTGGTCCTCCCAATCTTGATAAGTGTTTGACCCAGCTTGGTCTTGTCTGTCCCGCAGATTTTGTGGGAAGTTTGTGGATCTCAGACCTCATTGTAGGGATCAATGGCCTCTATGGGTTTCGTCACAAGCAGACTCTTGAGTCCTCCGACTCCTCTGTCGATGTCCCTTGTTGAGGAGAAGCTTTTTCTGGTACGTATTTCTTTTTGTAAAAGGTGCCGTTGTTGGACGCTACCCCTTTTTTGGTTGGTGACGGATGACTTCAAAAAAGAGTTTGCAAATGTTATCCTTTGTTTTTTTTTGGGAGGGTAGCGGCTTTTAGCTCATCGTCTTCCGAGTCAGACATACATCTTTTTTCCCCTCTGTTTGATGATTTTTTTCTCCTTAAGATGGGCTTGTTTCTGGTTAGCTCCAGTTGAGCCAGATCTTGTGTTTTTCCAGTACTACGTATTTGAGTTTCCCCCATTGCACTGGGGTGAGAGACGGGGCTCGGTGCCCTTCTTTCAGGTGATTCAATAACTGCAACAAAGTATTCACCCTCAAGGGGCATTGTGTGACCTTCAATTGGTGCTTTAGGTGAAGATGCGCCTGGAAGTTGGGTAGGCACAGTAGGTACGTCTTGGTTGGTTGCAAGGTGTAAGGTTTCTTCCTCCAGTCGTGGAAGTGAAGGGGATATCAGTACAGGATCGATAAAATCAGAAGTTTGATCTAGTTGAGACGTCCCATACTCTGAAGGGCCACAGTCTGATACCACCAGTAAGTCCATGTCAGAGGGGTTTGCCCAAAGTCGGTCTCCTTTATGCAAAGCTTCTTTCTCCATTTGAGAAGCAGGTGTAGGTTTTGTTTGAAAATGCCATCGAATTGTCTTGGATTCGCATAGCGACTTGTTATGCTGTTTTTGCTTTGTGAGTCCGCTTTTGTTTCATTTGGGAGCTGTGGCATCTTTTTTGGGAGGAAGGAACCAGTTTTGGAGGTATTGTGGATAGGTCTGTGTGCAACAACGTTTCTATAAACTGCATACCCCCCTCGTGACTTTTCCCTACTTTCTCTCCTTCATCAACAGGGGTTTCCCCAAGGCCCCCCGTGTTGCCCTGATCCGACTCCGACTCCTCCCGCTCCCTCACTGGATGCCCATCCATCTTGCTTGTCACAAATGGGGTTTTCTCAATCAAAAAAGCCTTTTCTCTAGGGCCTTGTATCGATAGGGGGCATTGACTTTGGGCTTCTGTATCGGCCGAGTTGTCCTGCCTGCAATTAGGGGTGAGACCTTCAGTTAGCCACGAGTTTGTAAGCGCTACTGTGGCCGTCGCGCCACCCCTGCAAGCATAGGTTGAATCCTCTTGGGTCGGGGGAGTGAGAGGTTGATCGGGTAAACAAGCGACCTGCCGAGCATGTTAAAATGCTACTGTCACTATTTGGGAGTCGGCAGGGTTAGCTTACACCCCCTCCGGTGTTTGTTACTCCCCCTTGCCTTCAATCATGAGTTTCATTAGTCTCTTGAGTCCGTAACGAGGCGACGACATCCATCACCGGATGTCACTCCATAAGTTTTCTTTTCTTTCTTCTTTTCAGACTTGTTGGGTTATTATGCAAAACCTGCTGCCTTACAGTTAAAAGCACACATTAACTCCTGGTAGCACAGTCCTCCTGCGGTAATCCATTACAATCCTCAGCCTCCTTCTCTGCCACCGCTGCCAAGGAGGACTACAAAAGGGACGACTCTCCACAGTCGTCGCACGCCCCGCCAGGAGGAAGTATAAAGCAGGTCACAGATTCTATTGCGCTGCACAAATTCTATCATATACTATGCTAAGGGTTGCCAGAACAGGTGCAAAGGCAACTAAAGAAGTTGGTGGGGATGGAAGCAAAGCCTTGGTCAGAATTATAACTCACAATAGTACATTACTTATTTATTTATTTCATGTGTAAAGCGCACAAAAAGCAGCCCGAGGCATTGTGGCACTGTTTCAGTTACAAAGTTGTTGCAGTTCATACAAAAATTGTTATTACGGTTTATACAGGCAGATTGTCAGTTAGGTTCCAGATGCAGTTAGGAGGGGCGAAGGCCTAAGGAAGTAGGAAGTGATATGAGTTATGAGAACAGCTGTATTTTGAGTGCTTTTCTGAACATCCAGTAGGATGTTTCTGCACGCAGTGTGTGGGGGAGGGGGGGTGTGTTCCATTGTTTGGCTGCTAGGTAGGGGAAGCTTGCGCCGCCTGTTGGTTGGTTTAGTCCTGGGTATTACTAGGCGGTTGGTGTATGGTGTTCTGGTGGGCCTAAGTGAGTGTGCTCTGATTAGCTTCTGGGAGAGATACGGGGGGATGTGGCGGAGAGGCACTTATGAGTGATAGAGAGGGTTTTGAAGATAATATGAGCATGGATGGGAAGCCAGTGGGCTGCCTTTCTGGCTGCAGAGATGTTATCTTCTGGGTATATTCAAGGCTGCTCGTAGAGCGTTGTTGTGAATGGTTTGGAGTTTCTTAATGTTACTGCCGTAGGTGCCTACAAACAGTATGTTGCAGTAGTCGAGCTTTGAGCCTCTGATGGCTCGGGCCACTCTCAAGCAGCTATTTTTGGATAGGGAGGGGCTGGCGGCATTTAAAAATTTTGTTGAGTATGCTGCTGAAGAGGCCATGGCATTTACCTGTCAGGACATAGTTAGGGCTGCATCGAGGTGCACACCAAGAGTTTTAACATAGGAAGACACTGCGATGGAGATGTTGTCAATAAGGAATGCTGAGTAGAGTGGGAGAGATTATGTAGGGCTTTGGACATTCCAATTAGTAGGATTTCTGTTTTGTCGCTTTTTAGACAGAGGTGGTTCTTTGCCATCTATGCCTGAATCAACGCGTAAATGTTGTTGAGGGTGTTTGAATCTTCTGAGTAGTTGCCTGTGAGAGGGATCATGATTTGGGTGTCATTAGCATAGTTGGTCTATGCTATGCCACGTGTGTCTAGGATGTCGAAGAGGGGCCTGGTGAAGATGTTATTGAGGGTGGGTGAGATGCAGGAGCCTTGTGGTACTCCACAGTGAATGGGGGACGGAGGGGCATTTGCGTTTTCTGCAAAGACTGTCATGACTCTACCTTCCAGGAAGGAGGCAATCCAAGCTGTAGCTTTTGTGGAAAAGTTGGCTGAGGCAGTGAGGTGGTGGCAAAGGATTGTATGGTCGACCAGGTCAAACGCAGCCGAGAGATCTAGGATTAGGACGACGACAGTCTTTCCATTGTCTCTGATCTTGTCAAGTTATTTATTTAAGTCCAGGAGTGCTGACTCTGTGCTGTGGCCAGGGTGGAAGCCTGATTGGTGCATTCCTAAGATGTGGTTTGTTTCCAGATAATTCTGAACTTGCATGTAGGCTTCACGATCAAGGATTTTTAATAGGAAAGGGACAGTGGTGATATGTCTGTAGTTGGTAGAGATGGCAGGGTCCAGTGACGCTTTTTTTACGAGAGGGAAGACCCATGCTTCCTTGAGGGAGGCAGGCACTGAGTTTAAGGAAAAGGAGGCATTTATGATGGCGCTGATGATGGAGGTTAGGGTTTCGGCACAGTCTTTGATCAGAGTGGCGGGGCATGTATTCCCTTTACATCTGGAAAGTTTAAGGGTGTTGATGATTCTTAGCGCTTCAGGTTCAGATAGCTCTTTGAAGGAGAAGGGTGGGGGAGAGTGGACGTGAATGTTGGGGGATATACTAATGGCTGAGTCAAGAGTGGGTGAGGACTGTTTCGTTTGGCGACTGGGAATTGTCTTGTTCAACTTGTCGATTTTGTTGAGCATAGCCTGTTGGATAACAGTGCACCACTTTTCATCCATAGTGAGAGTGGGGGGGAGGTGTGGAATGGGGTTCCAGCTCCCTAAAGATAGAGAATATCTCTTTAGTTTCTGATTTTGCATTGCATATTCTAGATTCGAAAGAGTTGGCTTTGGCAGATATGATGCCAGATTTATACTATTTAGCAAGTTTAGTGAAGTCCTCTTTAAGAGGGGCGGTGTGGTTTTTTAGCCAGTGTAGTTGTGCCTAGCGTTTCAGGTTGTGCAATTCTAGTAGTTCCTGGGTGAACAAGGCGTTTGAATGTCTGACTGGTTTAGCTTTGCGAGGGAGAAGGGGAGCTATGGAATTTACTGCTTTGGTAAGGGTTGAATAATAAATGTCTGCCAGTTGTTTAGGGTTGGTGGAGAAAGGTGCTTTGAGGTAGGGGTTGTCGAGCCATGGCAGGATGTTTACTTTGGTGAGCTTCTGAGTGCTGCGGGTCACCGCTGGTGGTAGTGGTGTGGTGAGAGTTTTGGTTGGTTTTTGATGGATTTGGGATGGTAAAGTGGATTATATGGTGGTCAGACCACGGGCAGGGCAAGTTGGTGCTTACTGTGATTTGGCAGTTGTGGTCAGCAATCCAGTCTAGTGCACAGCCTTTGGCGTGGGTCGGGGTAAGTGATGCGGAGGGTGAAGCCTAGTGTTTCAAAGTCAGTGAGATGGCCTGAGAATCTTTAGGGTCATGGAGGCCTAGGTTGAAATCTCCCAGCAGAATTATTTTTGTGGATGTTTTGATAGTCTCCTGGAGGGTGTCGAGGAGGTTTTCCTCAAAGTTGTGTGGTTTTCGGGGGGGTTGGGAAGCAATAGATGAAGTGGATGGTGATGTGGCAGGTAGGTGAAGGGGATAGTTTGAGGGAGAGTAGGTTGCCCTTGTCGCTGAGGGATGTTTGGATATGTCTAATGGGGAGGGACTATGTAGGTATCAGCACAACTCCACCACCTTTAGATGTGAGTATGTCCCTGCGGTGGATGGTGTAACTAGGGAGGATCACTAGGGTGAGTGCGGGACCTGAAGCTTTGTGGAGCCAGGATTCTGAGATTGGTAGGGCGTTGAGGTTGTGGTGGGTGATGAGATAATTTATTTCTAGAGCATGGGCCGTTAAGGAACGCGTGTTGATGAGTGCACAGGTCATGAAGGGTCGGGTTTATGTAGCTGTGGTGTGTGTGTCATGTGACTGATCATGTTAAGTGGGGATGGCTAAGGGGTAGAGGCGCCTGTTGCGGTCTGTGCTGGTGTGAGCATTGTTGTGGGATTGTGTCGTAGCATTGTGCAATTTTATCTTGGGCGCTGCTGCTGGGGGCACAATACATTTCACATTGCGTGATTTTGGCATTTGAGCAAGGGGCGCTGCTGCTAGTGGCACAGTACATTTCACATTGCATGATTTTGGCATTTGAGCAAGGGGCGCTGCTGCTGGGGGCTCAGTACATTTCACATTGCATGATTTTGGCATTTCGGCAAGGGGCGCTGCTGCTGGGGGAACAATACATTTCACATTGCATAATTTTGGCATTTGAGCATGGGGGCTGCTGCTGGGGCACAATACATTTCACATTGCATGAATTAGGCATTTGAGCATGGGGGCTGCTGCAGGGGGCACAATACATTTCACATTGTGCGATTTTGGCATTACAGCAAGGGGTGGTGCTGCAGCAAGGTGCAGGGTTACCAAGTGTGTACTTGCCTTGTTTCAGCCATAAGGGCCATTTTGAAGACAGTCCATTAGTCCAAAACCGTTGCTTCTAGGAAGTGAGTTTGTGGTCATAGAAGGTCGAGTTTGGTTTTGCAGGCATAAATTACGAGCTGAATGAAATAATGGACATGCAGGATGCTATAGTAGTCCAGTGCATGACCTGAGGCGTGTGTTGCAGTTTCTTTACGTGATTACAGACATGTTGCGGAAGGCTGCAACGTACTGTAGTAGGCTAGTTGAGTGTTCAGGAGTGGCGCTGTAGGCGTTGCAAATGGCTACTGTTAGATCCAATTCATGTCGAAGGCGATGTAATGCGTTCTTTGTGCTGGCTGTAAATATGTTGGAGCGTATCGCTGATGAAGCAGCGTGCTGGTTCGAGAGGCATCAGTTTCGGCAAGCGTACTAGTGGCCGAGCGTGTGTGGGGGACAGGCCTATCAGGATCGCATCGCACTTGTGCGGACACATGGCAGGATTGGACTGCCAGCTGTGCTTGATTGGGTCAGGAGTTTTGTGGCCTTATGAGTGGGCAGGACAGAGTTCCTTTTAAGGGTTTGCAGGGTAGAGAGGCTGGCTTCGGTTTATGTTTCATGGCGACCCAGATGCTGAGATGTCGCAGGTGGCGTTCGTCATGCGTTGCATTGGGTGGGAATGTTGATTTTGGGCAAGCAGAAGGTATGCATTTGATTCACTCGTAGAGGGTGCAGTTGGAGTGAGGAAAGACGTGGGGGCTGGCAGGGGAATAAATGCAGCACAATGTATTCACCTGCAGACTGACTTGCTTGATGGAAAGGTGCTGACATTTCAGTCAGACAGCATAATACGGGTGACTGCGGGCTCACCTATTTCAGAGTATACATGCAGATGCGCAGCAAGTGTGGTATTCAGCGGCGGGTAGAAAGAGGTGGGTGCACCATGAGGAAAATTTTACTGAGATTTGGGGGTGAGTTGAGAGTAGTCAGGGGCATGGGAGGGCCAATTTATAGAAGTGGGCGGCTAGCCTGTGTAAGGATAGCGGGGCATGGGACTAGAAGCACTCTTTATCTGTGAGGGGGGCAATTGAGTGTGGGCCCTTCCTGTGCGACAAGGTGCTTACCTTCCGTAATCGAGGCAAGTTGGTTGAGCCAGAGGTTGGTGTTGCTGGATACCAGGTTAGGCTGGCTTCGAAATTGTGGCAAAGCTTTATCAGGATGCGGGCAACTGTTGGTGACGACATGTGAGAGTGCTGCAGTGCACCCGGGAGTGCAGATGTACACTTACTGTAGGTTAATGCAAGAGAGCGCGAGGAAAGGAAGCAGGAGGAGGCGAAGTTAGTACAGACAAATCTATCTAAATACGCCATGGAAGGGACAGTATTAACAACCACAGGAGGGTAAGGGTCACCACAGACTCAGTATGCACCACCGCCCACGGGAGGTGGGTTCATGTGGTGGAGGGATGCGCAGCATGGGTTCGGAGGAACAGGGGGGCCACCAAGGGGATGCGGGTACGGGCATCAAATGCAGCAGACCCAAGGGGAATTTGCAGGGTTGGGGGGTTTGAGTATATGGGTAACAAATGCAGGGGGTGCCTGAAGGGGCTCCTGTATGGTTCCAGAGACCAAGAAAAGAGCCACCCAGTGTTGGGTGTGTGGACAGATAGGGCACATCTCAAGGGTATTCAGAAGCAGGGGAGGGACGCAGCAAAATGGGGGTATGCAATGCCAGCCAGCATATCAAGAGGAGCAGAACAAAGTCTATGCCCAGGACCAAACGCAACACCAAGGACAAACACCGAACGCATACCCACAGACACCACAAATGCAAGCGTCTATGCAGCAATATTCGCAGGCACCACAAATGCCACAGATGCAAGGTAACGCACAACACGCATACACGGCACAGAAAATGCCGCAAACACAGAGCAGCACACAACCAAACGACGAGACAGTGGCACGCACTTACTCCATGACGACTCCCCCATTAGGAAACATGGAGGGGTCACTGTAGTGGGGGGCAACCCATTTCTAGGGAACGGAATGTCATTATACCCTCAATAGGACAGCCCACCCACGGCTTGATGTGTTCCATCCAATCGATTACACCCAACCCTGCGGAGGAACCACATATAGGGGTGGGGATAGGTAACCACATTTTTCCCTTTCTTGTAGACACAAGGGCGACTAAATACTGCACCCAGGAAGGCAAATACAGTATGTCAGGCGATGCCATGAATGCTCAATGATTCTCTGCGGCGATGGAAGTGTTTCCTTTTACAGAAGATATTATTCTCAACAAACACCTGTAAAAATATTGGGGCGAGCCATCGTAACTAGACATGGATACACCTTCTAAATGTGAGCGAAATCATCCAAGCCTATTGTGGAAAAAGTGTACAGAGGGGGGTGCCAGTAGACGAGGAGCTGTTTCAGTATGGGACAGAAATAATAATAGCTTGGCTTCCAGGGATTCAGGGGGAAATTTGGGGCCTTCCAAATGAGTGCTTATTCAGACCAGAGATACTATTAGACGAGAAGGAAGGGACAATAGTGCCACTGGAATTAGAGGCAGTGATCGTGGGGGATGACTGGATAGCAGTGCATGGGACAGATGACACAGAGTGACCATGGCAAGCAGTGATCGCCATAGCAGAAGCATACAGGTTCACTACAGTCACAGACGAAGAACTGTTCAAAGATATCAGATCACAAGATGGTTTTCGAAATAAGAATCACATATTGGGTAAGGATACATTACTGAGAGGTAACACGGAGAAAGGTGATTGCGCTGAAAGCACTGCTGACCTTTCTCGAGGAGGATTTGGAAAAGGTTCCCAGCATTTTATGGACCACAAGTCCCTATGATGTGGGGCTTCTGAAGGGGGTAGGAGCAGTGAAGATAGAACTGAAGCCAGGAGCCATTTTACCACGAGTTCAACAATACCCACTTTAAAGAGAGGCAGACGAAAGGTATTGATGAGACCATGCCAGCACTAGTGAAGCAGGACATCCTAGTGCCATCAGAATCACCATGCAACACAGCTGTGTACCCTGTCGACAGGAGGGTCATGGCGTTTTATACAGGACTTGCGCCCTCTTAACCATACTGTAGAATCAGAATATCCTTTAGTCCTGAATCCGGTGACAATTTTGTTTAGCACCCCCACGGGAAGCTGCCTACTTCAGTCACAGATTTCAAGAATGCATTCTTCTCCATACCATTACACCCAGACTCACATGACTTAACTTCATTTCTATATAGAAATAAGAAGTGCAAACATCAAGGGTACTGTGAATCACCTCTCACCTTCCATATTCAACAGGGTTCTCCAAATGGACTTAGGCAATGGAGAGCACGGTCCTACAGTACGTAGATGGCATATTAATTTGCAGCAAGACAGAAGAACAGTGTAGAAATGACTCAGTACACATGTTGACACTACTTGTAGAAAAGGGGTACAAAGTAGACAAAGCCAAGCTACAATATTTCCAGACAGAGGTGTTATACATTGGACAGATAATATGCCAAAATGGCAGATGAGTGACATCAGAGAGGGCAGAGGCAATATGCAAGACAGCAAAACCCACAACAATCAGAGAGATGCAGCAGTTTTTAGGAGTATGTCATTACTGCAGTGCATGGGTATTCGATTACAGTACCTACACTAGGCCCTTACTGAGTGCACTGAAGGAAGCACAAAGAAGGGAGAAGACATTACAATGGACAATAGTAATTACTGGCGCATTTAACGAGTTGAAGGAAGCAATATGCACAGCTCCAGTGTTAGGGATCCCAGATTATCAAACGGAATTCTTCCTATTCTCACACCTCGATGGAGTGGTTATGACTGCAGTACTGACACAGAAGATAAGCATGGGGCACAAGCCTCTCGCTCATTACAGTGGGAAATTAGAACCAGTAATGAGAGGACACTAGCCATGCGAACAAGCATTGCTGCAGCCGCATTCCCAATGGACAAATCAGCGATGGGATGCAACACTACTCTCTATGTGGAACATGCTCTATTTGCAATACTGGAAAGACCGAAAAGCACATTAACAACACAGTGGGCTTCAGGGTACGAGGTGTTACAATCTAACCCAGCTCTCAAGATAGTGAGATGCAGACTTGCCAACCCAGCGACCTTTCTCGCTGATGTTTTACAGAAGGGTGACTATGCACACGACTGCACAGCAAAAATAGAAGAATTCAGTGACACTCGCAAGGTACGAGAGGACGCACTTAAGGGGGAGACGTGCTGTATATTGATGTGTCTTCAATAATCGTCTGGGGAAAGACATACGAGGACAGGGGTCGTGAGACTGAGAGAGGACGGGACAAGCAAGGTAACGATGAGCACATGCCTGCCTTCACACTACTCAGCAGAAGCAACAGAATTAGTTGTCTTAATATTGGCATTGGATCGCAGCAGGGAGAAGGAAGTGACGTTTTACTTGTATTCGGCCTACGTGTCATCCACAGTGAATTCTGGGTGGTCACGTTGGCTGAGGAGGGGCTTCGAGCGTGCTGATGGATCACTGCTGCAGCACACACTCTTATTGGGTAGACTGATAGTGGTCATATATCTCCCAGAGCGAATACTAATAGTGACTTGCCAAGCACACACAAAAGGGGAGGATCCTATCTCCAGGGGTAACAAAGCAGCAGACGGGGAAGCAAAACACACCGCCTATTTTGGGGACATTTTAGAAATGGAGGCTTCTTCCCACGCGCACGATGATGAAAGGACTATGATACTAAAGGAGGGGTACAACACATTACCAGTGACACTAATTATGGAGCTGCAGGGAGCTGCACCCAGGGAGGAGAAAGGGCTATGGCTAAGGAGGGGGTGTACAGTGTCCTGACAAATTCCCTATGGTGGCAAAACACAGGGAAGGTGGTAATGGCACTTGCATTATTGCACACTGCACTGACACAATTACACTATCCAACCCATACAGGGAAGGAGGTGCTTGCTGCTTATGTTGGAGAAACATGGTTCTGCCCTAACTTGGCAGAACACGTGGCTGAATTTATGACTAATTGTGTAGTGTGTTAACAATATACTGCAGGTCATACATTAAGAGTGTTGAGAGGAGCCATACCTCGCCCAGTGGGTCCATTCCAACACCTGCACGTCGACTATGTCGACATGATCCAAGTTTGCCAAGGGTACCTCTACATGATAATGCTTGTGTGTTGTAAGGAACTCATGGTGGCAACAGTAAAGACAGACACAAGGGATCACAGTTCAAGGGTGTTAATGAACTGTATATGCGGCTTGGGAGCAAGCTACGACCATCAAATCATTTGTATTTTGTGTTTGTATTTTTACATTTGTATTGTGCACATGACGGACCAAACCCTATAGCGGTGCAGGTGGAACATATTCATGTAAAGCAGAACCAAGCCCCAAAATGAAGGCCGACAAAAAGACACAGATAAAATAAAACTACCTGAACAGTAATGTCTTCACGGCCCTACGAAACTGATAAAGTGATTTGATGGTCATGATTTCTATTGGGAGCGAATTCCATAGTTTTGGGCCAAAGGCAACAAATCTTCTGTCTCCTATTGTTTTATATGCTGAGTGGGCGATAGACAAGAGATGACAGTCTCTGGATCGCAGATATCTTATAGGTTGATAAGGTTGGATCAATTCACTGAAATATGCTGGGGCAATCCCATTCACACATTTAAAGATAAGGCAAGCTACCTTAAATCTTAAACAATCTTCTACTGCTAGCCAGTGTGGAGGATTTGCCCAGTTTAATCATCTTAATTGTTGCATTTTGTGCTTTTTGGAGTCTCTGGACTTGTTTGGATGGAATACCAGACAACTGGCTGTTGCAGTAGTCCAGCTGTGCATTAGTCAGGGCACCCGCCACCGAGGCATGATCTTCCTCAGGGATATAGTGGAGTACGAAGGGCGAAACATGTTTGGGGATGCTTGTGGTCTCGTGCAGAAGGGATGTGACCTAGCAGTTCGGGCTGGACTGCCCCTTTTGGGGTGGGGCCAAGCCTGATTTGCATATGGTCTTTCCCCTTCTGTAATGGCTTGCATGGTGGTCTGGAGGGTTGCCCAGAGCAACGCCAGTGGTTAAGATTAATTCTAAACCTTCCAGCCATCACCTCTTTGTTTTTGCTTTGTCACCCCGAGTGGGACGGGTATGCCCAGAGGTGGGTCCCGTGCCTGCTGGGCTTAGAGACCCAAGCTACTCCTCACTGATGAGCCCCAACAAGGGCGAAACATGTTTGGGGATGCTTGTGGTCTCGTGCAGAAGGGATGTGACCTAGCAGTTCGGGCTGGGCTGCCCCTTTTGGGGTAGGACCAAGCCTGATTTGCATATGGTTTTTCCCCTTCTGTAATGGCTTGGCAGGCTGAAAAACGATGGTCTGGAGGGTTGCCCAGAGCTTTGCCCGTGGTTATGATTAATTAATTATGATTACTTCAAAACCTTCCAGCCATCACCTTTCTGTTTTGCTTAATGATAATATCAGCCTTGATCCGTTCAATTTTATCTATAAAGAAGGAATTGAAAAGATTAGCCTGCACATAGGACAATTCAATTGATGTAACTTTACAAATAGGTTTGCAAAATTTAGAAACAACTGAGAAAAGTTCCCTCGGTAGGTTATTGGCGGCCTTTCATTTTTTGCAAAGAAAATCTCTCTTGGCTTGAAAAATTGCCATCTTATAATCAAATAAGGCACTCTTGGCTCTGTTGGTAGTCTCCAGTGTTTGTTTCTCCTGCCATTTTTGGCCAGTACTACTCACTAATTTGCACAGAGGAATTGCATTGTGTGTGAACCAGGGTTTAGATGTCCTCATTTGTTTTGGTGTCAAAGGGGCTGTCTTGGCACAGACAGCGTCCATAATAGAAACTCCTACTGCAAGGAATTCTTCACTTGAAAGCAAGGGGTCAATAGAGGCAAGAGCCTCTTTGATCTCCCTGTCAAAAAGTCTTCCAAATCCTTAATTTTCTGAGAATAAACGGCTGGTCTATCCTTAGCACTGGCCTTGTCCCCCTTATCCATGGTAAATGAGAGAAACTGAACAAAGTGGACAGACCAAAAAATTGGCATGGTCTCCTTCAGGGAGGCATAAGTACTCCTTGCTATAAGTACATCTAGGCAATGCCCTTTTGCATGGGAAGACTGAGTCCCTAAGGGGTGTAAACCGTTAATATCCAAACGTTGCCATAACTCTTTTGGTTTAACCACCCATGAACAGTAATTCATTGTATTAACTCCCTCCAGTAACTAGAAAGGAGTCAGGGTTCTCCAGAAATTGTCTACATGGGCCAGGTGGTCTATAACCCAAAATTATATGGATATAGGCTCTAGGAGACAGATTAAATGTTAACTGCCCAACCTTGGCACCCCCCCCCCAATTAAGGGCATTTAAATGTGAAATTTGCAGGCCAGTTTTATGTATAAATGCTATACCCCCACCTTTTTTGCCTACCCTGTTGATACATTTTATCAGGTAGTCCTCGGGGACTAGTTCATGAAAGGAGCTCTGGAAAGCCTCTGGGAACCAGGTCTCAGTAATTAGCAATACTTCTAAATCATGTGTTTCAATGAGCTCTGCTATTTCTACAGCATGAGCCCCCGCTGACCTTGCATTAATGAGTGATACTTAAAACTCACAGCTTCCACATCAATTACTGTCTGAATTTCGATCATGGGCCTAGTGATGTCTAATTCCTTGATTTTGTTTAAACCTCTTAAGGAAATGTTGCTATGGGAATTATCCAACTCCTTCAATGAACTGGCATCGTAAATAGCCCCCACCATCAATCCATCTCTCACATACCTCATCATCATGGTAGTCCAATCCCAATGTGATATCTAATAAGTCAACAAGCATTACAAAAAAATGGTAACATCTCCTGGCGACGGAGGCAGAAACAGGTGAAAACAGGCTTTGCGCTGACGCAGGCCAGTTAAAGCCTGAGGCACGCGCCGATTCCGTTAAACGGGTGCACGTCACAGGAGAATCTTGGAAGTTGTAGAAGATCAAATTGGATCGCTACAACTAAAGTGCATATGCGAACAATTAAGCAAGCTCTAACACAATAACAAGATAGCAACGGTAATGCTGCAAAAACAGATAAACTGTTAAAATCAAGCTAATCTAAATATAAATCATGATAGTTAAAACAATGATGTAATTAATAAAATAGCGTCCTACAAAGTATTTTAAATTGCTAGGCTATCACAGACAGTGCTAAATCTGCTTTACAGCAGCAGTTG